>NC_052502.1:6700094-7300094 GCF_016617805.1 Bactrocera tryoni | reverse complement strand
TTAGATGCTATTTTAATAAGAAAACTGTTTTTTTTCAGGGTTGGTAAAAATAAACAAGCCGGACTACTCAATGCCATGCCAAAATTACTCTTCAATTTCTCAAAAATGCGATCAAACTTATTTACATTGAAGAAAAAATTAGTGATGAAAAACATAAAAAGAAATCACCAACAATTTTCCAAACAAACAACAAAGCCGGTTAAACATATCAGTGAGTCAAACAACCGTAATTAAAATGCAGACAGACAGACAGACAGACATAATTAAAAGTCGCACAACTTGTGCAAAAACGCGCATAATTCACGCTAAAATGCGAGCATGCGAACGATCGGGCGAATGCGCATTAACGACTGAGCATGCGCGTGTGCACTCGGCTGCACAAAGAAGAGTTCGCGCCTCATTTGCGACGCGGCAAATCAGCAAATTGGCAAAAACGTGGGTTGCCAGCACAGCTAGCTGTCATCAGTCGATGCGCCTTGTTATCCATCTGCGAGCGTTGAATGCGAAACATTTCAATGGCAGGTGGGCTGGCAGCCATTGTTTACATGTGTATATGTACATAAATACATAAATATACACACAAATACACATATGTACATATATATGAGTTGAGTGTGTATGTGTGTGTATGTGCGTGTTGCAGGTGATGTGACCTTGCTTTGCTGAGGTGTCAATGCAAATTATCAAAGCCGTTTGACATGTGTAATGGCATTTGAAGAAGTGATAAGCTGCCGCAAGCGACAACAACAAAAGCAAAAGCAAAAAAAAACAACATTACAAAAACTAATAAATAAACTCAGTGCTGGGTGTGTGGAAGAATGACTGAATGGTGGGTTGACGTTTTACAGGCTGTAATATTGTTGTGGCTGTTGTTGTTGTAGAGTAGGCTGACTGCCGTGCTGACTGACTGCACTTTTTTAATTACACACTACCCCCCATGCCAGTTTGGCACACGACACACAAGTGAGTGAATACAAACAAATAGACATATATTTATGTATGTATGAAAATATGTACGTGTGTGTGTGTGTTTCAGCTTGTAGTCGCCTCTAACGGCATAATTTTCCAGTTTCTTGGCGCGACTAGACCGAGGCATCCAGCTGAGCCAACTCACCTCTCAATTGACAAATATGATTTTTTCCGCACAATACAACGGTCTCTAGTGCCGCTTGCTTGGCGGCCAAAACAACAACAACAGCAGCGGCTGCAACTGCAGATTCATTTGATCTCATTGCTTGTTGTTTGTTGCATGCAACTGCTGCAAGTTGTCTGCTTTTTAGCTTTGTTTTAGGCCACGAGCAAAATGAGCGTGAGTGTGTGGAAGAGCGCGCCGTGCCGTTAGCGGCCTTTTTGCCGTTGCTGGCTGGGTTGGCTTGGCATTAATGTCGAAAAGAAAGTATTTTGCTCAACTTGACTTAGCAGACGAACTCGTACTTTCAGCATTCGCAGCACCAATACGCTCACTACTTGTTGTTGTTGTTGTTGCTTACCGCTGCTCTCGGCTTCTGGCTTGCTGCAGTGGCAGCTAACTGGCTTCCTTGCATTGCTGGTGTCACTCATTTTTGTTGTTGTTGTTGTTGTTTTTGTTGTTGTAGCAGTTTATTATATTTTTCTAACTGTGTCAAAGCAACGGTTGCAACGAGCGAAGTCAAAGAAATATGCGCAGTCCGCAGCAGCACTGATTGAAAATCTTACATCTTGATGGATACAAACAAACACACACACGCGCACATAAACATATGTATAGTATACATGTGCATGCAACATCGCCTGCAGCTTTTCGTGTGCAACACTTAGTAGATCCAATAGATAAATACATATGCCGATGTTGCAATACATGCACATATGTACATATACATATATACACATACATATTCATATGCATCAAAAGTTGTATATAAATACATACAAACATATATAAATATATGAAATATTTTATATAGATATGTATATGTGTGAATTCATATAAATTTATATGTGTGTGTATAAAAGTCAGCGTGCTGCTCTACAATTACTCTTACTCCATGTTGCAGCCCGGGCGGAGTTTTCCAAGTGATCGGCTCCGATTGTGATGGATGAAAGGTTGAAGATATGAAATATGGTATTTTCTCCGCGACATGAATTCGAAGCACAACCTTTTCAGACTGTTTCGATTGAGCAATTAGCCGTTGCTTACAAATTTGCAAAAACAGCTGCAGTGGCAAGCGCAAAGTTGTGAGCGATTTGTAAGCGAATGGTAAAATTACAGAAAAAAATGATGGAAAATAAATGTCTGAAATCAACAAAAACCAAATAAAAAGTTTAAAATAGCAATTTTTGAACTGACAATGAACTAACCGTAAAGTACCAGTTATGTACCAATTATGATACGATATTATTTGATGTCTTCGATCTATTGAAACTTGAAGAATGGCGGATAAAGCGAAAAATTGTATTATTTTAGTGAATCTTATACCCATTTCTATTTATTATGTCGTTCACTGTATAATTTCATTTGATGCCAACAGCTGTTTCTACATATGTGACTGGTCTACGAAAAGGGGGCTAACGTCCGAAAACTAGTTTTCTGGGAAAAGCTGTTAAAAATAATCGTCAGTTTCTCATTATCTCATTAATTGTTCTCCTTTTTTTTGACACCTAAGCCCCCTTTTCGTAGACCAGGTCACATATACATATATATATAGTTTTTTTTGCCCTATCGAAGACAGCATTTTCGACATATTTTACTGTTTTACTATCAAAAGGGGCGAAAATTATGTAATGTGTAAGGAGGAGATGTGTTAACCGAATGTCAATGCTAAGATTGGTTTGCATAACTTCGTTCCGGCATTTTCGACCTTGAGAATACACCACGTCCTAGAAGACCTCTAATACATTCGACTTGCCATCTGATAAAAATTGAACCAGACAGGTCCATTTAAACTACGTAATTCCATACCAAATTTTCTTTTTACAGATTTTTCCTTTTAAGGGGGTGTTTTGTAGGTGTTTGCCAATTAAGGAAGGCCCAAATCAATCTCTTACACGTCGTTCTCAAGTGTGTGGCATGTTGTTACAATATAAAATTGAAGCAAGAGGAAGCCGCTTGACCACCAGAATCGTCATATATTCGTGAATTGTGCTGAGTAACAACTTGAAACTGATCGGGATTTACATCGAAAAATCATCTTCAGCGATGAGGCTCATTTCTGGCTCAATGGCTTCGTCAATAAGCAAAATACACACATTGGTCAGGTAGCAATCCACACGTAGTCCATGAATCATCATTGCATCCCCAAAAAAATTAGGGTTTGGTGCGGTTTATGGGCCGGCGGCGTCATTGGGCCGTACTTCTTCCGTGATGATGAAGACCGGCACGTTACTGCCAATGGGAATCACTACCGCTCAATGATAACCGAATATTTTTGGCCCGAATTTGATGAAATGGATTTGCCCAATATGTGGTTCTAACATGACATGACGGCACCACAAGTCACACAGCGAATGTTATAATCGATTTATTGAAAACCAAATTTGGTGAACGAAATGGGCCAGTCAATTGGCCGCCTCGGTCGTGCGATTTGACGTCGTTAGACTATTTCTTGTAAGGCTGCGCCAAGTCTATGGTCTATGCCAACAAGGCAGCGACGATTGATGAACTTCGAACGAATATTAAACGTGAAATTGCAGCAGTGGGAAATTGGGTTCAGCGTCTGGACTTCTGCAAACGTGTCCGTGCCATGCAAAAAAACCGAGTTCCATACATACGTAGGTTGCTATATATGTACATATATTTCTGGCCTAATAATGTAAATAGGCATATTTATCAACGAAAATGTTTTTTTTTTATTTTTTATTGAATTTTTTTTTTGTCGATTGCTGTTTTGTTTCGGGCTCATACGCATCGATCCATGATTCGTCACCTGTGACGATCTTATAAACGTCTTTTGAAGCACCGCGATCGTATTTTTTCAGCATTTCTTTACACCAATCCACACGAGCCTTTTTTGAGCGATTGTCAAATTGTGCGGGATCCAACGAGAACAAACCTTTTTTACGGCCAGGTGTTCATGCAATATCGAATGTATGCTGGTGGAAGAAATGCATGGGCATGCCTCTAGCTGAAGGTATGTTACATGACGGTCTTGCATTATCAGTTCACGAACAGCATCGATGTTCTCTGGCACAACGGCTGCTTTTGGACGACCTTCACGGAATTCGTCTTTGAGCGAGCGTCGGCCACGATTGAATTCGTTGTACCAGTTTTTCACAGTGCTATAGGATGGTGCTTCATAGCCGTACAAAGATTTTAGTTCATCGATGCACTCTTGTCGTGATAATCCACGTCGAAAGTTGTAAAAGATGATCGCACGAAAATGTTCACGAGTTAATTCCATTTTTTGGCCGAGATGAATTTTTTAATTCCCTGTAAGTAAAACAATTCACGATTAAATGACAAAACGTTCTGAGTGATGTTATGCTAAAAAATGTCAAACTTTCCAATGGAAATGTCAGATTGCACCTGGCAACACTTAGTGTTGCCCTAGGCCGGTATATATGTACATATGTAGCAGCTCTCGTAATCGCATCGAACGTACTTTCACAGGAATAAAGAAAAAAAAAACAGTGCTTAAAAATCGTCGCGTTGATCGTCAAATAATCTCAGCATCTCTTATGCAACGACTCAACTGATTTTGGTTATATAATACTAAACTGCTATTAAAAGACCTGAATCTTTTACAAAACGACAGTAGTGATTGCAAAAACGATGCTAAACAACGGAGATGAAGACCCTTGCATTCACTAACGCATCATTATCGGTGACAAAACGTTGATTTATGAATATGACATCGAAACTGTAGAATAATCTAGCGAATGGCACTCCAAAAGTGTGCCGAAACCGAAAATACCAAATTTTTTGGTGAAATTCGCTAAAGGCAATCAAATAAAACGGATGTTTATAAAAGTGTATGAAGGTGATAATAACAATATGCATTAAAAACCTAAAAATGTAGATTTTTGTCAGTCCAGGTCAATTTTGACCAGAAGGTATTATAAATTCTTTAGATTAATTTATCGAAAATATGACATCGACTTTGTGAATAATAAAAAAATTACAGTTAAAGCAAAAAATTTCCCCAACTTCTAATGTTTTGCAAAATAATTTTCTAAACAAATCTATGGTGTTACATATATATTCGACAAAAAATACAATAAATGGATGTTTTTTTATTGTCGGTATGTTTAGCTAATTGAAGTCCTCTGAGTATTCCTCCAGAGCCAACATCATTTTACTTTCACATAAAATGCTTAATAACGAGAAAACATGGTAACTTCGGCAGCACAGAAGCTATCTGAAAAGACAAAATATTCCTTAGAATAACATGTTTTTGATTGGAGTATAAAAACTATATGCTTAGTGATCTATTATGCACAATTTCTACGGAGATTGCACCATTGTTGTAGACAATAACTCATACCAAATTTGGTCAAGATATATTGGCAAGTGTAAAAGCTTTCCATACAAACACTTTATTCCATTTTTATGGTAGATGTATGCAATAGTGGTTCGATAACGGCGGTTCCGACAAATGAGTTTCTTGAAAAGAAAAGGACGTCTGTAAAATTTCGGACCGATATGCCAAAAACTGACAAGATCGCATGTACATACTATACACACGTACACACGGATGGACATATAGTCTTAACTAAATCGATTTAGCTTATCATGTTGATCATTTATATCCTGTTCTGGGCATAAATATGGCATACATATGTATGTATGTATTGAAACAAATTATAACCTCAAACTTAGAACATTTCTTCTAACCGAAAATATATCCCCCTTTTCCACACAATTGACACATAATTAGTCCGCAGATCATCAAATAATTTGTTATTTATTCAAATTAAATCTCAGCAACAATCAAGCGAGTTCGGCAACACTCGTGATTGCTGCGCTCGCTGTTTTGGAAAGGTCGCTGCCGCAGCGGGTAACTGATTTTAGTGGCACTTCGGTTAATAAATACAAACAAACAAAAAAATATAATAGATAATAGTTATTATCAGCGCTGTTGGAATAAAAGCAGAAGTGTGCACGAGCAGATAAACACAATAATAATCAAATAATCGATGAACCGTTAAAAGTGGCGGCGTGAAATTCGACTTTGTATTGATTACTTGTGAATAATGAATAAATAAGGCACGAAGAACGGCGCTTTGTCATTCAAATTCCCACGTTCAACAAAAATATTAATAAAGATATATTCTGGCATGAAGTTTTTATTGTTGTTGTTTTTTGGTTGGTGTGAAAGTAGCAACGGAAGACAGAATACGGCGGTCAGAAGAGAGTTAGTAATCAGCTGAGAGTCGGTTCAAAGGTATTTACCAGCATATTATACAATGAGACAAGCGGAGGGACAGAGGAGCGCAGGGGCGATGCAGGAGAACAATTGGGAATCCATTATAAATAAATAAGAAATTCAATTATGCAGAAGAAGCGCAATTGTTGGCGCACACTTGCACAATGACAGATGCTGGCGCATTCAACAGCGTCGAGGCGGCAAAAGCATTGCAAGCAATGAAGATCGCGCCTCAATTGGGGCTAAATTTTTGTATGTATGTATATGTCTGTCTATGTATTTGTATGAAGAAGCGTGTGAGGTGAAATATGCAAAAGCAACGGTATATAAATACTGTGGCTGGCATCTGCGTGTGCGTGCGTGTGTGTGTTGGCACCAATTAAGCACTTTGTTTATAATCGAGCGTCCACTTTGAATAAGCGTTAAGCGCTTTTGATTGCGCGCAAGTATGCTTAATGCTTTAATTGCTGAGTACGGTGGCATGCCACACGCTTATGGTGCCGTTTTTCGAGCAATTTACACCCAAGCGGCTGCAAGACCACGAAGACTTAGTTAAATTCAATTATATTATATAAAATACAATATATACAATATACATATGTACATACATATGTATGTATGTATACATATGTACATACATATTGTAGCAATATAATGTTGTGCAAGCGTAACAATAAGGTCAAAATAAATGCAATCGGCACGATTTACATTCACCTGGCTTGCCACTTTGTAACGGTAAACAATAAATATATACATATGTATGTATAGTAAATCAAAATGTTGACTTCAATGCGGCGCTGAGCTTTGAAAGCGTGAATAAATTTATTTATCAGCTATTTGCAAATCACAGTTATCATTTATTGCATTTTCGTATGCTTGTGTGTGTGTGTTAGTGTGCTAGCGCCTGAAAGATGTGCGCGCTCCCAGGTGCCTCGTGGGCCATTTTTCGTAATAACAGTCAGTATATTTTATAAACGAAATAAATAACTAGTCGGCCAATAAAAGCGTGTCCGATTGAGGGTTCACGCAGCTGGTACAACATTTACCGTAAATACACGAAACTTCGTAAAAGTGCCCAATTGGCCGACAGGCATTTATGGCATAAAATATAACCGTAAATTATACTTAGCTGAGATTGTTTCTAATACATAGTAGTAGTAGTTATTCAATATTTATGACTAGAGCATCAAAGGTGTTTAGAATCTTACGTATTTTAGTTTTCCCCAACGTTTTCCATTCAAAAGTAAATTTAAATAGAAATACCTTCTTTTCTAACCTAAAACTTGCACAAAAGCGAACCAGTATATTTTCAATTCAATTGCAGATTTAAATCTTCATAAGAAAAAAAACTATAATTTTAGAGAAATTAACTTCGGTAGATTTTGGATCCAACTGGTTAAGTTAGGTTAGATTAGATGGCTGATCAAAGAGCTCATGTGGTGCCCTCGGTTCGAACTTATAAATTAGCAAAACGCTTAGTAACCAATACAAATTAAGGCCGCCAGTTTGGCGGGATGTCTGAAGGTATGCGCTCCCAAGTGTTTAAGTCTTGATCTCCGAAACGCGGGTTAGTCAGGAAAGAAGTGTTGAGTTGTTTCCACTTCATCTTCTTCCACACAACTTCTGTAGATGGCGTCTGGTAGAATTCCCAGCCTTACTGCGTGGACGCCAATAAGGCAATGGCCCGTTAAAAGTGCCGAAACTAGGAAGAGAGGCTAGGGTTACTGAGGTCAAAGAGATCCCTAGATCTTTTGCGATCGATCTTTGGCCAAAAGGCTTTTGCGACAGCGCATGTACCGATGGTGGAAAAGCTTCCGCGAAGCACAGCTATCTAGTATTAGAACACAAGAGGATACGGGAGCACCGACCTGCTCCCATTCTATTGAAAGTGTTTCTAAGGTGCCTTTTCTTGCTAGCTCATCAGTTTTACGGTTTCCTGTGATTCCGCTGTGACCTGGCACCCATACCAGTCTTATCACAAAGAAACTCGATGCCGTTGATAGCGAGGTTAGGCACACTTTGACCAGCCCTAAACTCACTGTTAACGAGTTCAAGGATAAAGAGAGTAAATCTACTGCTACCTTAATAGCTGCAACGTGATAGAGAGCTCCTGACGGTAAACCTCTTCACCAACCATCCCCACAAGCTTTAACCCATTAGTAAAGAAGCTCACTGCCCCTCTCTCCAAAGGTTTCTTCCCACCCACAACACCCTCGCCGATATATGGGTAGAGAAGGCGACTCGAGGATTTCCAAGTGTTCAAACACGTGTTCTTTTAGGAACCCAAACTCTCTGAGTCTGATAGCAACTTTCGCAGCCACACACCTTCCGACGATGTCTACGGGCAATATGATCGATCCAATTGGATTCTGTATAACACATTTTCTTCACACTTTCTTCTAATTTCTTCTACAGATTTTTAGATTATTTTCATAAGTTAACACTAGTAATACTTTCTAATCGAAATTTCCATAGATACATACATTTATCTATGTATTAACCTGAAATTTCCTATTTTCAATTTAACTGCATTTAAGCTTTCCTAAAGTAAAAAAAATAATAATTCTAGGAATGTAAACCTTGGGGAATTTTTATTTCAATCTCTACTACGAACTAGGCTCTCAGTTTTCAAGGTATCGAACTGAATCATTTTTGTACACTTTCATTACGTATAGGGTATATATAAAAAATGGGAATGGCCTAATAGCTGTGCTATACTCTTTACACTGGAGTGCTCACCTCAGCAACTTTCGCCGCTTGCACCACTAAACCGTCTCCCAAAAAGAGTTAGAAATGCATTTCACCAGCGGCGAACTATTCAACCGAATAGTGCTACAACAACATGTCTACGCTAGGATAGCCTGCAACAAAATGCGGCAAATAGTTGGTTATGCGAAACTAAAGGAGTTTGCCATTTAAGCATAACCAATAGTTTGAAGAGGCGGTTGCTTCTCTTTGCCTTAAACTATAAAAGTAAGTGGTTGGGTGTGTCCCAAAAGAGAAAGCGAATTACTAACGAAGATTCTTTTTTGAATAGGTTAAGGAGTATTGTCTAAGCTTAAATTTGAACACTATCTAATATCTATATCCGTTTGCCATACCCGTATTCTTTGAAAGAGCAGGAAGTTTTCTTTAATCACTGGAATTTTTAGTAAGAAATTTATATTTTTAATAATAATCGTCCGAGTTTCAGTTAAATACTTATCAAGACTACGAGAATTGTAATAGTAATTATAGAATTATCATAGAATTCAATTTAATTAATTTTATTGCGTTTGTCAAGGCTTCTCGCGGACAACTCAACCGATTTTGAATTTTATACAGGCCTTTAACGGAATTTTTTTTCTGTTCCTACTACTATTAAAAATATCGTCGACAAATGTTTACCAAAATTTGCAGTTTTTTGTAAAAACGTCTGCAAAAAAACAATTTTCACTTTTTTTGATTTTCCGAAACTTCGGGATCCCGAAAGTATTTCGTTATTTAATGTTGAAATTATTAAAATAATGCATATATGTATATGTAAGTATGTTCACCAATTAACATTCGGGATCCCGAAAATGTAATCCCGAAACTTCGGGATCCCGTAAGTTTTTCGTTATTTAATGTTGAAATTATTAAAATAATACATTTATGCACATGTAGATGAATGTTTGGAAATTCTTTTATTTCTAAATTCCATTGCATTGCGATAAGTAAACCCCGAATTCTTTCATCGGTAATGATTCATACGTCGCCCGCACTTTTAAATGCAATCCACTCAAATTCCATACACAAACATGTATGTATGTATGTAGGTACATGCATTTTTGCTTGTAAGATTGTGTTTTTCCCACTCAACGCGCTGCCTCCCTACTGTTGACCTCACTTTCTTATCGGCGTTAGAAGAACGCGCATTTGGATTTTTCAGCTTAAAACTTTCATTTTCAGAAGTTATTATAATGCTGCTGAAGGAATGGCACTAAGATCTTGTCTTTCAGGCGCCACACCCTTCCTCTTTCTGCGCTCCCGACCGCCACGCATAACACATATCGTTCGCACTTTGTTTTATTTATCGAGGCTTTTATGAGAAGTCGAGTTGATTTCACGCAAACAGGAAAGTAATAAATTTAAATACTCCTTCCTTATTTCAACTCATTTCATTTTACAACTTTATAGAATGTTTCTGCGTGCACTTGTACGCCTAGCCATAGGCTTTTTTTGTTTGTGCGTGTGCGTGTGTGTGTTGGGTGCACTGCCAAGTGCAGGGTCTGATATGACATTCCACGGCTGTGGCCGCAGCGAGTTGGCGCGGCGCATAGCAAATGGCAGTGTGAGTATATTTTTAAACTGCAGATATGCACAATCCGGTTGCCGGCTATTAACCCCTTCATGCACAGCGCACTCACAGCGATACATACAATACATAATACGTCTGTCTGCTAAGGATAAGCGCTGTTTGTGGTTCTTCATTTCTTTTTATCATATAAGCAAGCTACATATTACATATGCTTAACAAAAATAAAATCATCGGTAAATAAATGTGTATTTTTGTGCTTGTCAATATATTTGGATAATCTTAAGTGTGATCACTTATATTGTTGCTATCAACACCACACTCGTGGTCGGATCGAATTTGACAGCAAAAGTCTTAGTGATAGTGAAAGTTATGATTTTTGTGTTTTAACATACATATACATATATATGTATATATATAGAAATATATATATACATATACATATATATACATAAATATTAAGTATTTAACTCTGTTTTGACTTTCCAGCTTAAAAAAATTAGCGGTTTCTCAACACTTGTATGACTTCCAGTAAGTGGGATTTGCGGTCAAATGGACGTACATGACTATATAATTATGTATAGTATGTCTAATTCACAAAATAAATATATTAAAATATGTATTTATTGTTCAAATATAAATTTAGAATTAAGTATTTTTAAGCAAACTGAACGATTTGGATTCTATCTAAAGTTTCCTGATTATCAAATTCTTGAATTATTCAAATACATTCAATTTTTTTTACTTTCAAAAAATTTTAGAGATAAATTTATAATATTTTTCGGTCTCGTTTTAAAGCTTCTTTGGCTATGGAAAAGATTTTTACGGATTTTTAGAGATCTCATCAGACAAACTTTTAAGATGATATCGAAAACGAAGCAACATTAAATTTATGGTCGGCAAAAATGCCTCTTAGCTGTATCCTCCGCGCAGGTGTCGACTAGTCAGTGGGGGTCGCTGCTTACAATGTCATGAACTCAAACTAGCTCCTGTCAGAGTCATTAAATTACAAGCAGGCGGCTCACGGCGAAGACTGACGTATTTTCCCAATCATCCCCTTATGTTGGCCTGCTTTATATGCATCCTCAGAAGTAGGTGAATGGGTAATACAACGGTCATTGCTAATGGGGTACCTGGCGTTAGGTATAAAACGCCAGGAGTAGAGACCCCCGAATCAAAAACTCGAAATAAAGGGCAACAAAGGAACGAAGCGGATTGGGAAATCGATCCAAACGCCAGTGGGAGACGAGGCTGCTACCAACGGTGGGCACAGCGATCGTAGAGTATGCTAGTCGTATTGAGTAGCATATCGCTGCAAAGAGGCAGTGTTCAACGGAAAGCGAACCCAAGAAGCCCTCGAAAAAGAGGAAGCGCAAAGACGTGGGCGGGAAGCTAGACGTCAAGCACGCGGACAACAAACCGACAATGTCCAAGGCAGAGGCGCCGGCCAATAAGATTGCAATACTGCATTTGACCGTCGCGCTCATAGACCGCAGTAACCCGCTGGGACAAATGTCACAGGAGCAGTGGAAAATAGTTACAAAGAAGCTATTGGAAGCCCTTTTCTCTAGATTGGACGCCGAACCGAGCGCACCAATGCCGCCATTTGATGGAGTAGGATGGCTTAGCGGAGTCAAAATCTTGAAATCCAACGACAACCCGACGCTAACATGGGTAAGGGAAACGGCACTAACGCTTCCTGCAGGAAGCTGGGCGAAGCTGAAGACGGTAGACCGTAGCAAAATTCCATCGGTGCCCAAAGCGCAGGTAACCATGACAATCGCGTGATGGACCCGAAACATGCTCTGCGGTTACTCCAAGTGAACCTCCAAAAGAACCTCCTTTTTCTCAATTTAGAGAAGGGCGGCTACGACGTGGCTTTAGTACAGGAACCATGGATTGCATCGGGTAACGTGGTTGCTGGGCTGAAGTCACAAAAATATACGACATATACTCCGAGCGTAGTTAACAAGGTAAGAACACCAATATTGTCGAAGAAAAGTCTATTTCCGCATATTGATTACAGTATTTCCACAAATAATTTGACGATTGTGGCAATGAAGGGTTTGAGTGGCGCAAGGTGTTCAGTGAAGGTCGTGCAGTAATTGAAAACTTGCCTATTGCGAGTCGCGCATCCAACTCTGTTAATGACGATGACATCAAAGAAGTTAAAGAAGCAGGTCTTGATGCTCGTTCTGCTGTCACCAATGAGAAAAATGAAAATGTTTACCCAGTTTTCAGGGCGTTGATCGGCGCATTGTATTGATCCGTTGTGCTTTTGAGCACCGTGGAGTTAAGCTGTCGACAGCAGGATCCCACGTTAAACACAATCAGACGTTGTCACCAATGAGAGAGAAAGATAGAATCTCAAAATGTCTTAATAATCGACTCAACAAATTTTGCAAAAACGACATCAGTTGTCAGTAAAAAAAATTATGCTTGACAACATAGCTGAGGATCCTCCCTTCATCGAACACATCATTATTGATGACGAGAAATGAGTTTATGAATATGATGTCGAAATTTCTTGCAATTCAACCAAAAAATTTGCCGAAACCTAAAAAAAAAACAAAAAAATAATAATCGCAGAAAGATCATCAGTGGTTCGCAATGATGTCCTGGACAAAATTCAATCGAAAAACCTTGGAGGAATGTTAAACGAGTTCTAGCAACAGCAAAAGTACCAAGTAGAACGCAACTTAGGCTTATGGTCAAGTAGGCATGGGCTCAAATCCTTATGACACGAGGTCAGGACCCCACGCACGAATTTTGTTTTATCTCTTCGATCGACTGAAAACGGGTTCCATCCGAGCTCTCTTGAAATCTCTCTAACACTTGCCTAAACCTAATTTTTCTGTTTTATAGTTAGCACCCACAGGAACTATTTTCATTAACACTGCTGTACACATGTATGTATTTATATACATACATACATACATACATTTATAAATATTACACATATGCACTGCATTATGTAGCAACACCTCAATATTATTGATTTTCAATTAGAGATCGGGCAAATAGCCGAAAAATGCACAAATAATAACAAAGTCAGGGTGTGTTTCCCGCAACGAAATCAGGACAAAGGCGGCGCAAAGCAAATATATACATACATACCTACATATTTATTAAGCACATACACACACATACACTTACAAATATTTTTTTGCATGCACTTCGGTAGCGGATGGTGCAAACACGAAGAAATTAGGGAGCGAAACGCGTGCATGCAACGAAAACGCGGCGCACAACTCACGCCCTCAACAAAAGTGCTACCCAGAGTAACAACAACAAACAATGATTACAAAATAAACGAGTTTTGAATGCGACGAAAGTCATACAAACTCGTAAATACTCGATAAAAATGGTATTATGACTCAGGAACGACATCGACACCGAGCTACAGGATCCAGCGACCGAGTGACTAAGCGTACGGTCAGTCACACAGGAACGCCACAGTCGACGGTCGACAGACGACAGGCGGCTATGCCATTAACAAATACAATATGTGCCATAAATAAGACGCGGAACCAGACCGGCTTAGCCGAATGAGTGACACATGCGAGACACACGTTACAGTTGTGCGGACGAAAACTATAGTTTTTGCTATAAGCAAATATATAAACATACATAAGTAAGTATATAAGTACACGGCAAATTTAAGTGGGAAAAACGCGCAGAAAATGGCGAAAAAGCAAAAGCAACTACTGTGCCGTGCCATACTATGTTTTGTCGTTGCAATTAAGCTGAATGGCAAATTGTTGGGCTACAACAACAAGCATATGCATATGATTGTATGTATGTATGACAGCAGCCCGTAACCTGGCAACCAACGAGCAGACGTTGACAACCGGCAAACGGCTGTCACGGGCCCTTCAGACGCAGGCGCACTAAACGGCAACAACAACACAAACCAACACACGCACAGAAAGCCCAGAAAGTGGAGATGTGTACGTGCAACGGCACACCATTCACAGTCAACCGCTTGGCGATGTAAAAGGACAACCTACTGGGCGCCCAGCATGCACAGCAGAATCGAATTCGAAGTCAACATTTCAGACGCATTTGTGTACCGAGGCCACGCAACGAAACTCCGCGAAACGCGAAACGAAACAAAGACAGCAAACCAAAAACCAATAAACAGCGCCGCGAGGAACAAATGAAGCTGCAGATAAATACTGGCTCTGGCAGCCGACACTCACGTACAAACACTCGGTTTTTGTTGTGAGAAAGAAGGTACAAGATGTGTTATACATATCTATAACACATTCTTATGTATGTATATTGACACACTCACATACATAAATGCGCGTCAAGTCAACAGCAGCTCATGGAGTCTGCCTGCCAAACGGCCTCCCATTGCTGGACGACAGACCGAACTGGCTGGCAAGCAGTGAAATTGATATACAGGAGCGTCTAGAAAAGTGCAAAGAAACGCGACAAAATGTATTGAGTGGGGGGAAAGACGAAGTTGGAGGTCAAACAAAGGGTGGCAAATGTTGATGACATGCATTTGAAAGACGAAGACGCCACAGCGGTAGTGCTGTGGAGCGCTGGTGTTGTAATCAAGCAATTTCAAGGGCAATCACACATTTTCCTACATAAACACAAGTAAATATGTATGTACTTATGTATGTGTGAGGTTCTTTGTGTGCGTGTTGATGGAAGATTAATATGCGTGCAGTCGCTGAATGTTGACAAATCTGCATGTGGGCTAATCCTTTGACATCAATTGGCATAGCTATGGATGTGTTGTGGGTAACAATGACACGTGATGGAAATGCACGCGAGATTTTTTGTTGGTCAGTTGAAAAGAAGTCCATATACTCATGTACATATGTACTTATAGTAAGAGAGTTATAATATAAAAATAAAACAAGAAAACGTTAACTTCGGTTGCAGTGTCAGTCAGATCTGAAAATTTTATTCAGATAATTCAGTGTAGGTTTTGAGAACAATCCTAATTGTCAAACGTTGATTTCAAGCTCAAAATGTCTTTTTTTTTTTTGGACATGGCCTTTTTGTTGTTGTTGAAGCTGGTACCTAATCACCGTTAGGATGATAAGGGTTAGATAAGTTGTCATCGAGGTCATCGAATTGTAGGCTCAGAAAACGTGCTGTTTCGACGGGGTTGGACCATAGGTAGCGAGGAGTCAGAGGTGTAGGGTTAGCACGACATGCAAAGAGATGATTAGTGTCATAAGGGGACTCATTGCACGATGGAAATAACTATGCTGGATATGTCAGGGTCTGTTCTGGATAACCTTAACCTGCTGCGAAAGGGTCACTCTCGATTCTCGCGGCAATTCGAGCTTTTCGTCTGCAATGGCTGGTAATTTGACTCCAAGTACGCCATTCACTGGGAGGGAGTCGGCTCCACTGTGAATGGCGGTCGGTGCATGTCTGAAGTTAGTTGCGTCCAAAGTCCGGTCGGAGTATTGTTTTATGTCGTAGACGTAGTTGAGGAAGGACCTCTTGATGTTTCTAGTACGAGATTCCACTCCAAGCAGGTGAATGCAGAGATGATTTCTGCGAAAGAACACCAGCAGCAACTGCTTGGAGAGGAGTTTATTATGCTCTTTAACTGGGAGCATACGGTCCGCACTTTGGCGGTATTCGATGGTAGACATCATGGACCGTAGTTCAGAGTGCAATGTGCTGACATGTTTGTAGCTGCCTCGTCTGCATTTCATTGCATCCAGGTGACCATATTGGTGCGGCGTGGTTAAGGACTGGCTGGCCGATTACCTTGTATGTTGCCAACAACGTTTCTTTACGTTTCCTCTTGTGCTACAGGCTAGCGACTTGAGGACTTTGGTGCGACTCTGTACCGAGGAAATAATCGCAATCGTGTGAGGAGTGAAGAAGCATATGTAGGCAATCAAAAGTCACACCTAAAATCTTAGCGTTATTGACAGTTGGAATCTTAACGCAATCGAGTGCTTTTATTAAGGTCAAGTCTGTACTCCTTTGCCCAGTTACATCGTGTCTCCGACGTTTCCTTCTAGATTTGTACAAACTTCGTCGCAAACTAAAAATATCCTGTACAGGGTATAACAAATGAGGTATATTTACGCCAACTTTCATATCAAAATAAATCCCACACCCGAAGATTCCAAAGCAAAGATTTTCCGACTTTGAACTTATTAAGAAAATAAAATCTAAATTCATTTAAGAAATATGCAACAACTAAGGACTCTCTTGAGCAGTGGCAATGAACTCGCCACGCGCGCTGCACTCGTTGTTGGATCGAACGATCTGTACTGCTGGAATATTTATAAATGTTGTGCGTGTATATAAAATACTTAAGCATTCGTAAACGTACTGAAAACACATAAATATGTACATAAGTGGTTAAGCGTTCACGCATAAATATCGATGCACACACGACTTGCTTCAGAATGACTTAGCGGCGATGACTAGCGTATACCTGGCGGGCGAGCGCGCACGGCACTTCCGGCGCAATAAACGGAAGCAAGTAATATAGGATGAAATAAAATAAAAAATATATAAAAAGGTAGTCAAGTCACTGCGCTGCGGTGGTGGCATGATGACGACGAGCCGGTGTGATGACTCTGATATTATTCGGTAGCGAGCAATTAGACTCGTAAAATTGAAAATACGTAACTAACACGTCGAGTTTACTAATTCCTACAGAAATTTGTGTGTATGTGAAAAGTGCGAGGCAACGATCATTGCATTTGACACCAATAAATTCAGTTACGTCCAACACTTAGGCAACGTGACAGGAATTTGTAATTATACTGAAAGATTGAAAAGGTCTTAACCTTGATGGAAAAGTACAGATGACATGCAGAATTTTCGGGGAAGTCCTTATTTGAAATTTGCTTTACACATGTGTTCAGCCTTAAACTGATTTTAGGTTTTCCTGTATTCTAAATGTTGATTTCCCTTACAAAAATAAACATTTCTTCTCTTAGCAAGTATTTTTCCACTCGCAAATATATTGGCAGGGATGTTATTTAGGCAAAAAATCACTTCACTATTACCAAAAGAAAAACGAAAACATATGCGTGCGTGATTTGCAAGCTGATTTATGTATCTAATGTATGTGTTTTTGCGAGTTCTCTGTAGGAAAAAGTTGACGGAAATTGTAAAGATCGCACATATTTTATTAAAAGCAAAACTTCTTTGAATTCATACTAAAATTTTGCTAGGAACAACAACTACCCACACATTATATTTCAGCAAATCTATATCATAAGCAAGAATCCTGCCCGTTTATTGTCAGAAAATTCGTTGTGGGACAATCTTCGTACCGGCAAATACTTGTATGTTCAACTCAACGCATATGTGTGTGTCTGTGCCAGCGCGAAATTCGACCATATGCCGGTACACAAGGGTCGATTTTCGCTTATCTCCTCTTTGCTATTTTCCCCAATTGATTAGGGGTGGAATTTTATCACTTGCCAAAATATTTGTGCGTAATGTCAATTGCTTTATCTCAATGAAAATTCTGCATTTTATTTTAAGCCACATTCGTGGGTGTAGTTATAACAGTAAATGCTACAATGCGAAACACATATTAACCGCTTTTAAAGCATTATTTTCACTGATTTCCTATTTGGACACAACAAAACTCATTCAACCACAAACTCTTGGTACATTACTTGACTAAAAATCCATTGGCATACAAACTATTGTGCACGACTGTTTTTGTTTTCCTATTTCATTTGCACTTTTCTTTATTTTCATCAAACAAAAGCCGCCTTGGGAAGAATCCACGTTTCACAAAGCAAACTCGTCAATGGTGCACTGGGGACTATGCTTGTATGTATGTATGTGTGTGCCTATGTGCTTTACTTCATCTGTGATAGCAATACATTTATACAAATTTATTTTTATCCTACTTTCAACACATCCTCCCTCTGTGCTCAAGTGTAGGAAATGAAACGAAACATTGGGTAGATTGAATGTATGCTGTAGCCACTCTCCGGTGCATGGGTACTTGTCCACAAACTACGGGAAGCCATAAAGCACACGCCCTAAATTCACACAAAAGATCCTGTTGGTAATTGAACGTCGAGCAAAAGCACCAGCAACTTATGGAATACGGAATACATTCAATGCAAAGGAACTACGCCAACGGATACATACATGAAAGCAGACAATTGAGAAGATGGACGCACAAGACGGAAGGGATGACGATGATGAGTCAAAACGCCGGTGAAGTAAAATGTCAATACACCGGCACGTATAACTACGGAGGAATACATAAATTGGAATATTTGCTACTTGTAATAAAATCAAATTAATTTATATTAACAGAAATGTAAATATGTTTAAAAGGAAATGACATACAAATAATAATTATAAAAATTCCATTTAAAGCAAAATATTATAAATGAATAATAGAATTTTAAATATTTTAATTAATTTGGTTCTGGTTGTGTTTTTCAACTATTTTATATTTTCAGCACAAAACAGCTGATCGTTAAATTTCACTTAAACATGTACTTGTTTTTATGAGCTTTTGTAAGTAGGTTTTGCAATCAGAAAATTTGTATAAACATAATTTTGTTGTTGTTTTCCTTGAAGGATATAACTGAGAAAAATATTGCGCTTGACAGCTGCTTTCGGCTGATTGAAAAATTATTTTTTTAACTCAAACCTAATAATGAAACTAAATGGTTTTATTGCGAACATTTTTCAGCAATTTTTTGACATGTTCCACATTTTTGTCTACTTTATAAATAGCAGCACAAATTTTAAAGGCATAAAAAATGCAAACGCAAAAGGAATAAACCATATGTCAAATTTAACTGACGTCTCTGCTCTTATAAAAACCCTCTGAACACTGCAACCAGAAGTTGTTATAAAATATGTGCATTTTCTTATAAAATTTGTTCATCTATTGTAAATATGTGCATGTAATTATGTATGCATGAATATATATACGCTTTTCATGCGCTACTACAGTAATTAGCGTTATGTGTAATTGTCATTGCCAATGCAATTGGAGCGTCCATGCTAACAACAAGCAACTGTGCAAAGCTAATTAAAAGAAAATCAACACGCAGTAAAAAACACAATATTGAAAAACATACTAGAAAACAAGAAATCAGCGCAAACATAATTCAAAAGGAAAATACACAAGAGCGAAGCACAAACAACAGCAAGCAGCAAGTAAAAATTACAGGTAAACAGAATGCTGTTGGACAACTGATTGTGACGTTTTATACACACACATACAGAGGCGCAGAGATAAATAAATGGCAAATCAAGTTGTCACATTCCCAACATACACACAAACGCATATGTACATATACCATGCATTTAATGCATACCCTCAAGCGGCACTTTATTTGGGGCAAACTATCTTAGAGACGTCAACTGTCAAGTAATTAGACAATAAATACTTTTCAATGCAGAATTCTATTAATTCATGATTTTCTGACTGTTTTATATACATACATACATATGTATGCATTATTTTCCTTTCAAGAGCCAATAAGCTTTTCTGCAATCCGCAGAACTCTACATGTTAAAGGTGGCAACGCCGTGTAGTTATAAACAACTTGATAAACAAGCAGCTAATCCACCACCAATGCCAAGGTGAGGAAGCCGGTCGAAAATGCAAGCAGACAAATATGTGCGTACACACAAACATACACACACACAAAAAGAGCCAAAAACAGAAAACTACATGCAATCGCCGGAAAGTAGACGAATAAGCCGACAACGAAATCAAAGAAAAGCTAAAGAAATAACGAAAACTGTATAATTATGGGGAGGGATTTGAAATTAATGCAAATTATGCATAATATTATATGGAGATAAATTAGGTTTGCAGACAAAGATTTGACTTGTCTTCAAGAAAGTCAAAAAAAAATTTCGCTAATTCTATACACACATCCTAGTACATTTTATGCAAAAAATAATAATCAACAATTTTTAAATATAAAACTTACACTTTCAGCTTCAGTTTTTCAAGAAAAATTCGTTGTTCTTCGCCTTGATTGCTTCTGAGGTTTTTCGCGAATGCTTTTTGCTCGACAGTTGCAGCTTTATGTCTCAAAAATATTGCACACCCACGACTATTGAATTATTGTAAATATTTTAATTATTTTTAGCTAAACTCTTCAGTATAGCTTTATTTAATTTTTTATTTGTTATATGAACACTGCAGTAATTATTTTGCACTAGAAGTAGTTAAACAAATCACCAAATATACAAATTATTACCAACTTACTCCAGCGTTTTCACGTTTTTTTTTTTAATTTCAACCTTTATGTGTGTGCGCAAATGCGCAGAAATGTTTTCACACAATTCTTACAAATTTGGGCGAATGTCAAAATTGTAAAATATTTCTTTTGCACAATGTACTCAATTTTATTTATAAAAAGATGAACAAAATGAGCCAATTTCAAAACAAATTTTTCAAAACACTAAAAGTCAGATAAAAAAATATATAATGATTATTTAAAGAAATCAAAAATGAATTGCAATCAAAATATCCTTTGTGACAATTTGTTTGTGTGGCAATCGACAAAAGCAAAAAGGGCGGTTTCGCTGCTCCTATTAACGACAAACACCGGTAAAAGGCAACAGCAGCATCACCGCATACATCTGCATCTACGCACATGCATATGTGTACAGACATATCCCAAACAAGCAACTTGTCTACCCCACACACCCCTCCCATTTGCTTATTTTTTTTTTAATTTTTTAAGCACACAAAGGATACTCGACGCACTTGTCAAAATTTTCTATTTATGTGCAAATGAAACAAAATGAATTTGGTATCATAGAAAAATCCTTCCGATACAAAGTACTAATATTTAAATTGTTTAAAACTGATTTTGGCTCATTTTATATTAATTTTCTTACATAGTTATTTTTTTTTTTAACACAAGATTGCTGGAAACCGCCTGCAATTAACAAAACTTGCACAATTATTTCCACAACTATCGCTCATAACGCGTTGCTAGCTCGAATGAATTGTTCGTTCGTCGCCGGCTCGAAAGAAACCCGCTGCCGGCCTGACTGGACGCAGTGCTGCCATTTTCAAACAAAAATAACTGCGTCTGTAAGCACTGATCGCGAACATGTTTGAGTTGCGCCGCAGGCGGATGGTTGCCACAGTGTACGCTAAATATATAAATTCCCAAATTGAAATGTGTGCAATGTTACATCGGCGCTGGAGAGTAGCGAGTAGAGAATACACTACTCTGCGCTGTAATTTGACATGCTCTGTAATAACGACTGTTAGTGTACAGAAACTGAAAAATTACATATGTACTTATGTTTTCCTAGTGGGCAGAATATGTTATTCCCGCATGCACCAACGGTTTTATTGAAACATTATTTTATTCCTCTTTCTGTTTTGGCTTACCAGTATATTTATATTAACATATTATTTTATTTATTAATCCATATTTTATTATTTATATTTATTTTCTAATTATTCTCTTTGGCAGAATAACGCGATTGCAACTTATTTACTATATGGTTTGGCACTTCCACACAGCTGAATATACCATAAACAGGTAACGGTGTTTTTTCAATCCACTTGTCATTCTCCCTATCATATTCCTCGACCGTGTACACATCGTGTCCGCCCAGAGCCCGTATTCGGTTGTCAACTACGATGGCATATATACCGAAGCGTGCAACATTTAACGGTGCAATCTGCAATTTATTTACTTGAGAATGAAAAGCGTAAACTTTTCGCACATTTTACAAACCTCTCTCCAAGTATTTAGCTGTGGATCGAAACACTCGGCAGTAGCTACATAGCCTTCGTTGTAACCACCAATAATGTATATCAAACCATCTAATACTGTAACCTACAAAACATAACCTCAAATTACTGTAACATTCTACTATTTTCTTGCAACTTACGCCCGGCCAACCACGTGCTCCATGCATATCACAGCAACTTATCCAAGTATTTGTAAGCGGATCATAGCATTCCACTGCACTTAGTGGCCGACAGTCTATGCTCAGACCACCGAATATGTAAATTTTGCCATCGTAAACGGTGGCACCTGCGCCGTATCTGTGATGGGCCATAGCGGGCAGTAGGTGCCATTGATTCGTCGCTATATCGTACCTAAATCAAAATAACGGCTACAATTTTTTGGAGTGTTTACTTTCAGAGGTTGTGCACTCACATTTCCGCTGTATCAAAGGGTTCATCGCCATCGTGTCCGCCGAAAGCGTAAATGTTCCCGCCCAGCAGCACCGCGCACAAGTCATCACGACGTTGAGACATCGCCGACATTTGCTGCCACTCAAAGGTTTGCAAATCAAGGCATTTAATGGTGTTATTCCGCTGAGTGCCTCGAGTGCGGCCACCAACGAATAGCAGCGAGTTATTGTGATAAAAGACAGCATAACTGTAATCGATAAATCTAAATTCAAAGCACGTCTGCCATTTGTTGAGCGACATGTTGAAACGCAGCGTGGGTTTGAGCTTCTGCAACATCAGATATTATATTAGATTGCAATGAACGGTAAAAATAATAAAAAAAATAATATTTTTACGCACTTTTACATCATTCAAAATCAGCAGCCGGCATTTCCGCTCTTTCCGCGCCTTTAAATAATCGGGCATTAACCGACTATCGGTATCGTTCGATACGCTCAGCAATGACAATGCTTCGGTTGCTACTTGGTCGCCATTTAGCAGAGGTTTTATGTACTTTGTTATGAATGCGGCATCAAATTGACCGAGTTTCAGCGCGGTTATGAGCTGGGAAAGATCTTTTCTGCGAGTTTCTTTATCATGCTCGTACCAACGCATAAGCGCCTGAAAGACATCCACTTCACAATCGATATTCAGTTCATCGGCACTTACAATTTGTTGTAGTATTTCCGGTGTGTAGTCGAGAAACTCTGTGCTATTGATCACCTGTTAATAGAAATCGAATTTGGCGATAATTTAATTTATTTTAACGTTGTTTTTGTATATGTATATGACTGGTTAACTGAATGAAATCTAGAAATTGTAATATTTAGTAGCTGGTATTTATTATTAGGAGTCATAAACTGACCGATCAAAATCTAGCTTTTGTATGGAAAACTATTTAAAATAAATTAATCGGCTGCCTGATGATCTAACGCGATATTTTGCCGATAAAAATCGCACATACTCGCACAATCTTATCTCATATCAATTTATTTACGCAAAAAAAGGAATGAAACACTTTGATAACTTTCGAAGAAATTCGCTTTCAGATAGATTTTTATTAAAGACTACATTTACCTGTGCAAAGTTTTGTATCACAAGGCTTATGGATTGATCTTTTAACTGTCCAATCGATGACGCCATATTTGGTGACTAAACTTCTCACATTCAGACCTCCAGGTATGTATTTACGGAAGAGACGACAGCGAGTGACTAAAAGCGCGTTGCACGCTAAACTATTATATGTATATACGTATGTTTGTAGATATGTAACGGCATTGATTAACAATGCGAAGGGGGAAAGTACCGAACTACGATTTCACAATAAATGAAATTACAAAATTGATTACTCAAATTTATTAAACAAAAAATTCAGTCATGATGGAGTGCTGATGTTTCCAGTAAAATAGTTTATTTGGAATTAAAAACACAAATTAAAGTATTTTTTATTTCTTATCTTTTTCTTAAGTATAAACCTGCTGCATCATCCAGGTAACAAAGTCTGGAGTTTAGGATATCGAGTTCAAATCAAATAACTTAAATTAATTATATAAAAAAAAAACATAGTAAATAATTACTCATTACTGTTTTCTACTCAAGTAGTCCATTATTGCTTGTGTAAGTTTCTTATTGTCATCGCGCAAATCTTTCAAAACTTCCAACTTCTCCCTTTCCACTTTGACCATTTCTCTCATAAGTTGGTTTTTCTCGTCGGCTGATGCCTTCAAGCTTTCGCACATTGAAATTATTTTTTCCGAGTTTTGTGTTTTCGATGCGCGCACATTTGTGGACGCGGGCAATTGTGTGCTATCTGGCGGAGGCGATGTAATTGCGTGGGAATCGAAGGAAGGCGAAGACAAAGGCGCCGCCAGCGGTGTCAAAAAAGCTTCTAAGTTAACGGGTACTAAATAAATCAAATATAAATAGTTAGATAGTATAGTTTAGCTAAATCATTTTGAAAGAATTAACTATGTATGTACCTTTATGTTCCATGCTCTCTTCAGATGAAGCATCGGTGGTGTTGACAGATTTACGGCTTATTATTCTGTGCACCTGTTCGTATAATGGCCACACCACCGGCGCACTGGATGTTGCTAAGTCCATACTGCATTTTCTAGAAGAAACAAATCGAAAATGTTTCAATATTTACTCGTTGCTTTGCATACCTTTTACTGTTTACCTGTACTTAGCAGTCAAGTTGGTTATTTTGTATTTGACATCGAGCACAGAGAGTTCCATGCCGTGTTTAGCCAACTCGTCGGACATCTCCTGGTAAATGTGAGTATTTTTCTTCGCACCGAGTAATTGGTCACGTTGTTGCTCCCACAAATCGACAAAGTAAGCTTCTGTCGTTTCATTCCAGAAAGTACGCTTTCTCCTTTCCTTTACAGCACTTTCCATAATTATTTGCACAGTCGAGGTTTTCCTTGCTATTTACAACTTATTTGTTTATATTTTGTGCAACAGTGTGGCCCAACTCTTGATATATAGGGTTTCATAACACCAAATAAATGTGGTGTTTAAGGTGAGTTTATTGATGCTTAAGCTGAACTGCATAATTTGCGTAAGCGTATGCGTCAGTTTGACAGTTGAGTTGAATACATAAGTTCGTTGTCGATGAGCTTCATGGCTAACGCGTGTTCGAAAGGTTTAGAAATTGGAAATTTGGATTGAATATGCATAGAAGTTGCTTCATGCAACGATGAGGACTATCAACGCAACTAAACGCATTGCCACCCTTGCATATTCGCTTACGCATATGGATGTCATGCATATTCAGCTTGAATTCTATAGTAAACATCATGTTTATAGGAAGCATTTACAATAAACACCAAAATCTTGTGATCACTAGATTTTAATAGTAAAAATTAACGCGATTTTTTACTGGCACATAAGTTGAGCAAAAACCCCATAAATATTTGATGAGTGATGAATCGCTGCAATAAATTCTAAATTTGTAACGCATCAAAAAACATGGCAATTAAATCTAAATGATTTATTTACAAAATTACATGCTTCAAAATAAAAAAAAAATTTAAATCGAGTAGAAATCAGTAAACTTAACCATTAATTAAAATGCATTTAGTTTATCATCACTAAACTTAAACATACACATGGTTATAGATGCGTCTATATGATTGGCATACATGCATTTAACTGAACCTAAGTAGCATGAATCACTAGTCCATAGCGTGTGTCCAACCAACCAATTACTTTAAAAACCAAACAACACTTTGCAAATTGTTACACTAACAGTTTTTTTTCGCAAATAAAAGTGCATTAAAAAGCGTTAACAATTAAGACAACGCATGCTCTGTTAATTTTCGCGAAACTATAGCATGAAAAGAAAGAAATAGCTGAGTTAAAGAAAATTCAATAGCATGGTCTCAGCATGTCCGATCTGTTGCACGCCACATGCTTTGCGCATGCGTAACGCCGCTGAGCTTTTTCTTGTGTTTAGTAGGCGTAGATTTCTGTGTCTTGCAGTTGCTGTCAAATTGGACCCTAATGGCAAAGAGAGTGTAAAGGATGCTTTAATAAATGGACGCAATGATGATCAACTGATTTAGGAGAAATTTTCATCACATCCGATTTCCCTTGGGTGTTATAGGTATACATTATGACACTATAGTTGTAAATTACAACTTGCGATTACACAAAACAACCAATGCTTAGTAATACTTTCGTGAATATTAAATACTCATCAACATATTACACATAGCAACTTATTTGACAATATACATACATATGTATGTATACGTACGCAATACATGTAACATATTTATGTATCGATTTCCCGTTACTTTTTTAAAAAATCTTATAGTTAACACAAATATTCGCAGGAAAGTTAAACATTAAATAAATATATGCAGGCGCAGAAACTACAAATGTTAATAATTTTCATACCATAATAACCAGCTGTTGCGGTGTTACCAACGCGACGGTTAGCAGTGCAAAAATCGAAAGTGGAATTACTTAAGAAATATGCATAGATATTTCTTAACCGTCTTTCTCTCTTTTTTCACTTAAGAATGCTTCTTTTAGTTTATAAATATGTATTCAAATTCAAATTATTAACCTAACTTTTATTAAGTTATTACAAACTCTGTAGTCCTCTAAAATCTCTCAAAACATATGTACGTCAAACAAGTGGTAACGCTCGCGGAAACAGCTGTCGGCGGTGCACAGCTGTCAGAGACAAGTCTGAAGGGTTGAAAAAGAACAAAATATAGAAATTCATTTTATTCTTAAAAGTCGAAAAAGGTGCACAAATCGTCAAACCACGTTCGAAAATCGCAGCGCAGTGTGGATAGAAAATAAAACTCTTTAGTTAGTGCTTCTAATAGAGATAAATTTATAGTGTTTGTGCATAACGAATGTAAATATCATTTGTTACCGTATGCAAATCAAATAAATTGTTTTGTGATGAGTGATTGGAATAAATCAAATTAAGCGCAATATTCACCTATGGGCGATTTGCTGTACGCTCGGCTACCAAAGACGATTGCCTGGGCGAAAGTTAACAGCTAGCAAGGATGTGATGTGAAAAATGGGAAAAAGCGATAATGCAATCAAAAATTAATGATATATAAGTGTTTAATAAATGAAAAACGCGTATTGATCAATACCATAACAATTGTGTAGAAAACGTGTGCAGAAGTTGTAGTTAAGGATTTGCGAGTTAAAACTAAGTGAAACATAAATGCATTAACATTTGGATTAGGAACAACGTCATAATTATAAATTGGTGCGTGTGACCTTCTGTGCTCCCAACTGGAAATATACCGCACGCCATTGTGTGTTACTTCCCTGAGTTGGTTGGTGAAGACGCATGTATCTAAATCCGTGCCTACGCCCATCATAATTATTTTGTTTGGCGTTTTTCCAAAAGTGATTTTGCAATTTATAAGTTTACTTTTATTTATAAATGTTTGTGCTTATATAAATGTACTTGTGGTTTAAAAATTGAACTTTTTTTCGAAAATCAATGCAATGGATTTAGTTAACTTAATCAGATCATCGTACGATGACTGTGGATTGATGTTTTCCGAATCATGGTACAAGGTACTGAAAATGGAAATCAAAATTACGGTGAGTGACATAAATCACAACCTACACACACAAGCATACATTTTGTGGCAATAAAATTCTTCACGTCTCTTTGAGGAATTATTTCCGTTATTAGTTGTTTTTGTTTTTTGTTATTCATTATAAAACATTCGCTGCTGCGTCACCCCGCTGTTATCGGTGACAATCAACAGTCCTGTGTTGTTATTGTTTGCTTATCAAAAATGTTTTTATTTGTTTCTTGTGGCTAGCCGCTAGATATTTATTTTTGTTTGTTTCTGCTAAATTTTCTACATGTTTTACTGCGTGACCCAGCGATTTTTCGTACTTGTTTTAATTATTTTGACTGAAATTATTGTCAAACACATTAAAATACCTTTTTCTATAAAGTTTTACGTTGATAACTATTCTTCATAATTAAAAATCTTGAAGTTTGCATAGCAACAAACATACATATGTATGTACATACGTGATTGTTCTGTGAATGTATATTTATTTCCGCTGCACCTGAGACGATTTGAGATTGTTGAAGCGATTCAAAATCCTATTGGACTTTGAACGTTTGTAATTTAATACAGATTTTGTTTTTTTCATGGTCTATCGACAAATGAGCAAATTAGAAAGCGCAATTGTTATTTATTTGTTATTTGGGTAATTTTTTTGCGGAAATATTTTTTTAAAAAATAAAAGGTTTACCTCATCACTCTTTTATAGCCATAAAGTAGGATTGATATTTATTTCCATAATATAATATGGACTTTACAGCATATTTCCACACCTATTCTAAGCAATACGTTTTCTCTACAATTTTATCGACTAATGACTATTCAATTTCAAGTCAACGCCCTGTTCTTGTCAAAAATTACACAAAATTTACATGTCAAGTGTTCTTATCTGCTTTAAATATAAACATATGTATGTATATACAAATATACAAACATTTATGAACTTATGCATATTAGCGATGACAGGGCCATACATGCGTTATCATAAAATTTAAAATGTTTCAGTTTTTCAATTAGGAGCTTACATTGTATGCATATTTGCTCACACTCCCATATTCCTATATGTACTGATGCATTTGCTGAATAATTGTTTTTGAGTCAATATGAGCTTATGATCATGTGTAAACATTTTAAGCGTTCATGAATTATCTATTAACAGGAGTATAATACCTGTTTAACGCTCGGTTTCCGGTCACTCCCGTATTTACATTTTATATTCGCGCTTTAACTTAGACCTTATGATAACCGAGAGATTGCATAACAATACTAGGAAACTAAAACTTTAAATTAGTGTCCATTGTAATATTTCTAAACATTGTATATAAGTACATATGTGTGTATGTATGTAGATCAATGCATCCATGTAGTATGGTATACATATGCAGATATGCAGGTATTTGAGAAATCCACTGATTTTAAACAAAATTATAATGCAAAAAACCTAATTAATTTGTGGAATAATGCACATGTGACCAAGGTTTCGTATTGGCGATGCTCACATGTCACACATGTCGTCCGTATTTCTTATCACTTCTAAAATATATATGTAGTTACAAGTTTCGATTTGCTTCGGGCATGTTCATATGCGTATGTACATACATATGTACATGCAAATGTGTTTATATAAATTTATATGTACAAAAATATATACATATGTGTGTTGTGATAATGTGCATATATAAATTT
This sequence comes from Bactrocera tryoni, assembly GCF_016617805.1. Lineage (NCBI taxonomy): Eukaryota > Metazoa > Arthropoda > Insecta > Diptera > Tephritidae > Bactrocera > Bactrocera tryoni. The sequence goes on along the minus strand of NC_052502.1, from coordinate 7,270,565 downwards.
CTAATCCATTTTTTCTAATACTCTAAGTCCAATCATAATTCTTATGAATAATACTGTCACAGTAGATATGAGTATTAGGGTTGAAGTAATTTGAAGCCATATGCACACAAAAAATATATTAAGCATTTAATATGCATTACGTACAAGCACATTTCAATATGAAGGGTATACAAATGAATTATACAAATTTATTTTTTTTTCAACCAAAAGTTCCTGCCAATAAATGAACATATGCATATGTAAATATGTTTGTGGCTCAACAAACATCTACATACCTATGTATATGACAATTGTACCTCTCCAATCATTTAATTGACCCCAATATTCAGAGTACTTATACGATTTGATTTTATACGATTTATAGCTATTGGCGAAAAGTTAAAAGGTAAATTTGGCGAATTTCATTTTATATATGTATTCCATAATAAACTTACATACACTTACACGCCGTCATTTGGTGCGAACTTATAGTAAAGGCAGACATAAGAACAAAAAGATACTTCTAATATGTATTCATTAATGAAATTTCGAATATACTACATAAATACACACAGTATGTTTCAAATTTGTAGTAGCAGTGAGCACTCAGAGACAAATGATCCGATCACTATAAAATTTTTTTCTGCACATTTATATTTGTAATTCTTATTTTGTACTCGACAAATGTATGTCGTACCCCTCAAAGTAAGCCCGCTTGTGCCAACTTTTTTTCCAATCCTCGAAACAGTCCATTTCCGGAATAGTATTCAATGCGCCCAGCGATACTCGTTTAATGTCTTCAATTGAATCAAAACGGTTTCCCCGGAGCGGTCGTTTGAGTTTGCTGATTAGCCAGAAGTCACACGAAGCTAAATCATGCGAATATCGTGGTTCCGGCACGATATTGTTTGAAAATTTGGCAAAAAACTCACGAAGAATCAATGCAGTATGCGATCAGTTGATGGCCGTCCTTCATGTGTTTCGTAGTCAAAACGTTCTCTACTCTCTTTGAATAATTTGCACCAATTAAAAATACTTGTACCCAACAAAAAATTATCACCGAAGGCCTTTTCCAACATACTGAACATATCGGAACCAGAAATTTGGTTCCGCACACAAAATTTAATGGAACTTCTTTCTTGAATAATTTCACTTTAATAAAAAAATTTCAGCAAACTGGCAATGTACTTTCTCGCCACAGCTGAGGAAGACTGCGAAAAAATACATAAAGAGACTATTCATTGATCTAAAAGGTTACCCAAATTTATTCCACAGTCTTTTCCAATCAAATACAGAAATACTTTTGTTTACTAGTTAATGCACGAACAATTAGAAGACGGGCTGTTGAGGGCGGGTTGTTCTGTTCGCGTCCAGCTGGAAAGTCCTTCAAATCACCAAAAAATTGAGAGACCAAACTCATATTTGGGACAGCTCATCTCGATTGGAGCATTCAGAAATTGAATACCATTTTATTCTCAGACGAATCGAAATATAATATTAAAGATTCGGATGGCAAAAGATGTGTGAGAAGGCCGTAAGGACAAAGACTCAAACCTTAGTATTATGTTGCGACCATTAAATATGGCGGTGGTAATGTTATGGTCTGGAGCTCTTTCTCTGGGCACTGGACTCCACCTATTCATATAATAAATGGAATAAGGGACCGGTTTGTTTGCACCGACATTTTAAAAAACAGAAGGCTACCATATGCTGAAAAGGATATGCCATTATAGTATAGTATAACTCTAGGCATTGCAAAACTTGGTTGTGAAGTTACAGAGTTGATGTTTTAGATTTGCCGGTATTATTACTCGATGTCAAATCCATCGAGAACTTATGGGAGATCATTAGTTCCAAAATAAATAGGGAAAACAGTAAAACTAAGGATCAACCTTTAGAACCTGAACAAATTGCTTGGAATGGCATATAGCAAATAATTTAATTTCTTCTATGCCTAAAATATGCGTTTCCGTCACCCAAAATAAAGGATTTGCTACTATTTTTTTAATATTCAGATATTATTTTCAAGCCGATGAAAGGGGTGCTTTAGTTTTGTCCAGTTAATTTTTAATCCATAAATGTTTTTCTTGTTTTAACTTATTTAATTTTGAAAACTGAAAATGAAAAGTTTTACTTTAATAAAAATTAATAAGCAAACAGCTAAATTCGAGCTGAACCATAGTACGGGGTGCTTTAGTTTTGTACAATATTGTATATGCAAACTGGTCCCTCAGTTTTTGAGATATCAAATCTGAAATTTTGCACATGTGCTTTTCTACCACAAGCTATTTTTTTCAGATTCAGTGATATCGGATCACTAAAATTTAGCATAGATTATTGTCCAAGGCAACGCTACAATCTCCAAAGAAATTATTCAGTTTGGACCATAGCATATAGCTGTCATATCAATTGCCCGACCAAAATCTAGATAAGATCTATATAAAATCCACCTGTGAAGGGTATTATAACTTGAATGCGAGGTTAAATTTTTTTCTTGTTATGCTATAAGAAGTGCGCAGTCGATTATTCCAGTTAAAAATTGCATGCAAATGTTAAAAAAAACATTTCCTGCTAATATTAACATTCTCACATATTTTTTGCAGGCAATTGTTGTTATTTGCGTTAAATATTAAACAAAAAAGTTTGAATGTACATACATATGTACAAGCAATAATATTCTTATTATAGTGATACCTAAAACAAACATGCATTTGCGTATGTTATTAATTATTATGTATAATTTATCGATAAATTGCAAACATAATTGTAAAACTAGTTTTTGGGGTCTCTCGGTGTCCATATTTACATAACTTCTTTACCTTCTAACACGATTCGTTGCAGCATTATAAAATAATGAAACTTGTTTTTCGCATTGGCGTTGTTTATTCACACGCCTACAAGCGAACTTATTTTCGCTTTTCAAGTGTATTTGCTTACCAGAAGTGCTGCTAGAAAAATAGTCTTGTTTTGCGCGTTATATAAAAGGTAAACAATATTTTCTGCGCACTCAATTACAAGCATGCATACTGCCTTACCAGAAAATGAAGCAAAACAAAACAAAACACAATAACAAATATCAAGTGTGGATAATAATAATTGCAAGCCAAGTGCATTTTTCTCTAATTCCTTATTTAAACTCATTGTTTACTTCATATGTCATGAAAATCGTAATTGACTCGCACAGCGATTATACTTCGCCTACAAACATCTACGAGTGTATGTATGTATGTGCGAGCAACTTATGCACGCATTCGCACATAAACAGGTAAACAAAAATAAATCACCAACACGAACACACCTGCGTTGAATGCAACTGCAACGGTCTGTCGGCAGCGCACGGAAATCGAATGGCAGCCCAGCCATTACCCGAGGCATAACAACTCGCACCAACGCCAACAACAACGCCGCCCACGTCTTCCCCTATTTTAAGCGGTAAACAAAACAAAATTCTGTCAACAACCCGCCCGCGCCTCAATGGCAATGCCAAGACGAAATTCTTTGGCGCTGCCGCGTGCTCTGCTGCGCTTGTCGCACTATTGTATCTACGAGTGTGCGTGTGGTTGTGGCGCTGACGCTGCTGCTGTTGCTTTTGATGGTCCTCTCCCCTCACCACGGTCGCCCACGGCAGTCACAATGTTCATAGAAGTCAATCGTCACTTCTCGTCGTGACGCGTCAACGTTGTTATTCGTGCTGAGCGGTTGGAGGCTGGTTGCGGGGCCCGGTTGCCGAGCCCTCCGTGTGCGTTGTTATTGACTTTGCATCGTAGACACATAAATACATACGGTATAAAAATATCCAACTGCTCGGAGCGTTTATGACGTATTTGCATTGCTCAGCGTTGCCAAACATATAACAGCGCGGCCTAGAATGTTGAATTATAATACTTTTTTGTTGTACACAGTATCATTAATTTCTCAAATCCGGAAATCTGTTGGTTGCTTGCATAATTAAATTAGAACCGCCGGTCAATATAAGAATATGCAAACGCATTTACATATCAAGCTCGTTTTTGCTGTGATAAGAGAAGCTGTTTTTGATTCAGTTCAAATTTGTTTACTTATGTAAATATTCTAAACTCTTACCCAATAAGCCAAAAGTGCGAGGTTAATGTTAAAAAACCTAAGTATATGAAATTTAAAAAGATGGGAGAAAAAATCCTCAAATCGTCGCCTTCTTCATATAAAGTTTGTCGGGTGAGCTCTTCTTCTTTACCAGGTCCTTATTAACCTATTCTTTCCAATAAAATGGAGGTCTTCCTCTTTCAGAGCTGGAGCCTTTTCGTCTAGTCGGACGACGTGACCTAGCCAGCGTAGCCGGTGACTTTTAATTCGATGTCAATGTCGTAGTATATCTCATTCAGCTCATTGTTCTATCGACTGCGGTACTCGCCGTTGCTAATGCGCAAAGGACCATAAATCTTCCGCAGAACCTTTCTATCGAAAACTCGTAGCGGCGACTCATCACATGTTGTCATCGTCCATGCCTCTTCAGCATATAGCAGGACGGGAATAAAGAGTCACGGGTGAGCTCTACTGTTTCGAAAGTTGCATGGTCTCATGTGTTTATCAGTGGATCTGTGCTTCGTGGACGGTTACGAAACTATGCAGAAACTACATCGGATTGCTTTAAAACAGCGTCCAACACTGCGAAGAAGAGGTTTCACGGTTGCACTTATTGATTGGATAAGGCAAATGGAGCACTCATGCACAGAAAACCAATATTTCAAGCAGGATAAGACGCATACGGCTGTTGTTGTTGCTGTAACTGTTATCTAATCCACGCTTGGGGGTTATCAGATTGGTTGTTATCGAAGTCATCTAACAGTAGGCCCAGGAAACGTGCTGTTTTGACGGGATCGGACCATAGGAAGAGCGGTGTTAGATGAGTGGACTTTGCTGGGCATGCAAAGAGGGTGTTACGAGTCATGTGCGGACTCGTGGCTTGTATTTTGTAAGTAGGAGTTTAAGTTGCTACAGTATCCAGAACGAAGTTGCGCAAGGATCACACTATATTCTCGCGACAACTCAAGTTCACTAAGAGGAAGTCGGTGAAGTGATAATAGTGAATGGCGGTCAGTGCAAGTCTGAAGTGAGTTGCATCCGAAGTCTTTTTCGGCACTCCGGAGAGACTGATGGACTGGTATACAAGGAGGCGCTTTCCGAGGGTCTATCTATCAGGAGCGCAACATGCCTATCGTAAAGGCAAGTCAGTGGATACCACCCTGCATACTATTGTGTCATGGCTTGAAAAGCCATTAGGGTTAAAAATTTCGCTGTTTGGGACCTTTTTTTGATAATGAGGAAGCTTTCTATAACGTCCTGCCGGAAACGGAATGGGGGAAACGGGCGCGCGACACGAAATATGCGTAGAGGTACCTCACAGGAAGTAGCTCTATTTTCTCTTCTATGTATATTGGTCGTTAAATTCCCATGCAGAAGATGTAGCACTTATGGTTAAAGGAAAGTTCCCAAGTACCGTGTACGAGTTGACGCAGAAATATCTCAGCGTCTTAACAAAGTGGGCGGTCGGAAGTGGTCTCGCCCAAGTTAAACTGAGATGTTTTATTCACTAGAAGATATAAGATCCCAGTGGCACCGCAAATGAGAGACATCCGCCTGCAATCGGCGGATTCTGTGAAATATCTAGGGCTCACCTTGTATAGGAAGTTTTCATGGTAGCCCAATATCGAAGAGAGAGCAAAAAAGATATCGATTGCTCTAAGCTGCTGTAGAGGAGCCATTGGTAAGAGGTGGGGTCTCTCACCGAAAGTGGTCCTCTGGCTCTATGACACCATAGTCAGGCCCATTATGTTTTATGGAGTCTTTATGTGGTGGAGGGCTCTAGAAAAGACCACACTTGCAAAGAGACTCGAGAGCGTTTAACGGGCGGTGTCCGTAGAAATTGCCGGAAAGTGTATGGGTATTAGACTCAAAGAATCTGGGTTCTTTAAAGGACGCGTGACTGAACACTCGCATATCCTCACACGCTTTGACTGAGTTATAATTCAAAAAGTCTCGAAAAAGTGGTGCTTAGTCTTCTTAAAGATTTTGGTTCCTTCTGTGATAAACTCCGTGTTGGAAAGTAGTGTTTAACACCACAAATGTTGTAAAATAGTCAATAAACTGGAGTTTGTAGTTCTGAGTGAACGTACTTTAATCAAAACTATAAATAAATTTCATTAAAGCTTACACACTCAAACATGTGCATACATACATACATATATGTACATACATATATGTATGTATGTATGTATGTAAATATGTACATATTTGCATGTAAATAAGTAATTCATATCGCGATATGCTTTCCTCTGTAAACTTTAGACATTGAGCATGCGTGTATGTACATATGTATGTGTGTGAATTCTGCTTACGGAAGCCATTTGAATACGAACTGAAAGATAAATGCGCTTTAAAAACTAATATCTAATGAAGTTTTTGTTTACGACTGCTTTGAACTACAAGTTCGTTTTTTATTGGCTTGCATCCGAAAGAGCTGTGAGATTAAAGTAATAAAATGTATGGAAAAAATTTAAAATGTGATTAAAATGTTTATTAAATGCAATATGTATAATCATTTAAAAAATTTAATAGGAATAATTTGCAAAAGAATTGAGTTCCTGATGTAGAAAATACCGAATTACGGAAACTAACTTTTTTATTTTTCACATTCAGTTGAATCGTATAGCCCATAAGGGAATTGTAGTGTGTATGTATGTATGTATGTATAGTACCTATTTTTCTATGAAGACTTATATAAAACTTGTTTTTAGGAATACTTTTGTAGAATGCTTTGTATTCTGTCGTGCCTAAAACTGTAACCTTATCAATTTTTTTTTTCAAAACAAAGGTGAAAAGGCCCACAGGGTTGGAATAGGGTTAAAATAAAAGGAAGTAAAAATATTTTACAAAAAAATACATGTATGTAATTAAATGCTTTATGAGCTATTAAAAATGTAAGTATATATTGTATACAGGGTTTTCCTATAAGATTGATATCATTTCTTTTCATACAACAACACACTAATTGTTTAGCAAATTCAAATGTTTTTACTTAATGTGAAGTACAATCGATACAATTAAGTTCTGAATATAACATTATTCAAATTGTTCTTACAAAAGAAGTTGTGGAGTTCTTTTGTTGCAACGAAGTCGATGAATCCAATTTTCGAGTACTTTTTCCACTAAATCAAGTCAAATGTCATGAGTAGAACGTACAATATTCACATCTAAAGCTAGTAGAGAGTCTGGTTTATTGCTAAAGACCATTGACTTTAAATAAGCCCACAAGAAGCAGTCTAATGGTGTGAAATCACAACTTCTTGGAGGCAAATCAATGTCACAATTTCTTCAAATAATCGAATATCCAAATTTTTCTCGCAATAATTCGGTTGTTGCACGTGCTGAGTGGTACGTAGTCCCCGTCTTGTTGGGACCAGGTGTTGTCATGATCAACTACACCCAATTGCGGCCATAAAAAGTTGGTTATCATCGATCTATACCGCTTTCCATTGACAGTAACGGTGTTACCAGCTTCATTCCGAAACAACTACGAACCGATAATTCCACCGGACCAAAAACAACACCAAACTGACAGTTTAGGTGAATGTTGTACCTGAATAGTGTGTGGATTTTCTTCGCACCAAAATCGACAGTTTTGTTTATTCATCGCACAAGATGTTTTTTTTTCTAAAAAAGTCGTTATCGTTTTCAAGTTGCTTCAAGGCAAAATCAGCCAAATTCACAATGTTTACGATGGTTCAATGGCTTTAGTTCTTGAGTGAGAACAATTTTATATGGATGAAGACCCAAATCCTTTCTCAAAATTCGCCAGTTTGTGGTTGGAGACCGTCACAATTCTTGAAAACGTCTTGGAATCGACAAATTGCGGTCTTCAGCAGCACTTACATACCTGTACGTCAGCAATATTTTTATTACATCGAGCGGTTCTTTATCTAATTGGTGGACGATTATTTTTCTTCTTTGTTGGCGTGGACACAGCTTACGCAGTTATTGCCGAGTCTTTCTTACATTTCGCTGTTTGGCGCCAATTGGAGATTCCAAGTGTCCTCTATCCGGTCTTTCCAGCGGAGTGGAGATGTTCCTCTTTCTCTGCTTGCCCCGGTGGGTACTGCTTCGAATACTTTCAGAGCTGGAGTGTTTTCAATCACTCGGACGACGTGACCTAGCCAGTGTAGCCGCAGTCTCTTAATTCCTTGAACTATGTTAATGCCGTCGTATATCTCATACAGCTCACCGTGCCATCGAATGCGATATTCGCCATGGCCAACGCGCAAAGGACGATAAATCTTCCGCAGAACTTTTCTCTCGAAAACTCTTAACGCCGACTCATCAGATGTTGTCATCGTCCATGTATCCGCACCATATAGCAGGACGGGGGTGATGAGTGACTTATAAAGCTTGCTCGTTGGGAGAGGGCTTTACACTCTGACGTTATTGCTGCTCTTAATTCTGGTTTCAAGATAGACGAAATTATCTTGCTTCTAAGTTATGACTAACAACAGTGACGTGGGAGCCAAGTCGCGAATGCGACGACTGTTTTTTAGATGACGGATCCATTTGCTTCGTTTGCTTATCCCGTCTGGAGAAAGAAGAACTAACAGCGCGGTTGTTGAGGCCAATGATAACAATATCATCGGCGTACACCAGCAGCTGTACACTCTTATAGAAGTCGATTAGTTCTGCAGCGCGAATTATTTTCTCCAGCAGCAGATTGAAGAAGTCGCACGATAGGGTGTCGCTTTTTGTGATACCTCGCTTGGTAGCGAACGATTCGGAGATGTTCTTTCCGATCCTGACGGAGCTTTTGGTATTGCTCAATGTCATTTTAGTTTTGTGGAGATACCAAATTCAGACATAGCGGCATAAAGGCAGCTCGTTTTTGTGCTGCCAAAAACAGCTTTGAAATAGACGAAGAGGTGAGGTGTGTACATCCTCTATTCATGGGTCTTTTCCAAGATTTGGCGCATGGGACCTGGTTAGTTGTTGGGCTTCAGTCTGCTTACTCAGTTGAAATTGTTATTTAGTAAACTAAAAAAAAATTAAATCAGTTGGCAACGTCATACTTTGTTATTTTAAAAACTATGTCTAAATATGTGGGTTGTCAAAAAAGTCTTGCGGTATTTTTATTGAATTTTTTTTTATTATTGAAATTGAAATGAATTTTTGATGACTCATGCCCAGCTCTTGACCGATGCTACGACTGCTACTATGCCGGTCTCTTTCGACCAATTCAGCGATTTTATCGCAATTTTCGACGACAGGCCTTCCGGAGCGTGGCGCATCTTCGACCACCTCTACACCAGAACGAAAACGTTGAAACCATCGTTGTGCGGTGGAAATGGAAACTGTATCGGATCCATAAACTGCACAAATTTTATTGGCGGCTTGAGATGCATTTTTGCCTTTGTCGTAGTAGTACTGTAAACTCCATGTTTGCGACGCTTTAACTCACGAACGACTTAAAAGAAACGACAATCAATCAAACACGTGTTAGCGCGTGAAATGAGCTTTCCAAAAAGGTAGAGCATGACCCGAGGCGACGAATAAAACTAGAACTACGCGCTTTCAGCGCCAACTAGCGAAAATACCGCAAGACTTTTTTGACAACCCATTATTTCCACACATGACATTATTTTACATATATCTATATATGTAATTTACATATTAAATTTAACCTGTGACAACCTTTTTCCATAACTTTCATTAACTCCCTTTCCTTCTTTTTCGCTCCTTTCAGGTCTACATATACATTTGTATAACGCTATTGACGTTAATCGTCATCGGCTGGTATATATTCTACAAGCGTTGGCAGCGCAATAAGGAGCGGCAACTCATGTTGCAAGCACAAATACGAGGCTCCTCCACAGGCGCCGCTGGCGATATGACGGGTTTGCGTTTCCGCAAGCGCGACAAAATGCTTTTCTACGGCCGACGCATGTTGCGCAAGGTGAAAAATGTGTCCGGTCAAGTGTACGGCGGACAGGGTCGCAAACGGAAAGCGGTGATGCGCTTCGCCAAACGCATCCTACAGCTGCGGCGTGAGAATATACCAACGCTATTGAACACCGTAGAGCCGCCGGCTGAATATCTACAGGAGACCACCGAGGGTGGCGAGCGAGTGCCGCCCGATGCGCTCTACATGCTGCAAAGTATACGCATATTCGGACACTTCGAGAAGCCGATTTTCCTAAAGCTTTGCAAGCACACCGAGGTGCTGACGCTGGAACCGGGCGATTTCCTCTTCAAAATCACCGACTCCGATGACAGTGTATTCATTGTGCAATCGGGTTTGGTGCATGTTTTCATTTCAAACGCCGACGGGAGCACGTTGTCGCTGAAGACTGTGAAGAAAGGCGAATCGGTGACGTCGCTGCTAAGTTTCATTGATGTGCTGTCCGGCAATCCGAGCTTTTACAAAACCGTCACCGCCAAGGCGATGGAGAAATCCGTCGTGATACGTCTGCCAATGCAGGTGAGCGCACTCGTTAAACGAATGTCTTCCGTGTGAATATATAAACCATTTGATTTTGTAGGCTTTCGAAGAGGTGTTCAACGAGAATCCCGACATCATGATACGTGTCATACAGGTGATTATGGTGCGTTTGCAGCGCGTGCTCTTCACGGCTCTGCGCACCTATCTGGGCCTCAATTCGGAGTTAGTGCAAAGCCACATGCGCATAAAGAAAAGTGCCGGCGCCTCTATTTTAAAGACATCGCCGCTCCATCGGCGCTCCACACACCCGGATTCAGTACAGCATTCGCTGTCGGATTTCATGCCACCGCCAGACATGCTGGTGGACTTGGCGCACGACACCGAGCGACATATGGGCATACAGGCAGCTTTACCGAATTCACAGCCAGCCGGCAATGGCTCTGCGAGCGGAGCTGGCGCTAGTGGAGGTGGTGGCGGTGGCCAACATACTTTAGCCAATTCGCGCGCGAACAGCATTGGCAACTTGGTGACGCGTCGCTATTCGCTCATACACGCCGAAGCGCTGGCGAATGCCGCCGCAGCTGAATTGGCCAGTCTACGCGGTTATGCCTTGGATAGTTTCTTGCGCGAACTAGGCTTGCCGGAAGAGGATCGCGCTTTCATCGATCCATACGTGGAGTTAAGCGAAGTGGAGCCAAATGTGTCGCTAATCAACGAGGGTAATGTGGATGTAAGTAGTTAAAGAATAGCTATAATACTCATCACCTATATATACATATATGCTTTTAATTTATATCTTGAAGGACATCTGCATCTGGATTGTGCTCACAGGCGCTTTGAATGTGTACCAGAGCAACGTGGACGTCACACGCACCGTACAAAAGGAATGTGCAGATGTCTTTATTTACACTGTGCATCCAGGTGAGATAGTCGGTGGATTGGCAGTGCTCACAGGCGAGGCAAGCACTTACACCATAAAAGCAAAGCATGTAACCCGGCTCGCCTTTATACGTCGACCAGGCGTTTATGCGTAAGTAAGCTGAATTATTAAAGCATTCTAACGGAACTGAAATTCGCTTCTCTCGTCTCGTGTAGCATAATGCGCGAGCGGCCTCGCATCGTGCTTGATCTCGGCAATTGCGAAGTGCGTCGTCTTTCGCCGCTAGTGCGTCAATGCGATTACGCGCTCGACTGGGTTTTCCTCGAGTCCGGACGTGCCGTCTACCGACAGGAGGAGAACAGCGACAGTACTTATATTGTACTTAGTGGGCGCATGCGTTCTGTGATAACGCAAGCAAGCGGTAAAAAAGAGATCATCGGCGAGTATGGCAAAGGCGATCTTGTGGGACTCGTGGAGATGATAACAGAGACTTGCCGCACTACGACTGTGATGGCTGTGCGCGATTCAGAACTTGCCAAATTACCTGAGGGACTCTTCAATGCCATCAAACTGCGTTACCCGATTGTCGTAACGAAGCTCATAAGTCTGCTAAGTCATCGTATTTTGGGCACAATGCAGACACGTCATGGCAGCACGGCAGCGCCTTTGGAGGCGAATCCGGTCACACATAAATACTCCACCGTCGCGCTGGTACCGGTAAGCGACGATGTACCCCTGACAGCGTTCACCTATGAGCTTTATCATTCACTCTGTGCTATTGGTTAGTTAAGAAATATCTTAAATTATAATCACACTTTTTTATTTTTCAATTTGTATGTCTCAATTGAAGGTCCGACTCTGCGTTTAACATCCGAGGTCGTGCGTAAACAACTCGGCATGCACATCTTCGAGCCAAGTAACGAATACCGCATGACCTCTTGGCTGGCACAGCAGGAAGATCGCAACACAATCACCCTGTACCAATGCGACTCGTCACTGAGCGCATGGACGCAGCGTTGCATGCGTCAAGCTGACGTTGTACTTATTGTCGGTCTCGGCGATCACGCACCGACGGTCGGTAAATTCGAACGCGAAATCGATCGTCTGGCGATGCGCACACAAAAGGAGCTCGTCTTGCTCTATCACGAGTCTAGCAGTTCGAAGCCGAAAAACACGCTGCAATGGTTAAATGTGCGACCATGGGTCACCAAGCATCATCACCTGCAGTGTCCGAAGCGCATGTTCACGCGCAAGAGTCAATATCGCATTGTAAGTGCACACATTTTTATTATTATATTTGAAGCGAGTTAAATTTTTTTTATTTTCTCCTTTGTCAATGTAGAACGATCTGTATAGCCGCGTGCTAATGTCCGAGCCGAACATGCATTCGGATTGTTCACGCCTTGCGCGTTGGCTAACGGGCAACTCTATCGGTTTGGTGTTGGGCGGTGGCGGTGCGCGTGGCGCCGCCCACATTGGCATGCTAAAGGCCATACAAGAGGCGGGCATACCGATCGATATGGTGGGCGGTGTCAGCATCGGTGCGCTAATGGGTGCGCTCTGGTGCTCGGATCGCAGCGTGACCACCGTTACGCAGAAGGCGCGAGAATGGTCAAAGGTGCTTCTGTGTTTGTGATAATAATTTCAACACTTTTATTTTATATGTTTAACCGCTGCTTGCAGAAAATGACAAAATGGTTCTTGCAACTGCTCGATCTCACTTATCCCATCACATCGATGTTCTCCGGTCGCGAATTTAATAAAACCATACGCGACACGTTCGGCGACGTCGCCATTGAGGATTTATGGATACCGTATTTCACGCTAACGACTGATATAACCGCAAGCTGCCATCGCATACACACAAACGGTAAGTAGCGTTCTCGTCTCACACTCTTTCATATATAAATGCGCAGCACTCCTAACCCTTCTACCGGCATCTAACGGTTAACGTTTTTATTCTACATTAGTTACAAAGCAGTTTTAGTGGTGTCTAACTTCCACTTTATGAATACAAGAATTGGGTAAACACACACTATATTTTCATAATCTCATTCCTTCATTCTCGCAACTCTCATCAAAAATTTTATTTTCTTTTTGATTTTCGTTGGTAATGTCTTTAAAGTATTGGCAACAACAACATTATATATGCTGATGTTTTTCTACATATTCTGAGGTTTTTACATGCATATTTTTAATCTGCATAATTTTAGTGTTTTCTAGCTAATTTTGATATGATTTGTAATTATAATTTTTATGCTATTTATTTAGTGTAATTTGTATTTGACGGTGCTTAAGGGGTATAGCCCCTGAACATTTTTCAATTAAAATAATATTTTTTCGCTTCAACTATGCTTTATAGTCATAAAAATAAGTTTCAAGTCGATTTTTGGCGAGAAAACTTATACGTGTTTTTCTCAAAACTATTTTGTTCCAATTGGCGAGGGAGAAAACTTTGACAATTTTTATCCAATCGACTTCAAATTTTGAGATTATCTTTAGAATTGGATTTTGCATAGAAGTACGTAGAGCAATTTCGTATGATTCAAAACTTTTTTATGGTCAACGTGTTACTAAATTTTTCTGTTCAAATGCCTAGAATTTTTGAAGAAATAAATATTTTTAAATATCGCTATGTACTTTTATGAGTATTCTTATGTAAATAAACGACGTTGTTTTTATTTTAATCCAAGACGACAATTGTGGATGTTAAATGTCTCGCCGTGGCATGTTTAAGAAACGAAAACTATCAAAGAGAGCTCGCAGTGTTTTCTGATGATTATTAAATAAAAAAAATTATGAATCTGAACATGATTTTATACCCGCTACAGTGGCCTTGCGCCTTAAGGCCTAGAAAGTTTTTTCCGTGAAAACAGTAATTATTGGTGACTATCATAAAAACAGCGTATCTCAACATTGTTGGAAAGATATTTACAGTTATATGATCATATTTGGTAGTCGAAAAAGTCTTTTCGTATTTTGTCAAAAAATTTCATTACAGTCGTATATCTCTGGTGCAACCAATCACAATGTGTTATACCATATAGTGTTGGAAAGGTGAGAATTTAAGCTTTATTTAACCAAAAAAATTTTCACAGGTGCATTTCTTTTAGTAACTATGTGTTCAGTTTATATGGAAGCAATATGCTATAGTAATCCGATCTGAACAATTTTTTCGGAGATTATATTATTACCTTAAGCAATAATCCATGTCAAATTTCGTGAAGATACCACTTCAAATACGAAAGTTTTCCACACAAGCCCTTGATTCCGATCGTTCGGTTTGTATGGCAGCTATATACTATAGTAAGCCGATCTGAATAATTTCTTCGGAGATTACATTGTTGCCTTAGAAAATAATCTGTACCAAATTTCGTGAATATATCTTGTCAAATGCAAAAGTTGTCCATACAAGAGCTTGATTCCGATCATTCAGTTTGTATGGCAGCTATATGTTATAGTGGTCCGATATCGGCAGTTCCGACAAATGAGCAGCTTCTTGAAGAGAAAATGACGTCGGCAAAATTTCAAAATGATATCTTAAAAACTGAGGGACTTCTTCGAATATATACAGACAGACGGACATGACTAAATCGACTCAGCTCGACATACTGATCATTTATATATATACTTTATAGGATCTCCGACGCTTCCTTCTGGGTTTTACAAACTTCGTGACAGACTTAATATACCCTGTTCAGGGTATAAAAAATTAATTCGGGGAAGTTGAAAAAAAGTTACAGACGTTCAAAAATTAGTGAAAATAATGAAGAAATTCGCTATATTTTGAAATTTTTGTATCAAAAGACCAGCCACCAATGAAATTTGTGTAGTTTACGTAGACGATTTTGTATCAGATCGTGTAGCACAACAATGGGTTCGCTCACTTTCGGTCTGGAAATTTCAAAATTTCGATTTACACTGATGAAAGTTTTACACTAATGGCATAATGCCTTTAGTGGAAAATGGCAAAAAGTGGTCGACCAAAATGGTACACATTTGTTTATTTATTTATTAGTATAAAGCTTATGATCCAGCTCTCAAGAAATGTAAAAACTTCATATAAAAAACGCTTAAGAAATGGTCAAGAAAATATGCAACTCTAAAGAAATGTAGCACTAATTTTTAATACATTTCTTCAATAAAAAATTCCTGCTTTTGCGAAAAAACATGAAATCAACCATTGTTTCTTGAAGGAAAAACAAAGTAATCGTTAAATTCACCTTACAATTAGTTAAAATCATTATTATGAAATATAGTTCTTTTTGAAATTTTGTATAAAACTTCCCAATCTTCATTCATATTCCTTAAATTGCAATAAAAATATTTATATACTTACACACAGAAGTTTATTTTTTTGGTTATTAATTACTTGACTTCAGCTCAAGAAATAATTTTTTTCTTGAGCAATTACTTAAGAGCTGGATACGGATACGTTTAAGTTTGATTAGAAATGCGAAAAGACTTTTTCGACTACCCAATATTAATAAAAACAAATATTTTGAATTATTAATTTCTTAATTTTTTAAATAACAGTTTATTATTAGTTTGCACGGCCCACTTTTATGTGAAATCCCATATCTTACTATCTACTTGACCAATTTGAATGAGCTTTTCGCTTGATAAATAATATATATTAATATCATTTAATATTTGTGATATTTTAATAAAATTGGGAGCGCCTTTTAAATAAATAAAATAATGTGATAAGGCGTCGAAACTGAAAAAATTCGGTTCTAACCTAACAAATATATGATCCGTTGTTGTTGTTCTCATTGTTTTTGTAGCGGCATAAAATATTCGGAAGTAATTTCGAGAAATGATGCCGATTTGACAATCCTTGGCCGTCCACCCGACTACGCGTTTGTTATACCTCAAGCGAATTTTATGAATATACTATATATTTTCTCGCGGTCATTATATAAGCATTCATATAGTCTTATCTATAGGATGATATGTTATATATTTGTATATTATTATATATTGATCTATGTATATGCCAATGTAATGTAAATTGTATTTTTTTTGGGCTCCAAAAATAATTTTTGAGGTTATATCACGTGGTGAAAACATAAAATTTTCATATATTCAGGGGTTACATGGGTTTCCTCGGGTAAAAAACAGCCTTTTTTCAACAATTATTTTCTCATATAAAAAATTAAATATTTTAATAGAATTGTTTATGGTTACAAACATACCCTATTAACAATTTAGAAACAATTAATTCAGAAATTTTTGAAAAAAAAAATTTAAAACTCGGCTATCGCGACGCCATTTCCAGTGACCCTTCATCTAAATTAAAAAAAATACATGTTTTAGTTAAAACCTTAACTTAGACGAAGGAAAAAAACTGAAAATTGGATTTTTGGCAGACATATTTACAAAAAAATTAAAATTTCAGTGCAAT
Source organism: Bactrocera tryoni (assembly GCF_016617805.1). Taxonomy (NCBI): domain Eukaryota; kingdom Metazoa; phylum Arthropoda; class Insecta; order Diptera; family Tephritidae; genus Bactrocera; species Bactrocera tryoni. The sequence continues at coordinate 7,253,843 of NC_052502.1, read as the reverse complement.
TTTTTTTTCAAAAAGTTCTAATCGAAAAAAACTCCTACATCCAAGTCTTTAAGAATTGTATCTCAAAGACCTGTTCATGAAGATCGGTTAAGTAGTTCTCGAGAAATCTTGCCAACCGACTTCAAAAATACAGTTTCGAGAAAAACGCGTTTAAAGACGGTGCACTTAGCCTAGCTAGCCTCGAGGGCACAATTTCTCAAAGCTGTATCTCCGAAAATATTACTCGGATCAACTTGAAACTTTTTTTTCGAAAATTTGAAACTTTAGAACAATATTCTAGAGGTGTTGTAGAATTTAATAATAAAAAAGTAGATTTTTTAAAACCCGTAAACCCATGTAACCCCTTAATTATGTATAAAAAAATATATATATATGTGACCTGGTCTACGAAAAGGGGGCTTAGGTGTCAAAAAAAAGGATAACAATTAATGAGATAACGAGAAACTGACGATTATTTTTAACAGCTTTTCCCAGAAAACTAGTTTTCGCACGTTAGCTCCCTTTTCGTAGACCAGGTCACATATACTTAAATATAAAATATCTTTTCAAAACTAAAATTCCAAACGCCAGCAATATTTAAAATTTATCACAGTTAATTTTTATACACGTTGTTATGGAAAAGTGTTCGAAATCATACAATTGAAGAATTTTAGTTATACATATATGTAAATAAAAAATTACAAATTAAAAAAGCATCCAAATCGCAAGTTTTGATTTTTTTCTTAATTTCTGTAGAAGTGTATTAAAAATTTTAAATACTCAAGTTAGTTAATACATTGAAAGCCTTCAATTTATCACACGTACATACATATAAACATTCATACACAATTATTTACACCTACAACAACACCGACGTACTATACTTCATCCAATGTACTCGTTTATAAAACATTCGCTCAGATGAAAATAAATTTTTAACGACCCACACAATTTGCCCGTAAAATTTTGCGCAAATATGTACATACATCAATCATTACCGTTATCGCCAATCTCAAAACAGGATCTCTATGGCGTTATATACGTTCATCCATGTCGCTCAGCGGTTATATGCCGCCTCTGTGCGATCCCAAAGACGGACATCTCCTGCTGGACGGCGGTTATGTTAACAATTTGCCAGGTAAATAGCGAATGAAAAGCAACAACAACACGACTACGTGAAAAGTGTGTGTATGTGTGAAATTATATTTGTATTTGGTTTGAAGAATGCACCAGTTGCCAATGAAAAGGTTAATGCAGAGCGGAAGTCGGGAAGGCTTAGCTTACAGAGCGTGGCTTACAAGCCTACTTTACAATTGTTGTTGTGCTCAAAGCAAATAATTACTAATTTATGAAGTGTTCACTCTTTTCGACTTGGAATGACTTTTCCTGTTATGTCTGCACTTGTGTGCGTTCGTTGGCGCTCAGCCTGCCTAATCTCCCCCCCGTCGGTGTAGTGGTAGCAATAAGTGAACTCCGCTTGCAACGTTTGTTCTTCTGTTACTGTTCTTTTCTTTTTGTTTTATTTGTGTGCATGCTTTAGTCATCTGAACACCGAGAATGTAAGCGATCAACAAGTAAGTACTGTATATACTCGATATAGCGCCTAAACTATTTATTCTAAACACTAAGCATTGGCGATATGTACAACTGCAGCGCCGCCATCTAATTTTCGTTTTATCTAATCTGAATTTAGCCTGTTCTTTCGTCTTAAATTCACATACTTTGGTTATCTTTGTTTGTGGTTACGTAAAAGTTGTAAAAAGCTCAGAATGTGTTTTAGCAAGAATTTTTCCCATATTATTTTGATCATATTTCATGCGTCATAAAGGTGAAACGTGGCAACACTTTACACAATACACACCCTAAAGTTTTTCTAACAAATACTCACATATGTACATTTTTGCAAATCACCTAAAATTTATTTCAGTATTTACTCTAACAATAATTTGGCAAGTGAAGTTGATAAAGTGAGGTGAGAAAAAAATATATCTTTGTAGAAAGAAAAATAAAAAAAAAATTATAACAATAATTTATAATTATTTTTGAATGTCAGTGGTCTTATACCATAATATTTGCTTAAATATTTTAATCTTCAATTATATGTAGTCAAAATAAAACTTTTTTTTGGGAAAACAAAAAAAGAATTGTTTAAAAAATTTTGTTTCTATTTTTTATTTTTATAAAAATCATTACAAAAAAATTAAATAAATATTATGTGAATTTAGAATGGAAACCAAACACATAGAAAAAATAGTTTTTTTAATAAAAATTTAAATAAATTTAAAAATTGTTAATAAAAAATATTTTTTGTATATGTTTTTAATAAAAAATTTGCAATAAAAAATTTAAAAAATTGTTTGGCATAATTTTTATATTAGAATTAATTTTTAATTTTGCAAAACTGTGTACTTCTAAAAAACTAAATTAAAATTTAATATAAAAAATTATTAAAATAAATACATAAATGAAATATACATATAAATAAATAATTAGTTTTTGAAACCACAATTTTTAACTAGCAAAACAATTTAAATTTGCTTTTATCGTTTTGTCTCGAAACTTACATACATACATATGTACATACATATGTACATATGTATGTATATGAAAATGTAAAAGCAGAACTCTATAATTTTGCTCAATATAAAAAATTAAGTATTAAATTCTTACTATCATTTACTTCTATCTAAAAGATATCAAAATATTATATGCAATTTTTTTTAAATGTTAAATTTTTGTTTTCGGAAATTTTTTAATTTTTTAATTTTTTTTTTTTCAAAAAAATTTTAATTTTCTTTTACACTAAATATTACAACTTGTTTCAAACCACAGATTTCCGAAACAAAATTAAATTAAAATTTTTATAAAACTGATTTTTGAATTTAAAAATACGTATTAAAACGAATTGTAGCCAAATATTTGTTTTTTTGTAGAAAAATATAATCATATTAATTGTTTTGAAATAACATTAAATTCAAATTTTATGCAAAATGATTTTTGATTTCAAATATATGTATGTATGTATTAAAACGAATTGTAGCAAAATATTAATTTTTGTAACAAATAATATGTTTATAAAATTTTGTTGAAATACCATTAAATTAAATTTTTGGAAAATTGACTTTTGAATTTGAAAACATGTAGTAAAACGAATTATAGCAAAATATTTGTTTTTTTTTACAAAAATATAATAATTATAATATTTTTTTTGAAATAACATTAAATTCAAATTTTATAAAATTGACTTTTGAATTTGATACATTTTTTTGATTACATTTTTTTTATCAAAATCTTAAGCGAATATTCATAAAACAGCACCTCACAACTCCACAACACTTGCCCACCACTGTAGTTTCAAAGCATACTCCCAGCGCAGCCCGCGTACCACCCACACAACTGCGTGTTATTGCAAGCGTGAAACATTTATTGATGTAAACCTTTTTTTCTTTATATTCTTTTTTCCATATATTTTAATTGCAAACATTTGTGTTGAACAAATCAAAAAATTAAAAAATAAAATGGCATGCCATGTGTGTGTGTGTGTGCGTAATGTTACCAAACTTGCACGCACTTTGGTCACGCCCCCACCACAACCGGCCGCCCAACTGTACAGGATGTCTGTGGCGTTATGCCCGCGCAAGCATGTCCATAGCCGGAGTTTTTCCACCATTTTGCGATTATAGAGACGGTCATTTGCTACTCGACGGTTGTTACACCAACAATGTGCCAGGTAATGAACCACAACTAAACCACAACTCTGTAATTTTAGTTTAGTATTATTGCTACCACAACACTAGTAGTTCGCTCCTACCACCTTACTCTGCCTCCTTCTTCCCCTCTATCTATCACCTGTGTACAAGCCAGCGCAAAGCACTCAGCAATTTAGCAACATTTGTCGTTTATCGTTGTGAAAGTGTTCGGTTCTTTGTATAGTAGTTGTCTATGACCCAGTGTCAACTCGCATTTGTCAGCCTCAATTTTTTTTTTAATTTATTTTAGTTTTTGCATGCATTATAATATATTTTTATATACTTTTTAGTTGTTTTAGTAATTGTAGTTTGACGCAGCTGCTGAATTTTGTGCTCTTTGCTCGCATTGCCTTCATCCATGCGCACAACTGTGATCTATGAATAGGCGTTAAAATAAATTAAATATCAAAAAATAATAATAATTTCAATGAAAAAAGCGTTCCGAATACAGTTTCCCCTCTGCATTTACTCCAGTAATCAGTAAATTGGCTTTGCAATTGGACACTTTGTTTTCGTATGAATGAATGAGTTTTTGCGTAGTTCAATTTTTCAAATGTTTCTATATTCCCATGTTTGTGTTCAACTTCTAATCGTCTTCCATGTGTTGTATAGCCGACGTAATGCACAATTTGGGCGCCGCTCATATAATTGCCATCGATGTGGGCTCCCAGGACGACATGGATTTGACGAATTATGGTGATGACTTGTCCGGCTGGTGGTTGTTGTACAAAAAATGGAACCCCTTCACAACGCCGGTAAAGGTGCCGGACCTGCCTGATATACAGTCCCGCTTGGCATACGTGTCGTGTGTGCGTCAATTAGAGGTGAGTATTAAAAACTTGTCTCAAAAAAAGTATCTTTCATTTGTCGTATCTTTAGTTTGAGTCTAAAAGGGTTAAATCTTGCTCAATAAAAATATCTTTCATTTGTCGTATCTTTAGTTTGAGTCTAAAAGGGTTAAAGCTTGCTTGAATATTTTTTCCAACAGATGGCAACCCTTTTCAAATACATTCTATTCTTAAAACTATTCAATTTGATTGTTTTATTGTTGTGTTGCTTTATCTTGTGGATTTTGCTCATTTTTAAAATTTTCAAACAGCTGGCAACATCTTTAAAAAATTAATCAGTAATGTGTCTTCCTTAAACCTATTTATTTTTGTAACAATATTTTCAATAATTTTTCATTAAAATCTTCAGTTTATCTTATAAATTTTTCAAACAAGTGGCAACTCTGTTGGCAATATCGCCCAATTAAATCTTTCTTGAACCTATTTATTTTTTATCGGTATTATAATATTTTATATTTTTAATTAATTTGAAATTTTTAAACAAATGGCAACTCTTTTTAAAAATTAATCAATAATGCGTCTTCCTTAAACTTGTTTATTTTTGTAACAATATTTTCAATCATTTTTCATAAAAATCTTCAGTTTATCTCATAAAATTTTTCAAACAAGTGGCAACCCTATAGGAAATTTGCCCAATTAAATCTTTATTGAACCTATTTATTTTGATATCAATATTATGATATTTGATATTTGTAATCAATTTGAAATTTTCAAACAGCTGGCAACTCCATTTAAAAATTAATCAATAATGTGTCTTCCTTAAACCTGCTTATTTTTGTTTCATATTTTCAAAAAATTTTTATTTAAATATTCGGTTTATCTTATATATTTTTTAAACAAGTGACAACTCTCAATTTGGACCAAATTTTTTTCTCATACATTTAAAAAAAAAAATCCTGCAGGATGTAATATTTACATTTTTTTAAATTTATTTGCTAGACGATTTGTTTAAAAAACCTCCGTTATACATTACTGGGAGAACACTGTATTATACTCTTTTCTCTTTATTTTAAATCTAACCGTAAAAATTGCAAATTTCGTTTGAAATATTGAAACTCTTCAATAACCCTGCTCTCGCTACTTTCAGGAAGTGAAAAACTCCGAATACTGCGAGTACATTCGTCCACCCATCGACAAGTACAAAACGCTCGCTTTCGGCAGTTTCGATGAGATACGCGACGTTGGTTATGTTTTCGGCAAGAACTACTTCGATGCCATGGCCAAAGCCGGACGTTTGGGACGCTTCAATCAGTGGTTCAATAAAGAGCCTTTAAAGAAGGAGAATCCCGGCACCTTAAGCGATTACACCTTCATCGATTTGGCGCACATCGTCTGCAAATTACCCGAGACCTACATTAGCAACGAACATTTGCATCAGAGTTATCTGTTTAGCGAAGATGAGGACTATGATGGCTACATTTCCGAACCCTCGACTTACAAGCGGGTAAGTGCAACAACAACAACAATAACATTTATATAAAAGTCGTCTAATAAAATCCATAATAACTCATTACAGATAAAAATCAAGCGCACAGGCACTTCGCTGTCACTCTCCGAAAACGAAATGGACTCAGATATCGAGGTCGACCTCTCGTTGGCTATACGCCAACACCACGCGCATCGTTCGCGCAGCACACCGCACACGCCCGCCTCCGAGTCACACACCGGCGATCAGGTGGACAGCACTGGCACCGGCAGCTTGGTGCGCTTCGGCAGCAGCGTTGTCTTCAAGGATAACGGCATCGCAGCTGTCGGCTCGCAAATTAGCATACGCAGCAGTGGGGGCAGTACTGATTTCATAACACCCTACGATGCGCTCAACATAGACGCTGTAGTCGATGAGCTGCCCTTAGATCCCGTGGTGTCGGTAAAGAAAGAGGAGCTCACAGTCGAATCATCACTTGAAGCGACAACAACGACACCTGTGAAAAGCACAGAAACGCAAGTCAAAGAGGAGGACCTGCGTACGCCCACGCCGAGCAATGCCAATGCGAATGAGCCCGCCTACGACGCAGATGCGATGACTGCAAATGCCGACTATGCCGCCTTGTTGCAAAGCTCCAACGATGCGCCGGCAACACCGACAAATACTTTAACCCAAAACTCAGCGGCGACATAATGACCCACGACTGCGTACATATTAGTTCATAAGTAATTATTTAAGGCATAGAGTGTGTATGTATGTGTCTCATGAGGGAATGCGTTAGAAATACAATAAAAGAAAGCGAGAACGCGTGTACATTTATATTTTGTAGCCATAAATAAATTTAAAGAAGGGAAAAACGTTGAGGGGTTAGAAAAAGTATACACTGTGGGAAAAACATTACACCGTGGAAGCATACACTGTGAAAAAAATTATCTAACTTTATTTTATTTTATAAATCACTACTAATTATCATACTGCTAAGTTGAAATGGATTACTGCAACTGATTTGAATATGCCCTTTTAGAGACACACGAAAAGTTTACATTTTGTTTTCATGACTAATACTGAAAAAGCATAAATATAACTTTTTAGCAAGACTTTAATATGTTGAATTCACTCATTAAATAAATAATTTAACAAAATAGTTTCTCCTTCTCACACACTTGCCGATTACAACTGTTATAGTATAAGTTATATTAAAGAAAGCCTACGGAAGTCTTCTTTAAAAATTTTTAAACTGAAGACTTGAATAATATACCTGCTTTAGCAATATCGAATTACTGAATATAAGCACATTTAACGAAGATTTTTTAACTGTTCTTACTTATTTGAAATCAATAAAAATAAGTCGAATTATCAGAAACTCATTCTCCGATATTAAAGTTTGTAAACCAGAAAAATTATATTAACATAAATGCAAACTAAAACGATATTCTCATTTTAGATTTTATAAAAGTTAGTTATTCTAGCCCTCTTCTAGTGGAAAAGTAATTTAAAATCGTTTGCTTTTATTTGAGTAATTACAAAGCTAGTAAAGTTTAAGGCACAATACACAAGTAATCACTGGAAAGCAGCAATGAAAGATTATTTTTCTAAAAAGTCTCCTAATTGTAGTACTTTTTATGCAAACAATTTGCCCGGAATAAAAGTAAATGTAAAACCTATTTATTGTTTTAATTTTTCGGTTATTTTATTTATTGCAATGATTTTCAGATTTTTGAATTGTAAACAAAAGTTGGCAAAATATTTATACAGAGTGATTCCAATGTTGAGAAAGCAAAATAAGGTGCACTTCTATTCGCAAAAAAAGTGGACCGCTGCAATGGAATATCCTGGGACTGTGGCTCAAGCAACATTTTTCTGAAGTATTTATAAATTGTTTTTGTAGTTGTAGTCAACAACAACTTTTGACAAAGGTTATGCTTTAGTCCTCAACAATAAATATATTAGATATCCGCAGGTTGTGATGTCGCAGTAGAAGCAAATTTATCTACCTGACGAGAGAAACGAAGGAAACGAAAACGGAAACACTGCGAAAATGCCTTATATATAATAATTACAAGCCCAATATTGATTTCCAATAGACACCTTTCACTCATCAGGCGCATAAATTTCCTCCGCCTACTCAAGTTGACGATTTGATAGCAAGGTTTGAGCACAGCACGTCCTTAAGGTCTGTAGAAGATATCGTGACATTTCGCTCTATTCGAAAGAAGCTCTCTGTAAAAATCCATATCGCTGTTAGAGCAGCTTATGGCGCTACTTTCTTTTTCATCAGCTGCCAGCGCTGCCATATTTTCGTCTATATTTTCATGCAATTCAGATTTCATCACATTTTCGACCGCTTCCTTCTGCTGCTCAGCGCCATCGACCTCCAGCGCATTCTCATCCGTCGCAACTTCACCATCCTCCGAGTCTACTGCCAGCGCAATATTCGCATTGATCGGACAGGTTTCGTTGGTGCAAGGTTCATCGATAATTTCCTGGTCAACCACTTCCTTCAAACAAGCATATTCATCAAAGTCTACTGGCTTTTCGTAAAGTGTCATTTGTCTGCCAATAATTTGCAAGTACTCAATGTCTGGGAAAAATGGTAGCACACGTCGGATGTCTTTGACTTTGGCGGCAATATTTTCCTGTACTGCTCGCGAGGTTACCCAACCGGATCGGCGTACACAGCAATTCTCGCCGATGAGCTCACATTTTACACCCGCTGGCAGGCCAGAAACTTCAAAATATCTCTGTTTAGCAGGTTGTGTGGAAATCAGCTCCATTGTACAACAGCCATCTGGAAAACAATCCGTGAAGGCAGCTTTTTTATGATGTGCTCTCGGGTTTACGCTCTCCGCATGCGCCAACAGTCGCTGCGTCATCGATTTGTCGCGTCCATTGACAGTGACGCTGCGATTGAAGAGCAGTTCGCAGTATGCTTTGCCGGTACGTTGCACGAGTCGATCGGCTATGTTGTTGCGCAATTGCAGTTCGCGTTGCCATGTCTGCAGGCGACGATCACTGCTTGCTGCCAAATTTTCGTCCAAACAGCACAGGCAATCAATACTGTCCCCCCCTGCGGCCAATGTGACACATCGTGGTCTCTTGTGGCGACAACTTCGGGTCCTCTTCGGTTTATTCAGCACTTTTCTGAGAAAGGCGAAGTTTGACGGTATTGCTCCGCAGCGACAACATGGCTGTAGTAGTGCGCTGCATCTAGGACAGGGTCCACCATTCATTATGCGAAAATTCTTTTGTTCACTTTTAATTTACATTGGCTTTTTGGCGGGCTTGGAGTTTGATTCAACGGAAATTTTGTAGCAAAAAGAGAAAAAAAATAAATTTTAACTTAGATTTTATCTGACATTACGGGGAATTGACTTTTATTACATTCTATTAAAAATCAGTTCAAGTCAGTCGGAGAAGTCACAATAGACGTCTTCAATATATTACTGGATGGAGAAAATAATGCGAGCTGCAGAGCTGAATATATAAGGTACTATCTTCTAAAAGAGTGTACGGCTCCTGGCCTACGCCAAGTCTCAACAACCGCACCATTAGTTTTAGACTGGAGCATATGGGACTGGTTGTGAGCGAAAACAGTACTAAATATCTCCTGGTCTGTTGACAGTCATAATTTTGGAGGATGGAATCATGTGTAGAAGTTAACGCAAATGGGGAAAGCTCTCTGAATGCCATTCACTTGGGAGTGGTCAGAAACGATTCCTTTACATATGGCACAAGCAGCTCATGACTTCCCGTCTTAGAACAAGTATCCTCTGGTTAGCCAAAGGACATTCATTTGAAGGCGAGCTATAATGTGAAGACGAACCATCCCTCCGCAGGGTTGTGCGCGAATGATAAGGACAAAACGACCTCAGATGAGAGACTTCCCATTTGATGACGACCACAGCAAACGCATTAAGGCTTACGATTTATGGGCATGCATTTAATGTCGGGTCCCTTAATTGAGAAGGTGCTGCTTCCCAGCTGGTTGATGTCCTCGCAAACAAGGAGTGAGACGATTAGTTCCTTATGACATTTATTACAGTGGCCTTACAAAAGAGCGCAAATTCGGCGTAAGATTCGTGATGGGTGAGAGATTCCGTCGCCGAGACCTGGCATTCACCCTGGTGGATGAACGTCTAGCCACAATCCGCATTAATGCAAAGTTCTTCAACCTATTGCTGATTTGCGCCCACACCCCGATGGAAGGAAAGGACGATGTGATCAAAGACGTTTTCTATGAGCGCTTGAAGCACACCTATGAGAGCTGCCCCCACGATGTCAAAATCGAGCTTGGCGACTTTAACGACAGGGTGGGCAAAGAAGGTATCATTGGTACAACGGTGGGTAAATTCAGTTTTCATAATGAAACATCCCCAAATGGGTTGAGGCTGATCGACTTTACCGGAATCTGAAATATAGTTATATGTAGTACTAAATTCCTGCATCGGAAAATTCATCAAGCTACCTGGCTCGAAAGCCCACCAACCAGATCGATCATGTTGTATTAGACGAAAGATACGTCTCCAGTGAAAAATGAAAGAGACCGAAATGCGCGAATTCGAAGATTTTGGCAAGCTGGCCGACAGACAAAAGATGTGGCGACTATCAGAAGGCTTTAGCACACATACATGACAGTTCGGTGAAGACCTAGGTGCATCGTCAGATATTTACTCTACCTAACTACCCAAGATAGTTTGTAATTGGACTCTCACATGTCTACTTTTAAGCACAAAATTTTCGTTTTTTCCATTGTTCTCCGTTTTTAAGAAGAGTTCAAGATGTAAAATTTGTTTGTGTTTATTAACACATTTGCATTTTCAATTTTGGTTACATATGTATTGTATTTATCACATTATTTAACGTCAAAACCAAATAAATATTACCCTAAATGTTATATAATTAAATGAATTCGTTAAATTGTAAACGATCAGTTCAATACCATAGGTAGATGATATCATCTTTCAACCCACGAAATATCTTCAATCTCAAATAACGGTAATAGCATCAGTACGAACAAAAACAACCAGCCGCCACAGTGACGGTCTTGAATTTCCACTCTTGTCGCAATTCATCGGGTAACCAAGCCAACGCCGGATCGTTTTGTGTCGGTTCCAATAAGGAACGTGGTGTGAGCACTTTAACTTTGTACTCGAGTGGTTTGCAGTAGGAACCGCGCCAGCACTTCTGCGGATATTGATTAGGTGATTGGCTGTTTTGGCAAACTGCGTTCATAAGATAGCGTGGATAGTGCTGTTGACCCAAGTCCAAGAGATCGATCTGAAAGAGGTTGTAGAAGTAAGAGTTTCTATGCAAAGTAGTTTTTGGAATGGATGAGGGCCGTCTTTTTACTCCTCATACCTTTACAACGAGCTCCTGACATCAATCTTACCTTAACTTTACAATCACAGCCAATTACCGGAGCAGTGCCGGCCCTCTTAGCGTCTATTTTGCTCGTATCGACCAGCAAATCTTGGTAAAAGTCTGCAAAGTGAGAAACAGGCAAAGCGCGAGGATACTTGTTACCAGTTAAGGAAGACTTGTCCTTGTTAAGCGTACGCTCATTGCTCTGCCCATCAGGCGGTGTCTGCATCTGGTTTTGGCCGAAGATTTCTATTGATAAATCGTCTTTGGGTGGCTCGGATCTAAAAAGCAACAAACAACGTTTTCCTGCTTAAAAGATACAGCTTCACTTTTAAATATTTTCTTTTTGTACCTCTTGCACTCAAAGCCTTTGCTCGGCAGCGAATCGAAATCTATATTATCTTTCGATTTCGTCCAACCTTCAAAGGAGCTCAAGCATCCGTAAGTTGCGTAAAGATGTTGCAGCAGATCTTTTCTACCAACTTCACCGCGTCTTTGTACACCTTTAGCGCTATCATTGTCGCGTAATTCTGAAAATATTGCGTCCTCAACCGGGTTCTGAAGCTCATCGATTGAGGTCTTTGGTATCGCGGGCGTCACTTCGGACCCAATGAAGTCGAGAACGGGCTTGAATAGAAAATTATCCAAACGGTGGCCAACAATATTACCAAGACACAACGATAACAATAATAACGCGATCTGGTAAATATTTAAAGAAACTTAGTTATTATGCTTGGCACCGCTTTGACTTGTCGCAAAGAATAACTAACCATTTTGGAAGAAATATTGTTTTTAAGCACTTATTTGTTAAGCAAGCTCCGCGCAGGTCATGATGTACACCACACGACTGGAACGAAAGGATAACTGTGACTGCGCGATGTCGAGAGAGCGCTTTTATTGGCGAGATTCGTTGGGTCGTAGACAATGGCGCAGGTGTCAAAAGTCGTCAAACAGTCAGCTTTTGTCTTCACTTGAACACAATTCATGTGCATCAGATTACCGACGTACTGGACACAGCGCGGTTGCTACAGCCTTCAGCGTTTCTTGTGTTGACTTCGGTCACCATCATCCATTCAGAAAACTGACCAACTCCATACGCACGCACGTGGCTGTGGAGAAGGGGTATCAAAGTTTTTTCTATTGGCAGCATGCATGTGTGTGTGTGTATGTATGTATTGTCTTATTGACACACATTTGTTCATACTAACCTGAACAGTGCTCATACTCTTACAGAACTTCCCAGCATAGCTTCACAACTTTTCTATGAATGCGACAACGCTCAACCGCTTCCAAAACTGTTGAATGATAAAAGTAGCGACTTTCTTTAGGAAGCCTACAGTCTCTTATTTAAATTTACTTTAAAGTCCCATAAGTAAAGAAGTTCGTCCACATACCCATAGTACCCCCCCATAGTACTTAAAGTAGTTTTGAAAGAGAAATACCGGGAAACAAAATCTGACAGTTCGACTCTTTGTTTTGAGGAAACAATATTTTAGTATTGGGTCGTTCACTAAGTAATCCTCGAATTTCAACACTCATCACCTTACTGTGCCATCCGATATGAGTAAAGCTTTATATGCCTATGTGCGCATAGTCTCAGCACATACTGATATCTCATTTGAGCAGGTCGCTCTGCAGTTTGTACTGGGATCCTTCTGGCAGATACAGTATTTAATATAACATTATATATTTATATGTATTTTTAATGATTTCATTCACTTATTAAAGTAACGTATATAAATATATACATATTTCTTTGCGGAGTACATGTTTACCGCTGTTTAAGACAATATCATAACAAAGCAATTGTTTCCAATTTAGCACCTCATCCCTCTCATATACACCGAATATATTTTTAGTATTTGTATATATGTTTGTTTGTGCGTGAAATCTTCCATTGGCAACATCTTATACTATGAAGTTGCTAACCAAAGAGTAAAAAATATATATATAATAGTATTGTGATAAAATTGAAGAAATTATTTTTGGTTGAACGTCTTAAGACTGTCACTGTGTGTACTTTAAGGCAGACTGTTTAAAATCTGACTGTCAAAAAATAAATTTCCACCAGATATTGGCTTTATTTTTTTTTGAAAAATTATATTTTTTTAAACCATACCGATCAACAAAATATTTTAAAAAAGCGATTAAGAATAAATAGCTCATCTTCAGCTAGCTTGAGGCCTGCTGGACACATTCACAGGATTTCTCCCTTGATATTCCCCTTTTGCTTTTAAGTTAGCATAAACTAGAAAAAGCATTAACTTCGGCTGCCCCGAAGCTACAAGTATAATATACTCCACAGGTGTATTTCTTAGAGCAACTAAACTAAATATGAAATTGTAATTGTAATAATCTGCACCATATATCAGGACGGGAATGATCAGTGTCTTGTAGAATTTAGTTTTTGTTCATCGAGAGAGAATTTTTCTTCTCAATTTCCTTCTCATCCCGAAGTATCACGTGGTGGCAAGAGTTATTCTGCGTTGGTTTTCGACATTGTTGTTGCTGTTAATGTTGGTTCCAAAATAGACGAATTTATCTACGACTTCGTAGTTATGACCGTCAACAGTGTCGTGGGAGCCAAGTCGTGACTGTTTGTTTGATGACAGAACATGTTGCGTCTTGCCCTCGTTCGCTGCCAGATCCATTTGCTTCGCTTCCGTATCCAGTCTGAAGAATGCAGAACTAACGGCGTGGTTGTTGAAGGCAATGATATCAGTATCATCGGCGTACACGCTCTTATAGAAGATTGTACCTTCTCTATTCAGCACTGCAGCTCGAATTATTTTCAGCAGGAATAGATTGAAGGCAGTCGCCTTGGCTGAAACCTCGTTTGGCATCGAACGGCTCGGAGAGGTTCTACCCCATACCAAATTCAGACGCGGCATAAAAACCTTTTCAGCTGTCAAAAATAGCTTAGAAATCGACAAAGAGGTGCTGTGTGTCGGTCCTCTTTTCAGTTGTTGATTTTCCAGGCCTAAAGACACACTGAAAAGGTCCAATCAGATTGTTGGCGGTGGGCTTTAATCTTTCACACAATACGCTCGAGCGTGCTCCTTATCAGTTTCTTGCCGCCGTGTTTGAATAACTCGGCCGACAATCCATCAGCCCCCGCCGCTTTGTTGTTCTTCAGACGGGTAATTGCTATTCGAAGTTCTTCATGGGCGGACAATGCAATGTCCACTATTGGGAAATCACGTTCACCATCTTCTTATACTTTCACTGCCATTCAGCAGGCTGGAGAAGTGTTCCCTCCATAATTCAGTATGCTCTGGACATCAGCCTCTAGATAACCTCTAAGTGTTCTACAAGAGTATGATGCTCCGGGTTGCAGGTGTACGTAAGGAGCTTGAAATGCCCTCCCACAGTTGCCTTATACCGAGTTGCAAAGGAAGGTCTCTCATCCGAGGTCGTTGTTTCCTTTTCATTGGGGGCGTTTTTGACGTGGCGGCTCCCAAACCCAGCGCACAACCCTGGGGAAGGAAGCTTTGCCTTCACACTATAGCTCTCCTTCCAACGGATGGCCTTGGCTACCCAGAGGATACTTAGTCTAAGACCGGAAGTTTTGAGCTGTTTGAGCCATATGTAGCGGAATCGTTTCTCGGCACTCCCAAGTGAATGACGTTTAGAGAGCTTTCCTCACTTGCGTGAACTTCTACACATGACTTCCTGATTAACTAAATTGGAAAAATATGAAATGTCTTTTTAAAGTTAGTAGACATTATTGAAGATCAAACAGTATAATATTGACTTCCCCATTTTGTTTTCCCTAACGTAACTCATAGTAAAACGAAGCATAAGAAGAGGTACAATACTTCAAAGTTCAGCATAGTTTGCCCTTGAAAAGAGAAATACTTAGTAAATTAAAAAAGTCAAGTAATGAAGACTATAGTAAGGAGGGTTGACCATGAATTCTAAGACCGACACCTATTTTGAAGCTAAATATCATAAAAATATTACTACAAAAATGATATCGACGGGATCAGAAGTCGCTGTAGTAGGCGTCTTGCCTTCAATGAAAACTCATTTAGAATAACAAAATCGAAATTTTCAAAGGAATGGATTTATTCTTTAAAGCGATATGAACTTCTGAAAATGTTTGTTAGATATGAGTGTAGCATTTATCACCGTTATAGAAATACTATATGCTTTCTCGTCATGAGCTTATGAGATCATAAACCAAAAACGCTCGCACAAGGTTTCAAAAATACATATTTTTCCGGCTAGAATTACCAGAAGCTAACCAAAATTCATCAAAAATATAAAATCTCCCTCTAACTACTCCCCGATTTTACTTTTTTACACATATCACATACCTCATTTAGTGTGCAGATATGTCTGTATGTAAATAGCTTAGAAAGTAAAGAGGATAATAATAATAACAACAACAACAGCAATAGAACCTCACTATCGTAAACAAAAGTACAAAAATAAGCAACGATAATAAATATTTTTGTAGAAAGTGCAACGGGGATCTCACAATAATCGCCGAACACTAGAAATGAATAATACGTCACAACAACAACACGGCAGTGTTAAAAACAAAATAACAATATAAATAGTAAAGCTGAAATGCTAAAAATGCTGAAACAAAAAGACCATTCAAAATAAAAGTAGCAGAAATGGGAAAAAACGGTGAGCGGAATAGTCGTAGAACATAAATTTCTAGGGCTTCCGCAGCGAACTTCTAAAGTTCAGAACATGCCAACACAATCCCCTAATTTAGTCTAGTTGGTGACATCGTCGGTGGGACATACAGCAGACCAAAATCGTAAAATCGTACAAAACATGCCAGCATAACGGTTTGCATGGGCATATTTCATTGTGTGTGTGTTGTTCGAAAATATTTTACCTAAATGCATTTTGGTTAAAAAAAAGGTTATGGAACTATATGGTATTTCGGAGTTTTAATTCGCTATAATTTATATTCATAAGAAATCGTTATGTGAAAATGTTGCGTAAAATTCAAAAAATCATGCAGATATATCCACAAAAATGCACTATTACATATATATTTATGTAAAGACAAGTGAATTTTAAATACACATTTAATTATGTAGATCGAAAATATATGCTATAACTAGAAAATTTGAAAAAATGTGAACGCGCAGGAGCCTGTATCTTAAGGTTTCCTTATAAAAGTGGTTAGACAATAATGAATATGAAACACAGCTCGTCAAGACACCAATAAATCGTTAAATTCTCTTATGGAGAAAAGCACAATGAAGCGAAAACAGAGACGATACAGGTATGTAAACGAAAGAAAAAATGCAACAACAACAACAACAGTACAGAGTTATCGACACAATTTTGCGCACTGCCATTAGCAGTGTGAGATGAATAAGTAGGCATTTTATTTTTCGTTTTTTCTAATATAACGGTTAGCGAAAGTCCAACGATTCAAGAAAAACTGAAGAAGTTTTCTTTTACAATGAATATTCAACACAACTGACCGCATCAGAACCTATAATAAGTCAAATTCCACAAAGAATAATTCATATCCTTAGAAGTATGGCTCGTTGCGCTAAGCGTTGATCTGTCCTGAATGCGGTTCATCTGGCATGAACTCCGTAGCTCCTCAACTTGGCTTTTCTCAGCGCTTTTATTAATTATTTTATTTAATCTTTGATATATAATATCTTCGTCCAGGTATTTCATACGCATCTCATCTCAAAAACATTTTTTGTTACTATTGATACTTTATTTAAAACATAGCATATTAAAATATAGCATAGAATGAATATAATTCAATTTTGAATGACTCATTACAACTTTTATTTGAACAATATGGGTTAGAAATACCGTGCGAAATAACATGAAATGAGAAAAATCTTTTACAAACTGCAAACGTCGTCCATATCTGAGAAAAGTTCCTCAGTTTGTAGCTTGTATTGGCGAAATGGTTTAAACTGACCCTTGATTACACCGACATAGAAACTTAGGAATATTCTTTTTTCAATTTTTAATGACCATAAACGGATTACATGGGTTTCCGGGTAAACCCTTTTTTAACAATTTTTTTCTCATATAAAAAATGAAATATTTTATTCGAATTTTTTTATTGTTACAAACCTACACTATTAACAAAGAAACTCTGAAGTTTGTGGAAGAAAAATGTTTTAAAGTTGCCTTTACGACGCCATTTCCGGTGTCCCCTCGGAAAAAAATCCGCCAGCGTTGGCAGGATAACTCCTTGCAGGATCATCTAAAGCGAAAAATACGTGTTTTAGTTAAAACCTTATCATAGAACTTGAACGAAGGAAAAAAAAGAAAATTGAATTTTTAGCAGACATTTTTACAAAAAAATTAAAATTTCAGTGAAAATTTCGCCACTTTCTTTTTTCAAATTGTTGTAATCGAATAAAAATTCTTTGTCCAACTCTTTAAGAATTGTATCTGAAAGACCTGTGTAAAATTTCATGAAAATCGGTTTATTAGTTCTCGAGAATTCTTGCCAACCGACTTCAAAAACACAGTTTGGAGAAAAACGCGTTTAAAGCGCGGCGCACTTAGCCTAGCTAGTCTCGAGCGCACAAGTTCTCAAGGTTGTATTTCCAAACTATTACTCGGATCAACTTAAAAATTTAGGACAATATTCTAGAGGTGTTGTCGAATTTAATAATATAATAAAAAAACATCGATTTTTGAATTCCGTAAACCCATGTAATCCCTTAAGAAACGATAATCATAAGTCGTAATCATCGGTGAGGTTTACATATTTTCGTTGATGGCAAAGGAGAAAACATTTTCACACGGTATTGACTTTTGTGCGCTTCGAGGTATCAACCATTTACAGAGAGTATGAGAATAAGCTTTTATTAAGACCTTCTTATTCGCATTAAACCTTAAAAATAGGGCTTTCTGAGTGTCCGAAATTATTAATAGAATTGAACTGATATTATTCGCCTGTTTTGAATTCAAACAAATATTTCCATGAATCTTCGCCATTTGTTGTATATACTAACATATTAGGTTGTTGTTATAGTTATTGCAGCGTCAGAGTTCTGCCGAGTTGACAGTCCTTGACCGAATAAAAAATTTGGGTCCGTTCCGGTTACGTAGACCTGACTGTGTGGGAATGAGATATATTTTGTACTTTTTGCCTGCCCCATTCAATATATAAGTCCGAAAGTTTTGTTGGGAATTTCGACAGATATGGTTGTTTTTTAATCGATTCAAAGCATGACCTCAAATCCTAAAAATTAAAAAATATCTTCAGATTTCTTATTTTTATTTGTCTCTTTGTTTCGGAGGATGATTTCACTCAAAAAAGTCAAATCGCTTATATGGCCTTCCTAAGAGTAACTCCAAGTCCTGAACTTTTGCTCTTCACTCTCTTATCTACCCAAACCCTTGTGACCTTTAATGTCACATAGCGTCTTTCAGTAGACCTCCTATAAGAAGTCATAAAACGCACATACTTTACTCGAGAGTTATTTATTCTTTTGATTCAAATCGGAGTTTGAATATATTGATATATGTTTTATTTACATAAGTGCAGCAAAGAAATCAAAGTTGACCAAGCGAATGAAAAATCAACGGGGGAACTACATAAAGGTGGATTGGACTAAGGTAAACATAAAAAGTGATGAAGGCCCCTAAAAGTCCCCCATTCAAAGTTACCCTGCTATTTAATATGATTTTCTCCTTAACGAAGATTATCTTTAACGACGAATGCCGACTGGAAGCAGTGACAGAAACCAGTCAATTTGGGCGACGTTGACCGAGTGAACGTTATGCGGAGACCTGCATTAAAAAAAGATAAAATATCCCCCCAGTGTAATGATTTGGAGCTGCTTCTTGGTGAAAGGTTCTGAGTCGATTTATTTTCTTCAGGAATCGATGAATAGTGAAAAGTACATCAATGTACTTCAACACGTTTTTTTTTACTACATTTGGCAACACTGAACTCTCCGCTCTAATAATAAAGAATTGCTTAAATAGTAAGCCTCAAAGAGTGAAGAATGTTATTAAAAATAAAGGTTTGTCAAACAAATACTAAAAAATTGAAGTTTTTCTAAATTTTATGAAAAACTGTTATTCCATATATGTAAATACGAGTATTATTCAAAAAAATCCATTCTCATATCGTAATAATTTTTGGTTTATTTGACTGTGAACGAGAAACTATATGAATAATTTTATTTGTTTCTAATGGGTTGGCGGGGTACTGTATGTTCTATTATTCTGTTTCATAGCTTAACTTTTATTATATGTCAAAATAACCAAATAAATTTATAAGTTCATATGTATATAAAAAGCTGTGGCAAATAAAAACAAATCCCTAGAATCGATATTGAAAAGAACTAGCTAAACATGCATACGTACTTATATAGAAATACATGATTACATCATGTCTAAGGGATTTCACGCTGACGATGGTGATGAATTGTTACATATTTTCTCTACTTTCTTTCACACAGAACGAAAATACGCCAAAATGAAAAATCTTAGTTGGTAGAAATGATCATAAAAGAAGAGCGTAGAAAGCGCTTAGGTTTCGTATATATTTTTACACGTTTTACAATTCCTCTTTGCCAGCGATTACCCATCGAGGATTAGAGAAAAATATTGGTGGTGAGAAGAAATGGCAAAAGTAGACAAGCAAAAGCTAAAAGAAGAGTACGAGGAAAATACAAATTTCAAAAAATAAATTCCAAGTGACCGACTGACTAAGCATTATGGCGAAGCACAACAAGTACATTGAACCAACTGACAGTAATACAACACGACGAAATCGACAAGTACATAGACGAGAACAATAGTTGACTGTACGGGGGTGGGGGTGGGTAAGTGGTAATTTTGTTGAGCACGCCACTGTAGATAACTCAAAAAGCAAAATACACTGTGTGGACCTTACTTGTCACTTTTCGCCGCCATTTTTCATATGTTTCTTACCGTTTTATTGCAGAACCACATTCAACTCATTGCAGCTGCTAGAGCTAGAGCGCGCCTTCCAGCGTACCCACTACCCGGACGTCTTCTTTCGCGAGGAGCTGGCGGTGCGCATCGATCTTACCGAGGCGCGTGTACAAGTTTGGTTTCAGAATAGGCGTGCCAAGTGGCGGAAGCAGGAGAAAGTCGGTAATGATGCGCCGGGTGGCAATCTGCAAGAGACCGAAGATGGTCTCGGCGCGCAGACCACGTATGCGGATGAAAACGCCATCGCACAGCTGGACAACTCCTTAGGTGAGGTCTTCTACCAACCACAATATATAGATTTGCAACTATATTTCTTTCCACCCACAGGCACCACCTTGTTACCAGACACACCGCCCCAGTCCGCAAATTCGTTGGACAATGAGCCGAAGGCACCCTTCGGCGGCGGCTGTCTATCACCGTCTCGAATGTCACCAAATATATTTCTCAATCTCAATATCGATCAACTGGAACGTGGCGGCGGCGTCTCCATGGAGTGGTCAACTTATCCGCCCACGAGTACAATGTCCAGCATGTCGCATACGCTGACGCAATCGAACACGCCACCTCCCCTAATTATTACAAACACCAATAACAATAACAGCAATATGGCGGATCCGCAAAGCAGCCATCTCAATCACAATACCAGCCTGAGTAATCATGTGAGCCTGCTGAGCGGTGGTCTTAACCCTTCTCTAGATCTGGACGCAACAACAAATTCGACTTACGACGAAATGAAATTTCTCAATGTCGATCAATTTACAATTGATAACTTCAAAGCCGAATGCATTCTGAACTTGGATCAGGCGCTGACATTGGATGATAAGCCGTCACTGGATCATCTGAGTCATGGACTATCGTTTGAAACCGGCCCGCCGATGGATGGCTGTGGTGTGGTCGTACATCAAACGCTGGATCAAATACACCACCAGCAACATCAGCAACATCAGCAGCAACAAAACGATGATCACATGCAAATGTTGCATCATCAGCAACAACAACATGATGCCCTCCATCATAATCAGCTACACCAAATGCAACAACAACATCATCATCATCATCACCTACAACATTCCAGTCTATCACATCTTATGCACAGCTCCAGTCAACTGCATAGCTCCCAGCACCCGAGCGCCTTGAGCTTAGATTTGCCCTCGTTTAGCTTATGCGGCGACGACGATCAGACCAAATCGCCACCCTCTTTGTTGTCGCTAGACAAGCCACTATCGCTGAATATCAGTGTGGACGGTATTGGCGATCTGGTGGATGATAAGTTCTAAAATACGAAGGAATGTGCTTAGATTGGAGTAAAGTCAAAACTCTATCGAGGCTAACCATGGAAAATCACAGTTTCGCAGTTGCATGCAATTCATCAAATCTACAATATGGTTAAGGCTTTTTTTGGAATTATTCGATCCGCGATAAGATTTCGAAAACTAAATGCTTTAATGAAGCTTTGTCTAAGGTTGGCAGGCTCTCAGCTCTATTTAAAAGACACACAGAAAACTCTCAAACACCATCTACCTAGTGAGGCTATCATTCATCGATTAATAGCATATTGTTTACAAGCAATATCTATTACGATATGTATATTGGGTCTTAACAATAAGCACTCTCTTCAGCTGCCTCCAAAACGGCAAAAATGGTTTTCTTCCACTTGTATATTCACACCAAGTGCACACAAACCCAAATACTATCATGAGTGCCGACTAGCTCTGTTATATTCAACTTACTAATCCAACATCCAAAATACTGTCCAATCAACATATAACGGGTTTTTCAATAAGAGCCCTACCAAAGCTTTTTTAAATAAAACAAAAACGGTTTTGATCACAGGTCTAGACGCTGAACCCAATTTTCGACAGTTTTCAAGCATAAATCGGCCGATGACTGGGCCATTTCGTGAGATAACACGTTCACCAAACTTGGTTTCCAATAAATCGATTGTGATATTCGCTGTGTAGCTTGTGGCGCCGTCTTGTTGGAACCACATATCGTCCTAGTCCATATCATCAAATTCGGGTCAAAAATATTCGGTAATCATTGAGCGGTAGCGATTCCAATTCACAGTACCGAGCCGGTCTTGATCATCACGGAAGAGTACGGACAGATGTATGCTGCCGTACCAAACCGTAATTTTTTCGGGAGGCAATGGTAACTCATGGAGTACGTGTGGTTTGCTACCTGACCAATAACGCATATTTTACTTATTGACGAAGCCATTCAATCAGAAATAAGCCTCATCAAGATGATTTTTCGATGAAAATTTGGATAATTTTCAAGTTGTTGCTCAGCCAAATTCACGAACATACGACGATTCTGGTGGTCAAGCGGTTTCAGTTCTTGTTTCAGTTTGATCTTGTAAGGATATAGGCCAAGATCTTTTCGCAAAATTCTCCCCAGCGACGTCACAGAGATGCCCAACGCTTGAGAACAACGGGTGAGAGACTTCTTCAAATGATGCGCTAGCAGCAGCAATATTCTTGATACAATAAGCACTTCTTTGTCATACTGGCACGGGAACAATTTGTAATGGTCTGTGGATTCAAATTTTTCCAACAGACGCACAATTGTTGATCAGACAGGACGATTTTGACGACCGTAAATTAAACATAGCGCTCTTAAAGTTGAGGCCACTGACTCCAAATTTCGGTAGTGATTTTGAACAATTTTGACTCGTTGTTGAATCGTAAATCTTCCCATGATGAAATGGCAAACCTTACTGAAAAGAAATGTCAATAGAGCGGGAAAAATATATACATTTGCTGTCCCTATCTGTCCACTTTTGTTGCATCCCTATGAAAAACCCTTTATAAAGCAGGTAGAGAGCTTACCGATTTTAACTGGCATTTTTTCTCCCCGAAACCTGTTTGAAAAGTATTGTTCATGGTCTACCGTTAGTAAATCCAAAGGAGAGTTAGAGATTTTGAGTACCATAACTGGGGTACTCATCAGTGTCTGCTACTCAAAATGAGGTGCTTGAGGAATTACTCTCTTATAATTCTGCTCTGAGTGAGTTCATTCAAGCTCATAGCTAACAATAAATTTAACTAATCTCTCATTTCTAGTTATGTAATTTGTATTAGTGTAAGCTATTCTTACTGAATTCAGGGGGTTAACGGTGTTTATGTAAAGTGTAAATATCAATTCCAGATCAAATTGTTGAATGGTTGTATAAAAGTATGAGCGTGTGTTAGTCAAATTCATTGTTAATGCTTTTATAATCGTTTTTTATTTTATTTATTTTTTATAATTTTTTAATTTAACTACTCTTAAGCTAATGAACTTTAAATTACTTTAAACTTAGCAAATAACGCTTTCATAGTCTAAAATCTAAATAAATTGATCTAGTTAAAGAAACATTGTATTAGAAAAATTAATTAATCCTTATAAATATTACTTAAGTAATAATATAAAAAAATATGTTTATGTTAATAAATTATAGCAAATAAAATAAAATATATTAAAATGGAGATAACGATTACTTAATTTGCTAACCGAAAGACTAACTATTGTTTTTAAGGCAGCCAATAATACTTTTGAGCCTTATGATTTAATGCCTCAGAGTTAGAGCATGTTGGATGCTATATGAAAGACTTCGATTGTACAGTTCGTATCTATAACAGGTGACTTAAATTGTCCCCTGGCTTTTCGAACATAATTCCCTTCAAGAATGATACATTGATTATGGCGACCTTCCAACTTTTCTTTACCATTTTTATAATACAACTTGTCATTTACTTCAAAATGGACCTCAGTTTCGGCGATCTCCTCTTCGTTGTACGAAAGTTTCTTTCCAGTGAGCATTCTTTTGAGATCTGAGAACAGGAAATAGTCGCTGAGGCCAGATCTTAAGAGCACGGTGGATGTAAAACCAATTCGAACCCCAATTATTGAATTTTTGCCATCGTTTTCACTCACTTTCTTTTTCTTCAAATGCGACCGTCTTTCATCGATTTGGTCTTTCAAATGGTCCGATATGCAATGTCATAGTCGCTGTTGATGGTCCTTTCTTTTTCAAGGTAGTCAACAAAAATTATTCCATGCGCATTCCAATATACAGACGCGATAGCCTTCCCAGCCGACTGTTGCTTATTTCCACAATTTCTGCAATAGTGAGCTCGCGCCGCACACAATTTGCACAGAGCTTTTCTGCTATCTCGAACAACTTCACTTTACTGTCAACCATAAATATTTTATCAACGTTTTTATGTTTCATGGGGCATTGATCGGAAACTCGTCGTCAAGACAACATTTTTTCTTCAGCTGTAGACCGACTTCTTCAACCTACTCTTGGAGAAAAAAATTCGAGCTGCAGAACTAAATAGAGAAGGTCCCATCTTCTATAAGAGTGTATAGCTGCTGGCGTATGCCGATGATATTGATATCATTGGCCTCAACAACACCGCCGTTGGTTCTTTTTTCTCCAGAATGGATAAGAAAACAAAGGAAATGGGTCTGCTAGTGAACGAGGGCAAGACGAAAGATCTCCTTTCATCAAACAAATTGTCGTCGCACTCGCGACTTGGCTCTCACGTCACTGTTGACAGTCATAACTTTGAAGTTGTAGATAGTTTCCTATATTTAGGAACCAGCATTAATAACAAGAACAATGTCAGCCTGGCAATCCAACGCAGAATAACTCTTGCCAACAGGTGCTACTTTGGACTGAATAGGCAATTGAGAAGTAAAGTCCTCTCTTGACGAACAAAAACCACACTCATAATTCCCGTCCTGCTATATGGTGCAGAGGCTTGGACGATGACAACAACTGATGAGTCGACGTTGCGAGTTTTTGAGAGAAAAGTTCTGCGAAAGATTTATGGTCCTTTGCGCGTTGGCCACGGCCAATAACGCATTCGATGGAACGTTAAACTGTATGACATATACGACGACATTGACATAGTTCAGCGAATTAAAAGACAGCGGCTACGCTGGCTAGGACATGTTGTCCGAAGGAACGAAAACACTCCAGCTCTGAAAGTATTCGACGCAGTACCCGCCGAGGGAAGCAGAGGAAGAGGAAGACCTTCACTCCGTTGGAAGGACCTGGCTTCGCTTGGAATATCGAATTGACGCCAAAGAGTGAAAAGGAAGCGAGGTCTACGCCAATAATGAAGAAGAATATAGGCGGTTTCTGCTAAGGAATCAGATGTATGATTCCAGGTCCTCGAAGATAATCTGATTAAAGCTTTAGGAAGTAGATTTTTATATGATGAATGATGTCTACATCTGATGTCACATGTAGATTTTCAGTCTCAGTCGCAGCAATCCCGCATGATGGATTTGCGACAAGCTAAAAATACGTTTTGTAATTGAAAATGATTTATCAATGTACTTAATATGAGTACGGTATGCCTTAAAAGTACGACTTTGGAATTTGCCTTTCAGCATTTTCTGTCCAACGTCCTTTTAAAAGAAAATACTGTGTATGGCCATTCAATACATACGTGTATAGTATTTGCGGGAAATAATTTGAAGTGAAATTGGTACGTGGCGTATACGTAACATTTTTCAACTTCGATTTACAAATGAGCTTTTAAAAGCTCTATTGAATTTTATTTGAGCACCCATGAACTCTTAAAATTGGATGCATCACTCAAAGCAAACATTTGATTGGCGTGACCGTTATACGCATATACTCGTATGTCTATACAAGCATACATCTCCTCGGCGCAAATTGAAGGCGAAATGCACAAAGTCTTACATTCTCCTGACGAACTCCGCAAAATGCAGTTTGGCCTTAAATATTCGGTGGCGTTGTACGGACTCTTTTTTGGTAACGTGTGTTTGCTGAATGCCCAGAATTACGATTGTCAAGTTTTGCTGCAGGACAAGGATATTACTAATACTGACTGGGCGAGCTTGGAGCCCTGCCTAGGTGTGGCCAACAGTGAGGGCATATCGGTCAATACCAGTGAGAATGTGTGGCGCCTAATAAAAATTGTAAGCACACACAGACACTTTCACATATATTTAAACACAAAAGCTGTATTTTATTATTTTCACGGTAGGCTTTCGATGGCGTCGAGAATGTACCGGCGGAGGTGTATGGCAAGATACGTTTGGTGCTACCTGCTATCAGCGTAATGGAGCTGTCCAACATCAGCATGTCACGCGTAGAGATTGTGGAAGCCTTCGGTGGGGTGCACACCTTGAGCAACGACACGAGCAACGGTTTTAACGACGAACAGATGCAGTTGATTGCCAGCAAAGCACGTTACGAGTGGCTGGGCAAGGGGCCGGAGACGTATTCGGAGTATGATTTAATTTCGATGGGCGAAATCGTGTGTCATCTGAATGAAAGTGACATTGAGCGCATGCATGCGGATGCTTTCAAGTAAATCTTTGATTTTCTCGGGGTTTTAGTGCTTTATTTGCAGCTTTATGTATTTCTATTTGCATGTTAGAGCGGCCGCCGAAAGTATTGGTAGCATCGAATCTTGTCCACAGACACAATTGCAAGCACTTGCCAAATTAGCTTCGCGAAAAGATGCCTTTGGAGATGTGAAGAATTGGTCCAAAATTGATGTAAGGAATCACAATGATTTTATTAAACATAAAAAACGGACTCACGGAGATCCTAAGCGGTTTTTAAGAATATGTCGTCCGAACATATTGTCAAAATAGGAACATATGTATGGGTGAGGGAGGTGTGGCAGTGATTTGATTCCGCCATTTTTCGAACTTCCAATCGCTTACGCGGTTAAAGCCGAGTTAACAACAACGTTCCAGTCGCTTCTTCTCCTTTTTGCAATGTGGGGATTCCAAGCGAAGCCAGGTCCTTTTTCACCTTGTCTTTCCAATGGATTGGAGGTCTTCTTCTTTCTCTGCTTCACTCGGCGGGTACTGCATCGAATACTTTCAGAGCTGGAGTGATTTCGTTCATTCTGACGTCATGACCTAGCCACCGTAGTCGGTGGCTTTTAATTCATTCCACTATGTCGATGTCGTCGTATATATCATATAACAGTAGACTCGGCCATTTTGACTAACAAAAGAAGGCGTCTTACGGTGGACAAACAGAAATTGTAACTTAAGAACAAAACTATGAAAGAATAGAGAGAGAAACGTGTAAAAGAAATAGTGAACGAACAAATGAATTCTCGAAATAAATGGACGAATGGGTGAACAGATAGATGTATGAAAGGACGGAGAGACGGAGACGGACGAGCATATAGGTGGACGAACAAACAAATGGAGGAAAGGATGAACAGATGGACGGGCAATCCAAATATAGATGGACGGACCGACGAGCAGAAGAACGGGAGGGACGAAGGAATGGATGGGCGAGCAATCAAAAATATAGAAGAACTGGAATTCAAAAAAATAGAAGAACTGGAATTCAAAAATATAGAAGAACTGGAATTCAAAAATATAGAAGAACTGGAATTCAAAAAGTTGGACAGACGTACACATGGATGAAGAAACAGATGGCAATAGAAGATCAGGCGGATAGATGGACTTATAGACAAACATTTGGAGCGATGGGCGAATATTTAGATGGAAGGACAGAGAAGCAGAAGAACGGACTTTCGAAAAGTTGGGCGAACGAAAGAATGGATGGGCGTATGGGCGTACAGATGGACAGACTATCAAATATACAGAAAAATTAGCATTTGAAAAGTTAGGCAGACGTGCAAATGGTTGGATGAACAGCTGACAATGGCGGATCAGTTGGGCATATAGACTTATAGACAAACAGTTGGACTGATGGGGGAATATTTAGACGAATAGCCGGGCTGACATATGGAGATGGGCGAACGATAAAACAAATGGAAGAGTGGACGGACAATCAAATGAACTGAAAGACTTATGGGAAATATGTGGACGGCTATGGATATGGTTGTATAGGTGGACGGATGAGCGAACAAATGGACGGTTGTTTGATGGATGATTGGACGAAAAGAAGAATGCATTAATAGGTAAACGAATGGATGGACGTAATGAGGAACACACAGGACAAACGACGAAGAGGAGTTTGATGTATGAATGGATTGAAAAACGGACAGATAAACTGTTGGATGGATACATGAACAGAAGGATGAGGTAAAGAACGGATTTAGGGAAAAAATTAACGGACTTAACGACGAAATGAAACGAAAAGTAGAAACGACTTGAGTGCTGTTGTAAATACGGCTATAACCGCGTAAGCGGTGTCTTCGCCAATAAAGAAGAAAAAAGACGAACTCAAAGTGTTATTAAGAACATTATTTTCCATTGCCGAAAATTTTAACAAGGGACCGAGCTTATGAAATTTTACTTGACTCTGATTTTTATTGCTACTTCGGTATTTTTCATTAAAAATTATTTTCTTTTAAAGGTTAGTATAATCGGCAACATTGTTAACGGATTAACACAATCTGAATTAGCTGTTATAGACGAGAATAAACTAAAGCTTAATCATTTCTATGTACAAAAACATAAAACGAATGGGAAAGGACGAAATGGAAAAGGAATTTCCGCAGCTTCGAACACTAATCAGACGGACGTCAATAAATCTCACAGCCGCAAAGCAGAGTAAGAAGAAGCAGTGAGTTGCAGAAGTTATGACTTTTTTAGCTGTCATAAAGCAAGCCTTTTTTCTTTTTAGTTTTTCAGTAAAAGAGAAAGCTTTTGAGAGATTTTATATTCAATAAAATAAAAAAGCTTTTGGGAATACCGAAAATTTTCAAAGCAATCGCATGTGCCCTTAAAATGGTTAATTTATTTTATTAAACAACAGCTTTACATTTATATTTATAATCTTTATTGGGTCAAAGCTCAATTTGCATAAATTCCAAGTACATACAATGTTAGTAAAAAAATAAAATAAAAAAGTTAAAAAATTACATCGTATGGTTTTTTTTTTTGCGTGTCAGTAAGTAGTTTTATAAGCGATTAATATATAACAACAACTATTATAGCTAAATTAGATGCATTTGCTTTATACAGAAGACGGAGTGCAGGTAGCCACAAGGTTAATACAAATTTGGGTATCTTTCTTTGTACAAGAATAAATACTAAAGAAAATGTACGCTAAGATGGTTAACAGTAACTTTTAATGGAATTTAGTTTTCTCAATTGTTAGCACAAAATCGATATAGTTTGGGTGCAAATTTATTGAATCTATAACACTAACTTTAAACTATTTAATCATCACTCCGCTCGAATATTAAAA
Organism: Bactrocera tryoni; assembly: GCF_016617805.1. Taxonomy (NCBI): domain Eukaryota; kingdom Metazoa; phylum Arthropoda; class Insecta; order Diptera; family Tephritidae; genus Bactrocera; species Bactrocera tryoni. The sequence goes on along the minus strand of NC_052502.1, from coordinate 7,224,398 downwards.
GACGTCAAATGAGTCAACGCTTCTCGCTGATAGATGATAGCGGGTTGCTATTTCTCGAGCTCGGACGCTCAATTGTCATCGTCTGCTGTGGCACCTGATTGTCGGGACTAACGCCCAGGCCGGTGTAGATCTCTTTCACGACAAAGAGTATCGTGTCTTCGGATTCCCTGCAATGACAGAAGCATGAAAATATTAAGTAAAGTGTTGCTGCGGTAACAGACGCCGCTTACCAATAGCAGACATGGGCACCCAGTGCAAATATGTATTCGTTGATGAATTCGAGTGGTGCCTCCTGCAGCACATAATCGATGCGCTTGGAGTCGTTCAATTTTCCGAGCGGGAAATCAATTTCAACCATTTCGGAATCGGATTGCGATGTCGAAACGGAATCTGAGCGCGTACGCGACGCTTCTGTGTTGCCCTGCGATGAACCAGGTTGATCTTCAGTTGAGTTGGACTTTTTATGTTTCTCTGCGTCTATCTGCATATTCAAGACCTATAGAAATGATTAAACGATTGTGTGTTTGTAAATTTTTTTTATGAAAATGTTTATAGCATTAGAATACATAGAAATATTCAACTAAACTCGCTGCACCTACCTTATCCACTTCCTTGGACATGCTCTCTTCCGCCTCACGACTGCTCCGCGCCGAACTGCCACCCAAGAAGCTAACACTCTCCAGCGTATTCTTGAATGTATCCAAAAAGCGTTGCTTCAAATCGGCACCGACGCGGGTCATTGTTTCCTTCAACTCCAAGTGCATGCGTTTGCGGCCTTTGTGATGTGGTATCAGCACCGGTCGCACACCGCTCAAGTCTGGATTAACCAGCGCTTCGATGCGATAGGCAACCGGATCGAATGGATGGAATATATTGTAGAAGCCGGAGCAAGTTGGCAGACGAAAGTCTACACCCAATTTGTCGATGCCGCGAATTGTGACGAACATGCCTAACGAAGTAATAGACAAGCAATAATAAAAAATGAGCTATTAAGACGGCAACTTGTTAAATGCGGCACTAACCGATAGGCGAACCCAGTGCAAAGAATTTCTTCGGTTGAAAGTTAAGCTGTGTGTAATGTATAAATGGTTGGCCAGTGCCAGCGGGACCCATTGTATAGCTGGTGACGCTCGCGTCATCGTTGCTAGCATCCATGGGACTGCCACCGAGCTGATCGGGGTTTTCCTGCAAAGAAAAGCATCTTTTTTACTTTTATGAAGCAAAATTCATGGCTTTAAACAGTTAAAAATTGCAATTTCGTCAGCAGAAAAAAGTTCCTCGCAGGATTTTCGGATCTATGTAAATGGTACGGTATAGATTTAAATCCGGTACCGAGGACTTTCACCTCGGGTACTTCGCTTTTGCTTTCAGCTAATTTTTAACAGCGAAACGGCAAAAATAAACTTACCATATTCTGCTCTTCACTCTCCTTTGGTGCCTTTTGGTGGCACAACAAATCGAAGAGTATCAACGAACCCAAGCTATGCCCGGCCAGCGATACACCGCCATTGAAATCGGGATGCCGCTCACGATACTTGTTGTAGACTTCATTCATTGATGCCGCCACAGTGTTCATAATCTTCTGACAATATTTCGGACTTGTATAGAAGAGCACATCGAGCAATGTGTTGTTGGTGAAGTTACGTAATTTCGGTATAGACTCCAAGGTAATTGAACGTAGCTTCTCGTCAATGCCCATCTCTTCCGAATGCAAGTGACTGTGCCATGAAATGGGCAACACCTCAACGCGACCGACTAGACCCATCTCTGTTGAATTCTTGTAGTGTGACTGCACCAGAGCCTGGGCGATGTTGCGGAAGTCGTCAACTAAGGAGAAATATTAAGAAAACGATAAATATTTTCCAGATTGCAATGGAAAAGGGCGGCTTGATCCACTAACCAACTTCATCCACGCTGCGCAGCTTTAGATCACATGCATCGCCGATGCCGTGCACCATGAGCAGCAAGTGATCGACGCGTTGTGACTCGCCCTGTTCAATATTGAATTCTTCTAGATCACGTTTCACCACCCGAGGCCGTGTCGTCGTTTGCTGTTGATATGGAAAATATATTATTAAAACTTTGTTCAACGCATCTGCTCCACAAATTTAACTCACTGTAGTGCCACCCCAGGCATCGCTGGATTGTTGCTGCTGGAAGTGTACGATCACTGTGGGTCCGTGGAATGTCACCTGCTCATTCATAGACAATACGATCTTTTTATGCCACTCGCCGCTCTCTACCGCCTGCTTGTACTCATTTTCAAGCAAATCGGCTATGGACTCCTCATATGGCACCATTTTAGAGTCGGTGCCCTTATAGAACCATGAACAGCGTCTGACCTCAATCGGCGTGCTCTCCCAGTAGACAGGTGTTTTGGTGCGTTCACTTATATTGACATCGTAACGTCCACCCTCGACGGCGACAATATTCGGCGCATTGCCTGTGAGAGTAAATAAGAGAGAGTTATTTTATTTTTTACTTGATTTGTTGCGGTTGGCATGGACTTACTGCCCATAGTTAATGTAATTTCCAGCAAAGCAGAGTCATAGTGACTAAAGGGTGTCCATAGAAACTTATTATTGCCAGATGGTCGTTTGTAAAACCAATGCTTGACTGCCGGCGAGTAGGGCTACAAAAGAGAAATATTTATGGCGATTATGAAATGAAACAAGACCCTGTGGTCATACTCACCACAGCCACTGGCGGTGCCGAAGCTGCAGCCTTTTCACCCGTCAACAGATTAGCCATTCTCAAATCACGTAAGACTTCCTCTGGCAAATCTTCGTAATGCTTCTCCAACGGCACTTCGCTACCGGAATTTGCGACTGTAGACTCAAGTGGTGTTTCGACGATTTTTATTGGTTCCGCTGCTGCTGGCACTTCCTGCTTGGTTTCAGCAGCTACTGGCAACACTTCTTGTTCTGTCTCTGCAAAAATAATGCTTTTCTCAGGGTTACGTCTGCTTTGCAACTCAGCAGGCAGAATACGCGCGCTCGCGTTACTGTTATTCAACTCGGAAAACTCTGAGCACGATGATGAGGGCGGCTCCACTAAATTCGAAACGGATGTGACTGAGCCCAAATGACGCACGGCCAGACCACTATGCACCAAATCGTAGCCGAGATCACCTACACCGGCGTTGTTTTCGCGTTGCGGTGGATTGTTGAAGAAATTCTGCAAGCGTTGATCTTCGTTCGATTGGCTAATTGTCTGCTGTTGAGTTGCTAACGAATTGGCGTCAGTTGTCGTTGGCAATTGCGTTGCTTGCGGCGCAAAAGTATCAAAGAAGTTCGCGGAGGAAGAGGTAGTATCCGCCAAAGCGGGCACGATTGCAGCTGGTTGCACAATTTGCGGTAATTGCTGCTGTTGTTGTTCTGATTGTAATTGTTTGTTATCAGTTGTTGGATTTGATGTTTGATTGAAATAATTCGAAAATGAATTTACAACTTCTGAGTGCTGCGTTTCAGTGTTGCCACCAGTAAGAGAAGATGTCTGAAGGTCTGTAGAAACCGGCGTTTCAGCGATGGAAACGGTATCGATGTCGGCGCTCGCTAGAGGCGGCGCAGTTGGTACTTGATTTGTGGATGGTGTTGATGCGAATGGATTTGGTGGCAGAATATTATCAAAACCAATTGGTGGAGGAATACCCAGCGGGGTTTGTGGAATCGGCTCGGTTGCACTTGGCGCTTCGCTCGCGAGCGGTGGTGGCGCTATACCGCTAAGGGGCGGTAGTGGTGGGAATTCGGTTGTTTGCTGCGTCGGTACGGACTGAAAGAAGTTCGATTGTGACGGTTCGACGAAGCCGAAAAAGCCAGCTGCGCTTGGTACAGCAGCGGGAATTATAGCAGGGGCTAAAGGCGTTTGCACCGGATCCGCAGTCGGTATGGTGGACAGTTGTGACTCAGTAGTGCTGGCTAATGGGGGCTGTTGTGACGGCGTAAATATATTGAATTCGGTTGTCCCAGGGCCGGCAACGCCTAGCGCATCGGCAAAGAAGTTCGCTAATTTCGGTTGGGCCTCGTTTTGTGACTGAACAATCGAGGTAAATGGTGAAGCTTCAACGTTTTTACGGAAAGGATTGGAGTTTTGAATTTGTGTTGTTGGTCGATTGACGTGCGGCAGATTTGGTGGCAGAAGTGGATTTACTGCTGGAGGTTGGTTGGACGTTGGTGGGGGTAGTGAGGTTTGCTGGTTGGTAAGATGAGGTTCTTGGAAAGGTAAACTCGCGGTTTGTAATTCGGATTCCTTAACTGGACTCAGCTCAAATTGTTGATTCTGTGATTCGAGAATAGGTTGCTGAATTGAGTCTTCTGATTTATTTTCAGCTGTGAGTTGCTCTTCAATGAATGCGCTAGTCTTAGATTGAGTTTCTTGTTGAATTTGTGACTCTTGAGGCTCAGATAAATTAGGTTCCACAGTATGTGGGTAGTCTGGATGGAAAGTCTGCTGACTGAATAATGAGGACGTTTGTACACTTTCGGAAATTCCCTTTTCAGTGGATGCTGGCACACTCTGAGGAAGTTGGAAATCTGGTTCCTTATTTTTCTCCTGTGGCGGATCTCTTAAAGAAAGCTGATCTATAGCTTCGTGCAGCGATTCACCTTGTTCCTTTGTTAGAGACGGTGGCTCAAGTGTGGCAGAATTGTCTTCAATCGCTAAATCGCTGACTGGCAGAATCTCCGGTTCAATAGTTTGTTGTTGAATTATTGCTCCCAAGTCTTCCGCTGTTAAAGACTGTGGAATAGTACTTTCTGAGATTACGTCCTCTGCAGTAGTGGGTGCAGGGAATAGTTGTGGTTCTTCAGGTGTAACCAGATTCACATTAACATTAGCAAAGAAGTTTTGTGATTCCGGAATTACAACGTCTTTTTTAGGGACGGGTTCTTTATCAACGGCAAAGAGCCCGACACTAGACTCTGCAGGTTGAGCGATGAAATAGCTGGGTACTACAGATGGGACTGATGGTGGAGCGACAGCGCTTGGTGCACTAATTGGCGCAGGAGACTCAAAAGGATTGTAAAAGTTTGTTGGAGGAGCAAGGGGTTGGGCTATGGCAGTCGGTATTTGAACTGGTGCAGTCTCAGCGGAAGTTAAAGGACTCTTATAAAGTCGCGTACCCTTCTGCAAACGAAATGAAGTTGTACCACCGGCTGTTGGAGGCAGAGGAGTTTGGTTGTTGGGAACGGATGCTGAAGCTGCGGGCGGAGGAAGTGTGTTGATGGGTTGCGGCGGAGTAAAATTTACCGCTTGTGAAGCTGTTGGCACCTGTGTGGGAATACTTGATGCAACAGTTCCTTGTTGGAATAATGGTATACCGGTTGAAGTAGGTGGTTGGAACAACTGCGCTGGTGTTGGGGTTAAACTTTGTTGAGTTGGTGGCTCAACCAATGATGGTGGTTGAAATTGCGTGAATACTTTTTGTGTTGAATCAAATGTGGGAACAGCTGCTGATGGGACTGCTGCTGCCGGTGGAGGAGCAACGATATTTGAGGGCGGTGTTGGACCAGCTAATAAATTCGAAATATCGGTTGAAGGTACTGGCGTTGGGTTAACGGTTTGTTGCTGTGGACCACCAAAGAAAGAAGCCGATGTGGACGGTTGTTTTGTAGGATCGAAGAATGTGATTGGGGTTGTCGATGCGGATGGACGTTTTGTGTTATAATCTGGCGTAGCACTTTTGGGTGGACCAGATATAAATCCCGCAGTAGGTGGCGGTAGTGGCGCAGCCTGAGTTGATGCGGCCGCAGGTGGCGCAAATAGTTGAGATGTTGGTGGAGCTGCTGGTGCCTGGATTTGGGCAGGGCTGTGTTGCTGTTGTTGCGGTAACAGTGGCGACTGCTGGGGTGGTGCGAAAAATGCAGCTGCAGGCTGACTACCCTCTACAGGTGGGGGGTAAAATTGGGAAGCGGGAGGTGCTCCTACACTAACACCAAAATATTGAGCTGCGCCAACGTTTGCAGGCTCTACAGGTGGTTGTTGGTAAGCTCCTGGATTACCGTAGGGCGACTGCAGCGAAGGCTCTTCAGATTTATTTGTGCCTTGCGTAAAAGTTCCGGTGGCGGACTGTACTAAGCCAGAGATGTTCTGAAGCACGCCACTTGGCACCAAACTGCTAATATTCGAAAAGAGACCGCCGCTTTTGCGCTCCTCCTGCTTTAGCGCATGTGACTCAGTTTGTTGATAATTTGGCTCGTATGGATAGGCTTGTAGTGGGTTGCCAAGAGGATCGGTTGGCACTGCCGGTTGAGGTGGCAGTGGTGGAATGCCCTGTAAAGGCGCCGCAGTGCTCAAGGTATTTATTGGCGGCGCTGGAGCACCACCAGTTTGTTCCGAGAATCCAGGTATGGGGGCGTACAACTTCTTCTTCGCTGCCAAGCGATAGGTATTCTGCCCTCCTGGAGGTGGTGGATTTGCTGCACCAGGTGCTGTAGGTAAAGTTGGCACCTCAGTGGGCGTATAAAATTTCGGTGCTGCCGGTGACGGTGCTGCGCTGCTTACCGCACTTGTGTATGGTGTGGCAGCAACGCTCGCGGGATCAGCGTCTACGGGCGGTGGTGCAAGCGGTGCTGCGATATTGTAATATGGATACTGTTGTTGTTGTTGCTGCTCTTGTTGCGGTTGCGTTTGGAACTGTTGCTGCTGCAGATACGCAGGTTGTATGTCTAACTGTGGCGCTAAATTGCCGTTATCACTTGTAGGTGTGCGCTCGCGGCTATTGGTGGCTGAGTATTCGGAAATACGTTTAGAAAAGGTCGAAAGCACGCTTGATGCCACCGATGGTAGCGCCGAGAATGATGAGGCTGCTTGACTAAGTATTGAATCCGTCGGCGGATTGTTTACATCTGACCAGAGCGGATTTGCATTCGGATCAATATTGCCTGCAAAAGCCGAGGGATCTGTTGACGATTGTGTTTCTTCGATAGTTGTGTTCAAATTGATTTCGTCTAAATTTTCAGTCTCCACATCGGTTGCACTGCCGATTGTGACGAGCGGTTTCGGTTCTGTTGAAGAGAGAGAGAGAGAGAGAGAGAGGAGATCTGGTTAATTAGAGAGTACAGATTTCAACTTATTCAACTGATATTTAAGGTATGTAAAAACTATTTTTCCGTAATTTAGAGGAAGGTAAAAAAAAATAACTCTAAAGCTTTGAAAATAGTCATGAGAGTAACCTGTAGCTTTCCTATAAATGATAATTGTTTCTTGGCAATCTCTTTTGTGCATAGAAGAGAAAACTGCATGTCTTTCGAAATCGAGAACACATAACATAAAATAGATCTTGTGAGAAATGTGCATTTTGGAAGTCCAAGAAGTGTGAGTTGGAGGCAGATAATAAACAAAATGAGTCCGAAATATTTGTTATACAATGTTGCTTTCACATCTCATTATTCTTTCACAACAAAAAAAACAAAAATTCTAGTTAAATTGGCAAAAAAAAAAACTTCATTTATGACTAATTTTAATTCCAAACAACTAAAATTAAAAACAAAAAAAAAACAAATGTTTTATGGACATATGTTTATATTTAGCCGCTTCGCAAATCGTGCAAAATTTCATATAATCTTGTAGAGTTTTCAAGTGCATGAGGTCATTCAACAATTTACGCGCATTACGCGCTTAGCCTACAAAAAGCCGGTAATGCGGCACAGATCTGATGGCAGAGTTAAGCATTAGACGCTATGCGCTGCATACGAAGTGTAATGCTAAATAAACAGAAGGCTCATTGCATATGCAGCTGGCGTTTGGCAAGGTTTCAAACATTCAACAAATCACACAAATCACATTCGCTCGCATTATGAAAACCAACGCCAACCCATATCGGGTTATATTTATGCATGTACGTATGTATGTATGTATTCATGTGTTCGTAAAAGCCAAAGTATGCGTGCGGCATCGTTCCAAAAACACCATTAAATTTATTATTAATGTAAATAAACAGATAAGGCATATGAATACAAATAACTATGAGACGGATTTAAGTACACAGAAGTATAGTTAAGTTTCTGGAAATAAAATATCAAGTAAATATATAAGAATCAAATGAAAAATCCTTTAAAAGACTAATGGAGCATGAGAGAAACGTAAATATTGAAAAAACATGGAAAAATGTTCTATTCATATAGAAATTGTGACAAAAAAGTACCCGGAAATTGTAAATAACACTTTTCATAAACACTTTTTAGGATAGCTTTCAGCTCCTTCAGCGAATTTTGTTTTATCGCTGAATATCTCGACTGAAAACGGGTTCCACAGAGCGGCAATTTCAGTTTGGGTAACAAAAAAAAAATCAAACGGAGCCAAATTTGGTGAATACGGTGGTTAATCGATAGTATTCATTGCGTTTTTGGTTTTAAATTCGTTCACAATCGTGGCTCGATGCCATGGTGCATTGTCATTGTGTGAAATCCATGAATTGTTCTTCCACAATTTCGGCCGTTTACCACGGATGGTCTCACTCAAATGCCAAAATACTGTCAAATAGAACTCTTTATTGACCGTCTGTCCCTCCGGAACAAATTCATGATGCATCAAACCACGAATTTCGAAAACAACAATGAGAATCACCTTAATTTTTGAACGGCTTTGGCGTAGTTTTTTTTTGGTTTCGGTTTCCCTCCAATCCGACGATTGTTGACTTGTTTTGTCAAACTCATAAACCCATATCTCATCGGCAGTTATAATGCTGATGGGATCGAAATTCGCAAGATCAAACATTTCCAAAGCGACTTGTTTACGATACTCTTTTTGAAAAAAATTCAGCTTTATATCCACCAAAATTACTTGAACGAACACGCGAGAGATGTCGAGCTCGCTTGCCATCTTTCTAACACTTGCCTGATGATTTTCAAACAACTTTATCCTTTACTTTTTTGATCTTTTATCAGTTGAAGAGATCGAAGGTCGTTCAGAACGAGGCATGTATTCAACGATCTCTCGACCTTCCTTGAATGCTTTGTACCACTCGTCGGCTTGTCTTTTTGATAAAACTGAATCACCGTAAGCCTTTTCCAGCATACGCAATGATTCTGCACACCAAATTTGGTTAGAAATACAAAAATTTAGACAAATTCTAAGATCGATATTTTAATCCATTGTAAAAATCGCAACGCACTACTGAGGTGTACCGACTTAAGCGGCGGCTATAAAGAAACTGTGCTCATATTTAGCACAGTTATTAAGAACTCAGCAAAACATATTTTTTTGAAATGTCATTCATCCGGGGGAATTCAATTACAATTTTCGGGTGCTTTTTTGTCACAATTTAAGTATACAATTTTTCATCTTTTACATCCTAACCTAAAAAAAAATAATTTTCTAGTCTTCATTCGCCATCTAAGCCCAGCATCGCACACCCAACGCTACATTTCATTCATAGAAGCTCAGTGACACAGCCCCATGCTAGCTACAAACAAAAGACTTAAGACACGAACTCGCGCACTGTCAGCTTCATGTTTCAATTAATTGTGATTAAGCGCGAGCAAATTAAGCTTTTAGTACTTTTTACTAGCAACAATAAATCAAAGACCAAAAAGCGCCACAACAAAGGCGGATAACTGTCATGCTTGTAAAAATATTGCACTTTTGCACTTGCGACGAGCGAAGATGCGTCAAGCAGCGCAACGCCAACAACACAAACCAACATCAGCACAGCTTCTAACAGTCAACCAATAATGATCCATTGAGCGGGAAAATTAATGAAAATGCACATATTTATTAAAAATTATCGCGAGTATATAATTACAACGTCAACTTTTTTACCGCTTTGTGGCGGATCTACTTGAGTATGCAGACACTTGGGCACCTGCAGCGCTGGCCAACGCTTCGCAGTGGCGATTGCAGTTAATCAACCAAAGCTGGGCATCATTACGCGTGCACCACAACAGCAACAATGGCAGTGCTTGTCAGTTTGTTGTGTTGTCGCTCGTGCTTGTGCTTATGCAAGCAGCATCAGCTTGCGGTTTAACCGTTAGTTGTCTTTAAAATAAATTAAAAAGCTGGGAGAGACCTAGAGATCTGCATAAATTTATGTAAATTAGTAAGGCGATTTGCATTCAAGTAATAATTTATTTAATAATAGTTTACGAATTGTAATAAAACATTTCCAACCGCAGCAGAAGCAGCTCTTGCATGCGGCGGCATAATTCATTGTATTCGTAAAGGAAATAACTTTATTTATTGGTTGCGTAGATGCAAATACTCGGCAGCACTGCTTATTGAATTTGTTAAGCAAGCAATTATAGTGGTTTACTGGAAAAGCTGCCTTGAAGTAAATATGCTGCAAACTAATTCATTACTAGTATTTCTTGGGTGCATACTAGTTAGTCTTGTTTGGACAAACGTATCTAATTTTTGAGGGTTGTCAGTTCACAGTTACTGGTGACATGTGCACTGGTTTCATACTAGTTCCTTAACGACAATTCTATTTATTTTGCTAAGTTTGTAGGACTGTCCTTAATTACCATGCCAAATATGAGCGTGATCTGTCAACCAGTTTGCTTACAGCAGCTTCTTAAGTCGCTACACCTCAGTAGTACTTTGCGGTTTTTGCATTGGATACATATATAGAACAAAGAATTTGTCTCAAATTTTGAATTTCTAAACAAATTTAGTGTGCGGAATGGTTGCGAATGTTGTAAAAGGCTTACGGTGATTGTGTTTTCTCAAAACGACAAGCCTACAAGTGGTACAAAGCCTTAAAAGTCGAGCGATCGTTGAAGACATGCCTCGTGCTGGACGACCTTTGACCTCTTCAACTGATGAAAATACTTGTATTAATAAAAGTGAAGGATATGGCACTTGAAAGTCATGAGGCACGAGTTAAAGAGATGGCAAGAGAGCTCGATATCTGTCGCAAGTCTCGTGGTATGAAATGCGTTCTTGCTCGACACGTCCCGTCAAAGCCGATTTTTTTTCAAAAAGAGTACGATTCTGACCGAATACCATCGATCAACCACCGTATAAAGTAGATTTGGATCCATGTGATTTTTTCTTGTTGTAAAAAACTGAAATTTGTAACCCGTTTTCATTCGATCGAAGAGTTAAAACAAAATTTATTAAAGGAGCTGAAGGTCATCCAAAAAAGTGCTTATGGAAAGTGTTTCGAGAACTGAAAAAATTGCTGGCATAAGTGTATTACATCAGATGGGGATTACTTTGAAGGCGACAAAATAAATATTGATGAATAATTAAATTTGAGTTTTAGTTAGAATTTTCGGGTACTTTTTTGACACAATTTATATACCATGTTTTATAGGGTCTTCCGAAGTTTCTTCTCGGTATTTCGAACTTTGTGGCAAACTTAAAATATCCTGCGCAGGGTACGAGAGATTGTAGATTTTGTAGATCTAGTCAAGGAATGAAAATCTAAACGTTGAAGCAAATATTCCACAAATAATTGTTAGAAACGGTGATGATTGACAATTCCGGCTTTTTGAAACCTTTCGTACTTTATGAAAAAAACACAAATCCTCAATATAAGTTCAATTTTCAATGATATTGATCAATTGATGTGCAAAGTTAGGTATGACCTTCAAGACATACAAACACATACAATTGAGAGTGAAATAAAAATCAAGATATAGCTGAATAAACAAGCTTATTCAAATTCCAGTAGTTATAACAGATAATGGAGCGAAACTATTAGGAATGCTCATAAATAAGAATCAGGTCTACATATATAATATGAATAATTCCTCCACAATATTGCGGATAGCGAGAATTCCAGTGAACTGCAGCTTAGCTAATGAAGCCATTTGTGGCACTCAAGCGCTCGCCACGCAAAGAAAGTTAAGACAAATGTGTGTGTGTTTATGCAAATCATCAGAATACTTACATCCGCGTAAATATAAACAAAAGTGAATAAAAGTGAATAAAAAGCACCAGCTTCAAGTGTGCGATGGGCACAAAACTGCTATATAAGCAACAGCAACAGCAACAACAGCGAAGGCAGCATTGAAACAATGACACTTGCCGCATTATTTTGGCCATAAACGTGCGGCAGCGGCAGCAGCTTGGACCTTAATGAAGCATATGTATGTTTGTATGTATTTCTGCAGAGGCTTTTGTTTACTTTTCCGCAAAAGTGTTTGTAAAATTTTTAGTTTCGTTGAAGTTACCTCGATCTTGAAACGTGTTTTGCAAACCAAAAAGAAATGCGTTCCAAAAACTACAACAAAAAGCAATAATTTACGAGTCGACAGGCATGTGTATGTGTGTGTGTGTGTGTGAGTGCTGACGTACGTTTCTGGTGCAAAAAAGCATAAAATGTAAACAAAGTTTTGACCAAAAATAAGCACAGCAGAAGCAAAGTCATGTGCTTGCAAGTGTGTGTATGTATGTGTCTCATTTGAATGCATATTGTGAAGCAGCAAGAGCAACGAAAACGGTTTGCATCAAAAATCGACAAGAGCTTACAAACACAATGCAAAACCATAAAAATAATGTAAATATAACAATAAAGTTAGAATGACAATATAAATCTGTCGTAAAAATATTTTAATTTGTTAAAAAAGCAGCTACCCCTTAGGAAACGGCGCACATTCGGCACGATATGCGTTGTCAATGATAACTTCACTAACACTTTATTGGTAAAACATGATGCTTCAATGATATTAAAAGTTTCTTCAAGTGGTTACACGGGTTTCCTCGGGTAAAGCCTTACTTCAACAATTTTTCTCTTATAAAAATTAAATATTTATCAGAATTTTTTATAGTTATACACTATTAACAATGAAGTTCTGGAATTTTTGGAAAAAACTTTTAAGCTCGGCCATTGCGACGCCATTTCCGATGACCTCTCGGAAAAAAGACGCACCCGCGTTGGCAGGATAACACCTTACAGGATCGTCTAAAGTGAAAAAAAAGTTAAAAGTTATTAGTCAAAACCTTAACTTAGAACTTAGACGATGGAAAATAAACTGAAAACTGGATTTTTGGCAGACATTTTTACAAAAAAATTAAAATTTCGCGCCAGTTTTTTTTTTTAAGTTGTAATCGAAAAAAAATCCGTCATCCGAGCGTTTAAGAATTATATCTCAAAGACTTGTGAAAATTTCATGAAGATCGTTTGAGTAGTTTTCGAGAAATCTTGCCAACCGACTTCAAAAGCACAATTTCGACAAAAACGCGTTTAAGGACGGCGCACTTAGCCTAGCTGGCCTCGAGTGCACAAGTTCTCAAGGCTGTATATCCTAGAGGTGTTTGCGAATTTAATGAAATGAAAAATCGATTTTTTGAAATTGACATTTTCTTTTATTACACAGTACAACAGCTAATCTGGGGGAGGGGGTGAAAAATTCCAAGTCAGGATGATGGTACTAGGTCAGTATAGTAAAACCCTCAAAGGGTTTGGCGTTCGTATGTCAGTTTTTTTTATGACCTTTTAAATTTTTTCCTTATCTTGATGTTTTTTCGCTTAGTTGTAACATTTTGGCAAAAAAAAAAACACAAATGTTTACTTTATTTTTTTAGTAGTTTATGTAGTTTATGGCCAGAAGTCTGGAGTTATTTTAAATTTATAAAAAAAAGGCGATAAATGACACTTTTTGAATAAAAACAAATAGAATTCTTAATTTTTCTAAATTTGTTTCATCAAAATCGGACAAGTGGTTCGCGAGTTATGTTAAACTACGTTTTTGCCAAAATGTTACAACTAAGCGAAAAAACATCAAGATAAGGAAAAAATAATCCCAAAAATGTTCCACAGTGTTATTTATACCAATGTCATGTCTTCAGAAATATTATGCTACTTAGAAAATGTCCTATTGGGTAGTTCTCCCTCCCTTCAGCTCCCTTACAATGTGTTCGTTTGTTTCCTTTTCCCATTTCGCTTTAGTTTTCCTTATTATACTTCGTCAGAAGGAAATGTCCGCATCGACTTTTATTCTCTTTATATTTGTTTTTGTCAATTTTAATAAACCCCAACCAATTAGGAACTGCTCGCACGCGATGTACATTCTTAATAAACAAATACAAATATATAATTTTATTATTCTGTTTCACATAATTTTTTTCTTCGACCGTTTTCGAGTTTTTAAAATACATATGTACATACTTATACAATGTACGTGGCTACACTCGCATATGCATATTTGAATATGTACAGCAATGCAATATAAATTAGCACAATACAATGAACTTTCGTCACTTCTGAAGTGTTCCGTTTTTATTGGTGTCAGGAACCGTACAGAAGGTCTGCGGTCACAGCTCCGTCCGGTCCGTTGGCGCTAATATTTCAAATATATTCCATACAACTCAAGTACGAACAAATGATTCAAACTTTTTTGGCAAAGAAACTATAAATTTGTTAAGTGGAAATAAGTCAGGAATGGAAAACTGATTTGTTAAAAGAGGGTTTTAAGAAAACCAGCTAGTTGCTTGAACTATGTAAATACTCAGAACTCTTCTAATAAGTTGCAAAAGAGCTTGCAAGAAATGTTATTCTTCAGCGAAATGTTTACTAAGGCAATGTTGGAGCGGTCTGATCTTCGCCAAAAGCAAGACTAGGAGAAAATGTGGGAAGAGAATGTTTAGAGACAAACTTCTCCTGTAATTTGTTTTTTTGTTTTGTTTTGTTTTTTTTTTTGAAGTATTTCTTTTGAGTATGCATAAAACAAAATTATTGAGTTATTCAGGGTTTTGCTAGAACTACTGATAGAGAGAATAAAAAATACAAAGTCGCGTTAAATGCAGAGACCCTTAAACACTAAAATGTGTTCATGAACCGAAAAGTTAAATACGAGTTTTCAGAGCACACAGAGTAAATACAGCAATCCAGAATCATTAGTAAATACTCAAATTCGAGACAGTGTTATAATCGGACTGGAATACTAATAAAATTCAGGTAAACATTTAAAAAAATAGCTTAAGGGCTATACCAGTGTGACACTTTAAAAATATAGCCTAAATTTCCACAAATATCCTGTTGAATAGTTTTTGGATGGCAGCGTTCTAAAGAGCGACCGCTCGGATCTGCAAACATATAATAGTTTGTCAAAAAAGTCTTGCGGTATTTCGCTAGTTGGCACTGAAAGCGCGTAGTTCTAGTTTTATTCGTCGCATCGGGTCATGCTCTACCTTTTTGGAAAGCTCATTTCACGCGCTAACACGTGTTTGATTGATTGTCGTTTCTTTTAAGTCGTTCGTGAGTTATAGTGTCGCAAACATGGAGCAAAATAAAGAGAAAATGCGGCATATTTTACAGTACTACTACGATAAAGGTAAAAATGCATCTCAAGCCGCCAATAAAATTTGTGCAGTTTATGGACAGTTTCCATTTCCACCGCACAGCGATGGTTTCAACGTTTTCGTTCTGGTGTAGAGGTGGTCGAAGATGCGCCACGCTCCGGAAGGCCTGTCGTCGAAAATTGCGATAAAATCGCTGAATTGGTCGAAAGAGACCGGCATAGTAGCAGCCGTAGCATCGGTCAAGAGCTGGGCATGAGTCATCAAAAATTCATTTAAATTTCAATAAAAAAAAACATCAATAAAAATACCGCATGACTTTTTTGACAACCCATTATAAGAGAAAATTGAAAGGCGTTTTTCTCGAAACGACATTTTTCAAAATCGCTGACATCATAACTCAGCGAGAAATTAATTGATTTACTTCAAATTGAAACTGAGTAAGTTTGAAAATATTTACTATACAATGACCTACGATCTTTTTGATTGGTTAAAAATTGTAAATTTGGCCTTCAAAAAGCGACCATTTTTTACTTAAAAAAATGATTTTTTTTTTTTCAAAATTATGCCATTTTGTTAATTTTTGATATTTTTCAAAGATCGTCGGTCATTGTATAGGAAATATTTTTAAGTTTAATAAACTTTTCACATTTTTTTGTTTCAGCTACTCATTCAACCGAAATCAGGCCAGCAGTTGCCGCACTTTTTTTTTGGCACCTCCGAAGACAGCCCATAACTCCGTTATTTTTCAGCATTTTTGTATAAAAAAATCTTAATATATAGCTGAAAATATACCTTATTACGTTCAAAGAAGTTCGAAATATTCAATAGCGTACCTTTTCTTAAAAAAATTCACGAAAGTCGCCTAATTTTTCATGCGTCACATTAGTATAGCCCCTTAAGGGATCGTATCAGTGTGACCCTCCGAAAAAAATATTGATTTTCGTGATTTTTTTAACGTTGAAATTAACTAATCGGTCCATTTTTTTTATAAATAAAAATACATTCATTACGAATACAAAATTATTTTTTTCATGTTTATTTATTGGGTGTACAATAGTTAAATAAATTGCTGAAATGACACGTAAAAACAAAGGTCCTGTGCGATGTCAACCATAGCGGCCGCAATTTTGGTCTAATATAAAAATTTCAGAAAGATTATTAATCTGTAGAAAAGTCGCTATCGCGCTATGGAAGCTTTTTTATTCTTTTGATATTTGACAAAATGGCGGCGGGTTGAACAAAAAGTATCGAATTTGGCCCTTTTTTCGACACTTTTTCGTAGAAAAAAATAGGTAGATTTCAAAAAAAAAAACTAAAAGCTTCCATAGCACGGTAGCGAGTGGCGTTAAAAATGTTTTCTCCAAATTGGAACTATGTAGATATGTTCAAAACTTTTCTTTCGAGAGTGGAAACCGTTTTAAAAAACACCATTCTGAGAAAAACGAGTTTAAAAATTGGAGTCGATATGTTTCCCATTCTGTTATCTTTCTACAAAAATTTCACACCCCTTAATCCCTTAAGAAACTGGGGCCCTAATTTTTTTCTAATGAAATGAAAGATGTATTGTAGATGTTTATCTACTTTTCCTTAGATTTAATGGAAATTATCCGAGTACAAATCAGTTTTGTTTCGACACTTCACTGCTCGCTAAGTTTTTATTTTACAACTCGGATGTTCCTTTAAATTTAAGGAGCTATTCTAGTCTAGAAACTTGAAAAATCTAAAATTTTTTCCACAATTCGATAGTTTAAATATTAAAAAATATATCCCTAAATCGATTTTCCGAAACTCTAATTATTTCTGCAATTGTAGCCGTTTTGTGCGAATTAACGTAAAGCTTTAAGCTTTTCTCGAAATAACTTTTTTCGATGTAGTTGCCACAATACCTCAAGTTGTAATCAGCCGATTTACCTAAAATATGGCATGAACATCGTTTGAATATTTCTCTATCACAAGAAGCAACAAAAAATCGAAATTTATAATATTTTTAAAAAACTCGACAAAGTGAAAAAATTATTGAAAAAATCGACATTTATTTGAGTAGAAATAAATTTAATACAAAAAGTTGCAGTTTTGCAGCTTCTTGAGATAGCGAAATTCGTACTAATCAAGAATCCGTCATTGTTATATTAACACAACTGGTTGTAAAGAGTAATCGATTTCGGAGTTCCTTACTTTTTTAAAGAAAAAAGCACAGAAACTTCAAATTAAATGGCGAATGTTTATTATCATTCGAAAGAACATTATTTGGAATTTATTGTTTTTAAGATTATCACATCTCAAATGGTGCATACGTTGTGTTCAACTTTCGTTCACTCGTTCGATCAGTTCGACTGTTAACTGGTTTAGAGTTTATCACACCATCTTGGCGGCCAATAATTGGCTAAAAACGTGATATTATCTGCTCACCGAAGTGTTCTCTCATTAAATCCATTGATTGATGCAATGTGTGGGAAGTGGCGCCGTCTTGCTGAAACCAAATGTCGCCGAGATTATGAGCATCAATTTCAGGCATCAAATAGTCAGTTATCATGCCGCGATAACGGTCGCCATTGACGGTTACATACTCATCGGCAACATTTTGGAAGAAATATAGACCATTGATTCCACCGGCCCACAAACCAATTCAAACCGTTGTTGTTTTCTGGGTGAAATGGCAGCTCTTGAATCACTTCAGGTTGCTCTTCGTCACTAATGCGCCAATTTTGCTTGTTTATACGCCCATTGAGCCAGAAATGGGGCTCATCGCTGAACAAAAAAAAGGCACCTCTACTTGGATCACCCGTTATTATCTATATCTAATAACTCACCTAGTATCTGTGCAGTAAATACTAAAATCTGCTGAAGCAACATTTCGGTGTGTTGTACGATCACAACGTAAAATCGCTTAGCTAAACACCATGTAAACATTTAAGTTTGACAAATGTAACTGCATTCAATAATTCGGAATATGTAGCTCACTGATAAATCGTAACAATTTAGACGTAAACTGGTAATAATTGTGCAACAACAACAAACAAATACATATTTTCATATATACAGCTATGGTTAAGTGTTAAGCCTTTGGCGTTAAGTGACTAACATTGTTTTAGCAGAAGATTACTCTGTGGACAATTGAGTAATTTATTGACATGCGAACGACGCGCTGACAGTTACAAAAGCCATAAAGTAAATATAGAGTCATCGAAATTTTCCAATATTTACATGTACATACATTTGTACATATGTATTTATATATAATATTTTATATAACTGCTAAGTTCTGTTTGCCATTGCCGGCGTGTTCAATGCAATATTCGCATTTGCATACTTATGCCTAAATACATATATACTATATAGTTACCATATATTATATTAAAAAAATTTTTAGTGTTTAACACCTTTTGAGAATTGTGCTAGAAAAATAACTGTTTAAATAAACACGACACGCCTGCGACGCATTGAGCACTTTGCGGTGGAAACGCATGAAAGCGCGTTATTCCCCATGACTGTGCGCGGATAAGCCGAAAATATTACTATAAAAAATAGCGATTATACATTTTTTAAGCATTTTGTGTTGATATAATAAAAAGTAGAAAGAAAAAAACTGAATTTTTGAAAATTTTTATATCAAAACCACAATTTTTAAGCATATAATGTACTTATATTAACAAAAAATTCCAATGTCTTTGCCAGCTTTGCGCGTTATGATGTCATATCCAAGCGCATCTCACCGAAACTCATCAAATGTTTCATACTCCTTACTTATTTTGGGCAGAAATTCCTACCTTTCCTTTTAAATCACGCGTAAATACCCTTTTTACGCCAAACATAATAATTTAGCTCGACCGCAAACAGAAATAAACGGTAGCCACGAGCGCTTGACAAAAAAAATTTATAAAAAAAAACAGACGAGCACCTTTAATCATATAAGTAGGTACATATAACCAGTATATAGCAATTCGAAATGCAGACAGAAGCGATCGAAACAAAAAGTGGAGAAAAATTGCAGCTGTTCGCAAAAACGAGCCACAAAACAACAACAATACCAACAACTGATAAAAATAATAATAAAACTTGCATCTCACCGGCTTGATTGACCGCATGCGCAGCACGCGCTTTAGCATGCTCCAAAAAAGGAAGAAGGAAAACAGCTTGAAATAATAAAAACAACAAAATGGACATAAATGTGCCGAAAAAAGTTGAAACCGCAAAACGAGCAGCAGCCAAAAAGCTTTTAACATTGGTGAGTACTCTTACACACACACATACATACATACATATGCATGGTGTATGGGCACACAAAAAACAAAAACACCACACTCAATAGGTAGTACCTTCAATATCAGGCAATTTATGACGGTCTGACGGTCTAGGTAGCACTTCTTTCAAGTTTTGTTATAACAATTTTTTCACTTATCATTTTTTACAAATTTATTATTATTATTTTTTTCTTTTTTTTCCAATTTAATTTTCGTGCCATTGTTTTGCCCAACAAATGCCACAACAAAATAAAGCAAAAAGCAATAAACTATTCATGCAGCAGAAAAAATACGGTATAAAACTATGTATTTATGTATGTCTGTACTCGCATCTATTTCGCAGTAATCTCAAAGAAATTTCAAAACAACAACCAAAAACGAAAACAAATGACGCTTCCAAAAATTCCAAAACAATTAACAGCAGAGCACAAGAGCAACAGCCATCAGCCGAGTAGCTGCACGATTTCATTAGGCAGTCGAGTAGCCGCCGAGGTAGATATCCCAAGACTGCCCGGAGGTGTTAGCTAAGTGTGCTTTATTCGTTTTGCGGTTCAAACCATTAAAGAGATGTTCATGTACAAAAAGTAGACCTAAAATGGAGTGAGCCAAAAGGAATTCAGTATTGAAAAAATGCCTTAAATTGCACACAATTCATTGTTATTTGTTTTTGTCTGTGTTTGGAGATCAAAATATGTAAATGTAGGAATTTGAGCGGTGGAGTTTTTTGGCAGCTAATTGCTTCGACCTTAACAAATGAAGGGAGGAAACGACGCGTACGAGTATGTGTATTGTCAATATCAAACTCCTGATGCAAATCTAATAAATTTTATTGCATAATTTGGGATGCTATGAAAAGACACCACTTTGTAGGAAACTGATTGCGAGACTATGAGGTATAAGCTAGATTTTATTTAAAAAATGAAATTTTTAATAGCCGATAGTGCGTAGTGCTAATTTATGTCTGAAATTTCAAACTCGACCTACTTTGAAAGTATGCATGAAAGAGGCTGAATAATAGGCAAACTTTTTGGGTGTTTTTTCACAATACCAACATGCAATAGGAATTCTTATTGAGACAAAACAAAACTAAATTTATTACGAAATTTTACGTTCTGTAAAGAATGTGTCTCGCGCGCTTCGCGTAAGGGGTGGGGGAGGGGGGTAAGGTTTGACAACTTTTTTTCATTTTTTTTCTGAACCAACAACATCTCAAGAATATTGTGTTAAAGTTTTAGTTCATTCGGAGAAAAATTAACGAAGTTACACCAGGTTGAATAACGGTATCTCTAACTACCTGCGCTGAGTGTACAAAACTTTGAATCGATTTTCCCAAATATGTCATTTTTAAAGTCGGTGAGCAGCCTACAGAAAAAACCACTGCATCGATCGTTTTGAAATTTTGTACAAATATTCTACATATATGTATATAGCTCTCGAATGACGTCGACGTCGTTTTCCAAAAATTTTAATTTCTAAGAATTTTACAATAACAAATAGGACGATTTTTTCGTCCAAAATCGTCATTTTGGCTTGAAAATGGTACCAAAAATTGAAAAATTAAAAAAAAAAAATCTCCACGTCAATTGAAAGATAAACTAATAAACGAAAGAAAGCATTTTAATTTTTTGGTTTCAGATGATCCAGTGATGCTGTAGGCTGGTCACCGCACAAAAACTTTTTTTCGAGGTGTCTGCAGAGATCGACGATAAATCCGTTATTTCTCGCTATTTTTCGATAAAACTTTTTTTAAGTATCCTTCAAATGTTGTACTTAATAAGTAAAATAAACCTACAGCAATAATTTTTTCTAAAAAAATTCACGAAAAAGGTCTTTTTTCGACGAAACAAACCTTACCAATATTCGACCGAATAGACCACGTCCAGTACGCAGTGAAGAAAATATAGCAGCCGTATCCGAGAGTGTACACGAAGACCATGGAGAGTCGATTCGGCGTCGTTCGCAGCAACTCGGACTGACGTATGGAACGCCTTGGTGCATTTTACGGCGGGATCTTAAATTTAAAGCGTACAAAATACAGCATATGCAAGAACTGAAGCCGCTCGACCTTCCTAAACGAATCGCTTTACTCTATGCACTTTTGAAAAGTTCCAAGAAGATCCGACGTATTCGAATCAAATTTTTTTCCGCGATGGGGCCCATTTTTAGCTCGATGGGTAAGTAAACAAGCAAAATTGCTGCATTTGGGACGAAGAACAACCTGA
This sequence comes from Bactrocera tryoni, assembly GCF_016617805.1. NCBI lineage: Eukaryota > Metazoa > Arthropoda > Insecta > Diptera > Tephritidae > Bactrocera > Bactrocera tryoni. The sequence continues at coordinate 7,202,749 of NC_052502.1, read as the reverse complement.
AGATATTCAAGGGTTGCCATTACATCTAAAAAAAAACAACGGTTTGGTGCGGTTTGTGGGCCGGTGAAATCATTACTCTATATTTCTTCAAAAATGATGCCGGTGAGAACGTAACCGTGAATGGCGACCGTTATTGCGCTATGATAACCGACTATTTGATACCTGAAATTGAAGCTCGTGATCTCGGCAACATTTGGTTTCAACAAGACGGCGCCTTCCCACACAATCAATCAATCAATGGGTTTATTGAGAAAACTTCGGTGAGCAGATAATGTGACGTTTTGGGCCGGTCCATTGGTCACCAAGATCTTGTGATATCACACCCTTATAATTTTTTCTGTGGGGATATGTAAAGTTTAAAGTCCATGCGGACAATCCCGCTTCGATTCAGGCTATGCAGCAAAGAAGCATGCGGGTCATTCGCCAGTTACCGGTCGAAATGCTTGAACGAGTCATCGAAAATTCGACTCAAAGGATGGCCAACATTTGAAAAAGATAATCTTCAAAAAGTAAGTGCCAAAGAATGTTATTTCGAATGATAACAAACATTAACCATTAAATTTAAAGTTTCTGTGTTTTTCTTTAAAAAAATAAGGAACCTCGAAATGGATCACCCTTTATATTACAGTTGATGATCGAAGAACGAGTAAAAATGTTGATTTTTTACAACGGCTTCGAAAAAAAAATCGTTTTTTGTGAAAAAGTTTAGATATAAGTGTCTTAAAAACTTAAAATTATTAAAAAATTTAATTATTACCAAACATCTTATTTATTCGAACATTATTTATTTTAATTTTGACTTATTTTTAAACAACGAAATTTCTGATTTTTTTGATGAAAAATCAGTATTTTGAGTTCCGAGCGTTGTAAAAAATTGAAAAATCATTAAAAAAAACTCGACAGCGTTACCTGAGGAAACTTATCAACTAATCAAATCAATTTGGTTTTTTCATTTCAGATGATCCAGTCACGAGTTATGCGGTTCAGCGCGAATCAATTTTTTTTTTGGAACGTCTGCGAAGATTCTCTGTCACCGGCTCATTTTTTAATATTTTTCTATGAAACTTTCACAGAATATTCTTTAAATATCATATAATTATGCTATAATTTTACAAATAAATAAATATTGATTGTATCTTAAAAAAAAATTATTGAAAATATGCTTTTTTCCGCTCGAATTAACCCTTAACCTTTATGAATTCTTAATATACACTTTCAAGACAACCTTAGTGAAAATCAAACAAATATTTTCAATTAGAAAAGGTTATTAGAAAAACTCATGAATATACATATATACAGAGATCGTTGACAGACACACCATTAAAACAAAACAAAAATTCGGCAAATACATTTTAACAAAAAGTGCGGGTTTTTAGCCAGCAGATGACTCATTTCAAGCGCAGACACAGTTAATCTTTGTAAAGTACAAGCCAAGTACATTTCAAGTAAAAATTGTAATTTCTGAAACACAACGGAAATGGCGTCAGCATATATACTAGTACACTAAATTGTTGTTGTTTTTTTTTTGAATATTACAACATAAATAAATGTGTATATTTGTCTCCCTTCATATTTAGTATCTGCACTATCTGTTCTTATCAACGGGGCTTTCAATGGCAAGCGGTTTATGTCAAAAGCCACTCCTTACAAAACACAAAAAAAAAACTAAAAAAAACACCTTGTAGCAAGTGGACTCAGGTGTAGGGCAAATATGCAATAGGCGAGCAAATATGTACACAAAATGTTGCCAGCTTATTTGCTAACAAATTTACAGTGCCATTTAAATGAAATCGAAATTAAAATAAATTGACTTGTGAGACGCACAAAAAGCCCGACGACAGGTGCGAACGGTGTTTAGTCGCCGATTAGTGAGCGTTAAGAAAGGTGCCGTGGAAAATTACGAAAAAACGGTGACGAGATCGTGTGTGAGTGTGATTATTGGCATGTAAAGGACATGCGCCAAAGCTAATGAAACAAATTAAGAATATAATATTTAAAACAAAACGAAATTTAGTGTAAAAAAATATTTAAAAATTTATTAAAAAATATTAATATCAGTTTCATAAATAAAAATATATCTAAAAAATACTAAAAGAGTGCTGAATTTCAATGCTTTTTGTCATGTTTAATAAAGCCGCGATTATAATAAATCTTTGAGTTGAGCTAAACTCAAAAACAAGCTGTGTTCAAATACAACAAAACAAAAATTAAAATGGCAAAAAAATTAAATGTATAAGCTAAAAAATTCAATAATTATATTCAAATAATTAATAAAAATTTATAAAAATTAAAAATAAATTAAATTTATAATTTAAAAAAAAAAAAAAAAATAAAGTTCCGATCTAAAAAAAATTAAATAATAATATGCAAATATTTAATAATTATTACAATTTATTGCAGTTTAACGTAAATCTTATCTCCATTTAAGCATTGTAACTCAAAATATTCAATACTGCGTTCGAAAATCGACGAATTCAAGCTTAAGCTTTTGAGTGCAACAAACCTCGAACAAAAGGCGGTGTAGATTGTCTACAGGTATGCCTAAAACAGTGCTCTAAACACACTCGTAAGTTAAAAAATATTAATTATAGCAATAATTCATCACGCTTATTTATTCAACGCTTTTAGAGCCCTTCTTTATAGCGCTGATTTTGCATAATAAAAGTATTATTATATTCTATTCAGAGAACTTGATTTATAGTGGCGTGTCGATTTTTTGTTGAACATTTTTACGAAGATTTTGCCATAAATTCACACGTTTAAGGGAATTTTCAGCTGGATGAACCGGTTACTTACGCTTTCTAAAGTGTTTTTTTTTTTTGTTTTTAAGACAATAAATAATAATATATAAATAAATCGTTATTAAATTTATAAGCAAATCTATTTCTACTGCTTTTCATACATACATAGTGTACTTTGCAAGAACGGATAATATGATATGTTTTGATAAATACTTTTAAGCGTCGGGTGCTGTTTAAAGTACTGAATACTTTCGGATTGAATTCTTTACAATGAAATTTTACAATATTTATGAGAACGCTGAGCGCGAGTTTAGCAGAAATTTATTTAAAAAAATATGTGTTCTCGAGAAGCAGCGCCTCCCAGAAGCTTTTCCAAGGCGCAACACGAATATACGAAAGGCAGATCAGTAGAGACTTCACTCCATACACTGGTATTTAATATCGAAAGGGCTCTTGAATATAAGCAATACACTCTTGGAGCATTCCTGGACATTTCCGAAGGGTTCAACAACGTCTCTACGGAATCAACGCTGGATTAGAATCCTCTTGACCTGTAGACGAATAAGAGAAGAATGGAACGACGCTAAAATAACAAAGGAAGTTTGTAAAGGGACTCCGCAAGGTGGAGTGCTATCTCCGCTTCTATGTACATTAGTTTTGAACAAGCTGCTAAGGAACTTAGAAGGCAAGGCCAGTAAGAAAGTGGCATATGCGGCCAACATTGCCATCTTAATAGCGGATAGGTGTCTACAGACCATTACCAATATTATATCTGGATATTAATATTATCCAGATTTGGGCATGACAAGCCGGTCTGGGTTGAACCTGGAGAAAACGGATCTGCTCATTTTCACAAGGAAGCCCAAAATTCCTCTATGGGGGTTCCCTTCGATGAATGGGACACCACTGTCTCTTAAGGACCGCACCAAGTACCTTGGGCTAGTCTTGAACAGCAAACTGCTGTGAAAACACAACGCGAAAGAAACAAAAGAAACATTATATGCGTGTTACAGAAGAGTATGGCTTGAAAATGGACGATGGAGTTGGTGCGAGAATATACTCTAAATAGTTAAGAATAAGGTAACCTTTTAAGTTGCCAGACCACTGCAGAATATTTCAAGCTGAGACAGCAATCAAGGCAGTAACCTCATTTCGCATATTGGCCAGAAGTGTCTTGGAAAGGACGGCGGCAATGGAAAGTGTTGGCAGAAGCAAACAACTTCACTTCTACTGGGTGCCAGGCCATAAAGGCAACGAGAGCAGTGAAATAGTGGACGAGATTGGCAAGAATGGTGTACGGCAATATTCGAAACATTGTCGTGCATTGTCATATGACGATCTTGCAAAATTCCTATTGGCACTCGATAGAAGAGACTGTAGGAACACGATGGGAATGCTAACTGGTCACTGTCTGCTGGCTGCAGACGCTCGCAGGATGCTTATAGTAGGGCACCAGGAAAACAATGGAGCATCTCTTGTGCACTTGTCTCGCATTGGCAAGACTACGTTGTAAGCATCTGGAATCCCCATGTTATGATACACTGGAGGAGGTATCGATAGCGAGGCCGCAGAGTCTGTTAAAATTCGTTTTAAGCGCAGGCAACCTAAAAGATGACTACTCCTCATGGACGTGGTAATTGAATGCCATCTGGTATCGCAAAGGTCCAAAAGTGGTCTATGCGTGGCCATTTTGTCTACCCGATTAATCTAACCTAACCTATTAACATTAAAAGAAGACTGGAAAAAAATCAAAAACTTAAAAAATCCAAAAACTTAAAAAATCCAAAATTTCGGTACAGTAGAACCTGAGAAATAGTGGATATCGTTTAAAAAACAGATTGTTTTAGGAAAAACGCATTTAAAGCCTCAGTTCTGTTCGAGTTAGTTTAGATGCCAGGTCAGGAAAAAACCAATATCTCCGAAGATATTTTAAATTTTGAAAAAAATCATCTTGTTAATTTTTGAAAATATAAAAACCAAAATAGGTTATTTTATTTCTAGAATAGAATACCTCCTTACCCCGAGCAAGCTACGTACAATTTCTAAAAAGCATTACTCTTTTATATTTTGTAATGAAATTAGAAATACAGTTGTAAATTATCATTACCCAACAAACAAATAAAATGTTTTTAACGCTTCGGGCAAGGTACATATTCAAAAACAACACAAAAGTATAAACACTTATTGTTATTTATTTATGGTAAATTAGTGTTTATTTAGTTGTTGCTTCAATTGTCTTTTCAATTATTATCTTTAGCAGTTGTTAGCGCGTGAATGAAATTTGCGAAACTTTGTTTATTTACATCTAAGCCGCTGTCGTTTTTATATTATATTATTTCTTTCTTTTATATGGATAAAGCAAGTGCTCACGAAATAAAATTTATGTTTGGAATATTTCCATTTTTACATTTCTTGATTTTAACTCTTCTGCTTACATTTCAAACATTTGTAATTAATATTAAAGAAATATTACAAATTTAATATGTTTTTTTTCGAAATCCTGTTTACCTTTCCATTGCCTTTGTGAATTTGTTTTTCAACACATTTGCTCACACCTTTAATTGGACGCGCTTTTATATAAAAATAAGAATTCTAAATATAGAAGTTAATAAATTATTACTCCAGACTGTATTTTGGAGCAGATACAGTATAAGTGATGCTATTAATATGCCCGTGCTGGTGAGTTTCCTTTTTCTTCAATATTAATGACGGTAGAGAAAACCAGAATTTTTAATTTTTATTAGTGTTGGGCGTTGTTGGTACCGAAAATACGCAAAGGTAAGTTAGCTCAACGGTACAGATATTTTTACAGTTATGTGTGGAAAAACTGTAACAATATCGATACTAACTAACTTGGCTTCAAAACAAAATTTGGTGCGATAAAGTATGTTTCGATACTTAACACAGAGGAATCGCAGCCGAGCTCGGTACACAGAAAACCCGAACTTAAAGGAAATCAGACCATGAAAGAACATGCATATCGCTGATGCTTGCCCACAAACGCTCTCCAAACTACTCAAGACTGATTTCGAAATAAAAATCTGGCATATATTTTCTCACTGTCTTTCATAAAAACAAGTGGCAACCCTCCTCCAGCTTAATTTACTTTGTTTTAACCATACGAGCTATACACACAGAAATCTGACAAACAATATTGTATATCAGTTAAGCTTACAGTGGCTGGCTTATGATGTTGTGACGGAATTTCGTTGCGTAACGCAATTTCGTTGCAGTCTCATTAAGTAAGTTTCAAAAAAAAAAAGTTATTTAGAAATTTATTTCTTAGGCCGATGTGACGGAATTTCGTTGCGTAACGCAATTTCGTTGCAGTCAAAATAAGTCAGCTACAAAAAATAAAATTATTTAAAAATGTAGTTCTTAGGCCGATGTGACGGAATTTCGTTGCGTAACGCAATTACGTTGCAGTCCAAATAAGTTTCATTTCAAAACAAAAAAAATTAATAGACATGTATTTCCCATGCCATTAAGACATTCATTGAAATTTGTAATTTTCCTGCGGTCATGAAAGCCAACGCACACACACACCGGACCACCCAACGATTGACCGAAAAATATAAAGGCCTGTTTATATGAAACAAAAGCCCCCACTGCAGTGCGCATTTATTTGTATTTGTGAAGTCGCACGTGCGCCATATAACCACTTTCTCACTATTAATTTGATCGCTTTGCACTAGCCGAAAAAGAAGAAGAAGAAGAAGAGAAAAGTTTAAAATTGCCTGCGCAAATTATCAGCTGCCGCAATAACGGGTGATAGCAGCAGCGCAGATGATTTGCTTTACAATTTTTGTGCACTTTTTGTCTGCGCCACGAAATCGAATCAATCAACGCGGCAACAAGTCACTGTCAATACAAAACCACACACGCACGCGCACACATACAAATGCACTGCTTTAGCAACGAAAGACTATTTACCTGTAGCTTGCATTTTTACGAGGAGTTATGATGTCCACGTAGTTGCAGTTGTAGTTGTTGTTGTTATTTTTTGTCTTTGCCGCTGCTACGTGTATTGCTGTTGCACTGGGTGCAGTTTCTGCCACCAATAAATAGTTGTAGCTGCCAATGCGACTGCGAACCAGCTAGTCAGACATTTAAGTTATGCGCGCAGCCAGCGAAAAAATGCATGCAAGCACAAAGCACACACACAAAAACAAGAAATAGTCGTAAAAAACAATAATAATAACACAAATACTTAGCAGCGCGGCGTGACGCGCTCTGTCTTGCCACAGTCAGTGGCAGCTGTCAAGCAGCTGTGAGCGGTGAGTGTGCGGCGCTCACTTGCGCGGCGAGCTGGCGCTTTGGCGCTCGCCAAAAACACGCTCTGCGCGAAAACGCATACACGTCGCAGGCACACCGCCGCCGCAACAGCAACAACAATAGTTATAGCGCGCGGCATGATCGAGCAGCCAGTTAGGCGCTCAGTCGAAAAACCAGCTGGCAGCCACCGGCCAGCCAAGCAAGCTTTTCATGAGCAGCGCTTGACAGCACAGCTGCGCGCACTGCACGCTGTTGACGGCGCTCGCTCGCGCACTCACAGCTGCTGTGCGCTGAACTCTTGCTTTCAGTTTCAGTTTCATTCCAGACTTTGCCGCGCGCACAATTTTCAAATTCTCGGCTTCGCAACGCGTTCAGCTCGCGCCGTCAACCCCATCAATACGTATATGTATATAACTCAATAAAACCGAATGAGCAAAAAACAAAAAAGCAAATAAAAATTATTAAAGCAACAAAATCCAAGCAGCCGTTGTGGTAGCCAGTTCAGTTAGTTAGTCGAATGTCGATTGGTATGATAATTTACGCTTGCTCGCCTCTTCGAATGCCATGATATTTACGTTTGTTGTTTGTTGCTATTTGTGTTGAGCTTGTGTTTTACAAACATTAACAACAAAAATTGCCATATAAATTGTTCAAAAAGTGCAAATAAATAATCAAATGCAAAGCGGGCGTGTACGATTTAATTAAACTGGCACAAATTCAATCGCATTAATTTGCACACCTCGTTCATGCCTTACATATGTATGCAAGTGTGTGAGTGTGTCTGTGCGGAATAATATTTGCATGCATTTTGTGTTTGAGAATTCTTGGCAGTTTCCAAAAATCAATAAATTCTGCGTTCGATTGAGGCAGGCACTTGTCTGAGCTGCATTTTTGTAGCGCTACAACAACAGTGATTGGCGGAAAAACCTGCGCGCACTTTACAATACGAGTTTGTGCCTTAAATCTTCTGTGCGCGCTGCCGCGAGCCTGTCGCTGCGCGGTGTGTGCGAGTGTTTGCCGTTTGTTTTCCATTTGTTTTTCTTTTGCAAACGTGACATTTCACGCGCGTCCTCATAATAAAAGTTCAAATGCCACGCAGATAAGCGACAAAAGCTAGAACTTCTCTGTTGTAAAAGCAAATGCAAATCATAATAAATGAAAAAGTGCATGAAAATAAAGAATACAAATACAACAAAAATTATTGTGAGTGACAAGAAAAATCAACAAACGGCAATAGTAAACAAATCAAAGTGTCATTAAGTGTCAAGCAGTCATCGCCATCTGATAGGCAGCAAATTATTTTTACACACTACCGTTAGTGCACAGTAAAATTACGAAAAGCGTTATAATAATAAAACAACAATCAGCATAGCGGCAGTGATCAGCAAAATTTAATTTAATAACTGTAAATAAGTGGAAATTATTGGCTGTAAAACGGCGTTTTTTTCATGCAAAAATTGTTATTGTAATTGAAAAGGTTGGCATATGTTTGATTTTGACTTATTAAAAACGCAAGAACAACAATAAAAAGCACACATATTGCAACAAAATATTACATTAATCACTTTAATTCGCTAAGCAGCTATAAAAAGGTAATCGCCGTAGAACAATAAATGCAATTAAGTCTATTGTACGGTCAATAAAAGTAATCATTTTTAACTTGTACACATCTACATACATATATGCACATACACAACCTATATGCATACAAAGTGTAAGGTTAACGATTTAAAGTAAAGCTGCTGCCTTATTACAACATGCAGATGCGTTATGTGCCACTAAGCGTTTATTTAATTAATCCGACATGTAATTAATAGGAAATGTAAAGCCATTGAACATAAGACAGGGTTTTTTATTATTATTTTTTTTTAACTAAGGGCGTTTATTTTTTATTATGAACTTCTTTGTTGTTCATTCACAGCAAAAGAAACTGCTTGAAACGCTTTGAAACAAGGGCGCGAATAAGTTTTAAAACGGAAATTCGATTTTACATAAATATAAGAACCATTCTTCTTCTCTTTATTGTGGTAGACACCGCTTAAGCGTTTATAGTCGAAGAAGAAGAACCAATAATAAATTGAATTTACTGACCTGACTGAAAGCCTTTTTATTAAGTTTAGTTTTGAACAATACTCAGTTCGTTATCAGAATGGGAACCCGTATACCGAGATTTTTAACACGCCGAGGCACGCCAATTCGACTGCATTTATTAAATATTGGGTAGTCGAAAAAGTCTTTTCGTATTTTGTCAATGGATGTCATTGCAGTCGTATATCTCCAATGCTACCAATCACATTGTATCATACTCTATAGTGTTGGAAAAGTGAGATTATAAGCTTCATTTAACCAAAAAAGAAATTAAATGCGGGAAGTTGAAAAAAAGTTACAGCTGTTCAAAAATGAGTGAAAATAATGAAGAAATTCGCTATATTTCGAAAATTTTATATAAAAAGGGAAGAATGCGGCGCAAGGCATCAGTGAAATTTGTGAAGTTTACGGAGACGCTATATAAGTTCTTGTAACACAACAATGGTTCGCTCGATTCCGTTGCAAAATCGAAATTTCGATTTTCACTGATGAAAGTTTCACACTGATCGAATAATGTCTCCAGCGGAAAAATGACAAATGTGGTAGACCAAAATTGTACATATTTGTTTATATATTTATTAGTATAAATATAAAAAAAGTTGGAGTTTGATTAGAAATACGAAAAGACTTCTTCGACTACTCAATATATTTCTCTAAGCAAACCTGTTTGCTAGACAGACTACTAATAATCATTCATATTTTCGAAATTTAGCACAGATGAGGGATTTAATGAAATAAAAAAAATAAAACTTGATGATTGAAAAATAAATAAAATTTTTCATAACCTCAATTTAGGAAGTTCACCTCTATATGTTATATTTTTTAAGGTTTTGGTTTCAATAAAATATGCAAATATTCTCAGCGAACATTCGTTGAATGCAGTGGTTTAGTATAAAACGGAATGATAACTAATCATATGATGTGACATTCTATCATATGATTTATTTTTGCCTTGGCGGCAATACCCAGCTCTAGTGCTATATAAGAAACGCTGATAGCTGGGTTCAGTTGCTGATCAGTGGCGAAATATGATATGAAGTGATGTGTTGTCATACGTCTTGATATGCCATCTTGTGATGTGACGTCATATTATATGACTTGTTCGGATTGCCGTGGGGGCAGTTCCCAGCACTGACACTATATAAGAAACGCTGCCAGCTGGGTTCAAACGGTGGTCAGTAGCGTCAATTGAAACGAAGTGATAGGCTATCAAGTGATGTGATGTGTTATCATGCGACCTATTATTTTTTATTTTTACTTGGTGACAGTCCTCACTATATAAGAAATGGCGCAGCTGGTGGCCAAAGTTGACATATGAACGATCAAAATTAGGTTCGTGTATGGAAAACTATTTCATTTGTGAAGGGTATTACTGCTTCGGCACAACCGTTTTTTCTTATTTTTGTAATTTGTTTTTGTTTTTGTGTTTTTTCTTTCATTTTTCAATTTTTTGGGTTCCTTTTTTTGTGTATTTTGATCTTGAATTTTTTTTTTATTTTTTTTTTTTTGATTTTTGTAAATAAATTTTCCACAAACGTAAAATTTTTGCTTTAAAGCGAAAAATGAGCAATGAGTGAATTTTAGTGCCAAAATAAATATTTAAATCAACAGCAAACATATATGTAGATAGTTGCAAAATCGAAATTGAAAAATGTTCATACATATGTATGTATGTAAGTGTGTATGTGCGCAGCGTGTGTGAATTCACGAATTTATGAAAATCAAATAATTCACACATAAATCTGCACACCAAATGCCAAGACGTTTGCGTATACTCACTAACGGATAATAAATAAATGGAAAGGCGACAAGTGAAGTAAATAAAATACAAAACGAAAAAAATACAACTCTTCAACTACTTCAGGCAAAATAGAGATAAAATCACTTTTCGGTATAAAATTGTTTAGATACATATGTAAGTATTTACATAAGTATATACACTAGCAGACGTACAAAGTGCCTCCACACATAGCTCTCCAGTTATAAGTTTCTATATTTGGAAGCTGCATGTAAGTGTATGCAGATTTGAAGCGCCACAACTGTAATACACTCATACAGCTGACAAACAAATTATAGGCTCAAGTCAGCTTGGCCAAAACCAAATAGGCGACAGCAAACCGCAGCCACAACCACAGCCACAGCCAATTCATTGTTATTGTCTAAATGTCAAATAGTATTTTCTGCTTTGGCTTTTATTTTTCCAATTTCAGATTTTATTTTGTAGCCATCTCCTTTGTGACACATTTACTTGATTTTTATGCTCTTGCAACATGTTGCTACAGAGTATAATAGTTTTGTTGACTTAACGATTGTTTCACATATAATCACATATCTCGAGATTCGTCCGACCGATTTCAAACTAATTTGAAATATGGCATTGATAAAAGTGAAAACTCGCCCTAGACCTCCAAAAACTAGCAAGCCTTATGTACTTGAAGGTATTTATTTCCCTGGCTTTAATACTTGCATGTTGCAAGAGCATAAAATATGCGGTTATACCCGAACTTAGCTCATCCTTACTTATTTTTGGTTGATTTTTTATATTTGTTTATTTTTTTTTTTGTTTCAAATGCAAAAATAAATATAAAAAATAATAAAAAAGTAGTCGGCAATTCACGACTAAACGTCTGCAACTGGGATTTATTAACGCAGCCAAGTGTAGCAGCTTGTGCCCCAAACGGCAGACACCACTTACGGCCGGCAAACAATGAGAAAAGAGAAAGATATACATACATACATACTTAAATATGTTTTGAGTATTGAAAAAATGCAATATCCAAAAAAGATAGAAATTGAAAAAAGAAAAATGTTGTGCTGCAATGTTTGGTAAACAGCGTATACACACACACACACACAAACATTTATGAACGCGCCTCCTTATATGTGTGTAACCTAATAAGCGCTTAAACTTGATTCGGCTACGCAATTGATGGCCAGACAGCTACAAATGTTAATAAAAATAAATAATAAAAATAAGGTGATCAAAACAATGAAGAGAAATAAAAAATAATAATCTAAAAAGTAAATAATACATAAAAAAATTTGTATATAAAAAAAATATTAAATAAAAACATTTAAACTACTATTTTTGAAAATAAAACTGTTTCAAAAAAGTTCTTATAAAAAATTTCAAAATTTTAAAAATGTTTTTATAAATAAATTATATAAAAAATAATATAAATATATGTATGTGTTGTTATCAAGTCTGGATATTTCTGAAGGAGTTGTCGCCTGAATAAAGAAAAATTCAATTTGTTTTTAAATGTAACCGATTCATAACAGCTCTTTTAAAGCATTATATCCACATGCAAGTCTAAAAAACGTTTTCTTCTTTTCTGAAGAGGCCTTTTACTTAAAAAATAAATAAAAATAATGTACATTTACTGAATTTAATGTATTTTAATAATGGTACATTCATTTTCAAAATTTTAGTATAACCTTGATACCTTAGCCGATCTCCAGAAGAAGCCACGCAAAATTCAAAAACAAAAAAAATATAATTTTACAATATATCACTACCAGTAATGATCGAAGAACTAGTATTGTTCGAAGAACTAGTAATATACGAAGGACTAGTAATGTTCGAAGGACTAGTAGATAATATTCAAAGGACTAGTAATGTTCGAAGGATTAGTAATGTTCGAAGAACTAGTAAGGTTCGGAGGACTAGTAATGTTCGAAGGACTAGTAGATAATATTCAAAGGACTAGTAATGTTCGAAGAACTAGTAATGTTCGAAGGACTAGTAGATAATATTCAAAGGACTAGTAATGTTCGAAGAACTAGTAATGTTCGAAGGACTAGTAATGTTCGAAGAACCAGTAAGGTTCGAAGGACTAGTATATCCTATAAAATGTCGGCTTCCCAAAAAAGTAGTTTTGTGAAAAAATTTGCGCTTCGAAATGGCTTAAAAAATCGAAATTATTATCGAAAATCTTATGCCTTCGATCATTGCCTAATAAATATATTCAAAAAGGTCGTGTGAAAATTTCAAGCCGAGTACAGCCGTTTTGGGAAATTTTTCTCACCGACATGTTGCGAGAAGAACGCCGAAAATTTTTTGCCGCGTTTTTCAAAAAAACGATATAACGTCACATAAAATCCAAAACAACATATCATAAAAAAAATCGAAAATCGCAGTAAGATATAATAACCAAATATAACCATTTTATAACCAAAACTCAAATTTTGTTTCAAAATGAGTGTATGATAACCAAAATATGACCCCAAAATATAACCATTTTATAACCAAAACTCAAATTATGTTTTAATATGAGTTTATGATAACCAAAATATAACCACTTTATAACCAAAACTCAAATTTTGTTTCAATATGAGTAGTTTTTATTATAACGTTTTTCCTTTTCATGTAAACTTATGAAAAGTGATGTTACGTTATTTTGCATTTTAGGTGACGATAAATATTTTTCAATGTCAAAACTGTAAAATAGTATGTTTTCTCTAAGCGTATCAATACTCAGGGGTGTCTATTACGATAATTTGAATGATAAGTAGTTTTAAAGGCTTCTTCTAAAGGCTAAAAGGTTATGTTTTCAAGTATATTTGAAAGTATACGTGTATTTCTAGACTTTTATATTATTATGTATATTCATGGTTAGCATATAAGCATACATATATTGGGTTAATTATGTGCCATTTGTTAATCACAATAACTTCACCTATTTAAAAATTCAAAACTAGCTTCATTATACAGAATTCTAAATATTTCCTGTTGCTACACATGAAGCACTTCTGTTTCAAATTTTTTAGATTTATTTATTGCTAGCTCTTTTTCCTTCGTTTACCTTTTCAAATTATTCTAATTAAATACGGGTATATAATTAATTTATGTTTGCTTTATTATAGATTGATAAACATATTGACATTTGGTGTTTCCATTCAAAGCGCACATACATAAACATATATACAGCTATTTGCACATAATTCGCGCTTTTGAATTTATTTACATAAATCGTTGCTTTCGTGACGCAAGATGTGATAATTCGAAACTTAAACATAAATACTTACAGGCATACAAAGTCAGTAGGGGACGAGTGCAAAGGTTTCGAATTATTATAATAAAAGTAGCATTTCGCTTATAACTGTGGATATGTCTTGCCATCAATCATTTCATTTGCAAACAAAGCAATCCGCTCAATCAGACAAGTAAATAGACTTGTGTACACTAAACATTTGCGCATGGGCAGCAGATTTTTTTTTTGTGCTCTTCATTATTCAAATATAATATTTTTATAAACAAATCGGGCATGTTTATTACGCTGCACTTTTTGGCAATGGTGTATACATATAATTACTGAATATACTAAACGAAGGTTCAAAAAGTGGAGTCGAAAAAGTCTTGTCGTATTTTATTAATAGATGTCGTTGCAGTCGTATATCTCCAGTGCTACCAATCACATTATGTCATAACATATAGTGTTGGAAAGGTGAGATTTTAAGCTTCATTTAACCAAAAAAAAGTAAGTTCGGGGAAGTTGAAAAAAAGTTACAACTTTTAAAAAATTAGTGAAAATAATGAAGAAATTCGCTAAATTTTTATATAAAAAAGATAAGAATGCCACGCAAGTCACAAATGAAATTTGTGAAGCTTGCGGAGACGATGCTGTATCTGTTTGTGTAGCACCACAATGGTTCGCTTGCTTCCGTTCTGGAAATTTCGATGTGAAAAATGCACCTCGTTCTAGTCGACCTATCGTTGAAATAGTCGATGAAATTATGGAAAATATTGACCAGAACAGTCACATAAGCAGCCATGACATCGTTAAAGTACTTAACATTCGTCAACAAACGGTTTTGAACCATTTAAAAAGGGCTGGGTACAAAAAAGAAGCTCGTTGTTTGGGTACCACATGAATTGTCTGTGAAAAATTTAATGGACCGAATTAGCATCTGCGATTCTTTGCTGAAACGAAATGAAATCGAACCATTTCTGAAGCGAATGGTAACAGGAGACGCAAAGTGGAGCAAATGCGACAATAATGTACGAAAAAGATCATGATTCAAGCGTGGCGAAGCTCAACAAATGGTCGCAAAGCCAGAATTGACGCCTCGAAAGGTTATGCTGAGTGTTTGGTGAAATTGGAAAGGAATCATCCACTATGAGCAGCTCCAGTCTGGTTGAACGATTGATTCTATATTTTACTGTCAACAACTGATGAGTTTGAAGCAAGCAATCGAAAAAAAACGGCCAGAACTGATCAACAGAAAGGGTTTCGCTAGACCACTCACATCTTTGATGACTCGGCAAAAACCGGCAGAGCTTGGCTGGGAGCATGCCCTGACCCAGAAAAGTTTTACACTGATGGAATAATGTCTCTAGCGAAAAAATAGCTAAAAGTGGTCGACCAAAATAGTACATATTTGGTTCATTAAAGTTCATTATAAATATACAAAAGTAAGATGAAGTTTGATTAGAAATACGAAAAGACTTTTTCGATAAACCTATATTAAAATAGCAGTATAGACAATATTGTATAAAAAAATCTCAAAGTTCTAAGAACACTTCCAAACGTCATGTAAATAAAACTTAATGCCATTTTCTAGATTTCACACATTCGACTTAATGCCTACTACATACAAATTATGAATGTTACATCACCAAAGTTTTACAACTATAATTTTTTATTACATGAAGCATTCTAAATGAATATAAAATATAAAACTTGTTCAAGTTCAGCTGCTGACATTGCCAGATGATGCCATTGTAAGACCGTGCGCTGACATTGAAAACATTGAAAAATAAAAAATGTGTAAAATTCTTGGTTTACGCTGGCCCAACTGCTTGTGTATGCATACAGAATAAAAATAATTTATAAACAAAAACTAAAAATAAAATTAATTTCGCTTGACCAACATAACCACGTAGCTGCAGACCAAATGTGTGTCTATATGTTACTTTTTTGTACAAACTTTTTAGTTCAAACGCGCGATGAGTGCAGTTTCCGACTACAAGCCGAACCGGTTCATAGAAAATATCAAGATTTACTTTTTATTCTAACTAGTATTTTAAAATTGTGTGTTTTTTTATTTGCTCAGCGTGCTGCTGTCGTCGCACTTCACCTTATAATATAATCAAAATGATTTTAATGTGAAGTAGAATGTTACTGGAGGCTCATTTAATATAATATTCAATATGCTAATCTGCAGAGCATTTCGTACGTTCGAAAAAACAAAAGCAGATTTATCAAATTGTCTACAGCAAAAATTATTTATTTATTGTAAGCACGAAAATGAGCCATTTGTTATTTTAACATATGTATATGCATATGTGTGTGTGTCTGCATATAGTCCGGTTATAATAGCTTAGAATAATTAATAAGATGAAGGTGTGAAGTTTGGCGAAAGGAAAAAAAAATTAAACAATTATATAAAAAGGAAAGGAAAGTAGTTTTGAATAAATGAGCAGAATATTAATTAATTAATAAATAATAAAACAATACACTATGTGTGTATATAATAATTAGTTATTATTGTAGCAAATATGAAATTGTGTTAGTGTATGTGGTTTTCGAAGCTGTTGGATTTTATTATTTTAATATTTTAATAAAATAATTTTAATATTTGGAATAGACTTTGATTAAGTTTAAAAATTAAGTTCAAAATTTACAAATTAATAGAGTATTAAAGTATTTTAAGTAAAATCGAAAATGCAACTTAAACTTAAATTAATAATTTCCAAGGTTCATGATTTTTGATTCTTTTTTATTTAATTTTTTTTTATTTAATTTTTTTTATTATTTAATTTTTTTATTATTTAATTTTTTTTTAATTTAATTTTTTTTTTTTTTATTTTTTTTAATTTTTTTTTTTTTTTTTTATTTTTTTTTTATTATTTATTTTTGGAATATATAAACTATCGAAAAAGCAAAAAAAAAAAATTTTTTTTGAAAGTGTCACACTTGTATAGCCCCTTAATTAGATATATATATACTCTTTACTATTAAATTCGAAATTTGTTTAGCTTTCGTGTGTTTACTTTATTGGCGCAGAAAAGTAGGCAATGCTTTTAATCACAATTCGTGGCATGCTGTTAAGTCGGACATGCTAACTGTTATCAGTTTGGATACAAAATGAAATAATCCAAAATACAGCTTTCAATTTAACAAACTAAAACACTGGCAATTTCAACACCGTTAATATGGAAAATACCGCAATTGTTATAATTTAAGGAAGAAGTAACATACTTTAAAAAATGCTATTAGTTTACTATAAAGCTTTACCATTATACCCTGAAGGTACAGTACATAGATAGATAAAATAATTGAGGTTTAGCACTGCGACCGATGGTCTATTGTGCTCTTTCACTCTGAATAAATAATTCCATGAGCTAGAGCCTTGAGCCTGCTTCTACAAATTGCTTGGTAATCTAGAATCAGGTGTTCTGGAGTTCCCTGTTCCAGTCGCAAAACCGGCAGTTTACGCAGAAACTATGTATATGTTGGACAAATGTTTCCTCCAGTGTCCAGTATATGTAAAGCGCGACAAAGAGACGGAATTTGTGTCGGACGAGCTTGATCATAACTCTAAACCTTGGTTGTAACCTCCAATAGTAAGTAGGCGTGGCGCATTTCTATTGCCTGCTGCCAGTGCCGTTTCCCCCACTCTCTCCTGCGTGTGGAACAACTCCTTTATGGTGTGGGACCCCACCGCAATGAATGGTTCTGGCCCCATCATTCTGGACGCGGCCGCACCACAGGCTAGTTCGTCGGCCAGCTCATTGCCGACTACCCTTTTATGCCCGGCACCCTGATCAGGTGTACACGGTTGCAAACTGTTAGGCGGTTCAGCCTCTCTTATATACACTCCTCTGTAATAGCAATTGGACTTCAAAAGCTTCGTTGAGTTTACTGTTCCCTGGCTGCGATAGTTGCGTTGGAGATTGATTTCTGCACACTAACGGTTGTTACTAATATATTTAAAATAAAAAATACCTTTATGCCTAATCAACACCTCACAGAATTTTATTAGCTGCCATAATTGCGAAGAAATATCTAAAATCGTGACACCACATAAGGTTTTAGCAGTTTCAGAGAGGTCTCTCCAACAAATTTGTATTTAAAATTTACATTTCCACGAAAACGAAAGTTGCAATGTTTTTTATTACAATTAGTACTACTAATTTGTGCAAATAAATTTCCACGAATTTGCATGCTATTCCCTTCACATTCCAGCTTTGAGTGGTTGCATCTACTTTTTTTATTTTCTCTAAAAAACAAAAAAAAAAGAACAAAATCAGCGAATTAATAAATTGCATATCGCGGCAATTACTTCTGCTTGAGTACACCGAAAAATCGCCGAAACAAACATGCATTCGTCATTTCATTTAAATATGAACGAGAACGCGGTGAACAGCGAGTGACAAATAGCCACCATTGGTTTTAGAGGCCAACGTAATTTTCACTAACTGCAAAAAATATGATTAAGCTGCAAGCGAAACGCAACAACAAGTCATATTTAATGCAAATTGCCGCAAATTCTGCAAACAAATTAAATAATTGCAGTAAATTCAAGCTTTAAAAATGCCAAGTGTCACACCAAATGCGAAGGCATGAGCAGCAGCAACCACAACAACAACAGCAATGCCAACAAGGTGACTTCAAAAAAGTATTGCTGAAATTACAAACTTGGCAATTGTTTTTGCTGGCGCTGCAATTCTTAGCCCCTTCTTTCTTGCGCACACCCCACCTCCCCGCCACTCCTCTCACTTGCAGTGCGCATTTGCTGAGCTTAAAAACATTTCGTGTGCATTAAGTATGCAAATATTTCAGCGTAAATAATTTAGATTCAAGTGCAAGGTATTCACTTGACGGCATTGATGATAAAATCAGACAATGATGACAGACACACAAACACACAAACATGCAAATACAACTAGCTGTCCAACGCCATATATGAAGTAATATTTATGCAGCTGAAATTTAATTTCAAAATTAATTTATTACTGAGTTATTTAACAATTTTTAATAAATATTTTTCTTATTTAACGATTTAAAACTTTTTAAATAATTTATTTAGTTAATGGCACACATGCTTTTTCAGCTGCGCGTCATACGAAAGTCCAACTTCGATATCTAAATTTAAAAAATTAAACATTTTTCTTTTTTTTAATAATTTTTATTTCAATATAGCAAACAAAATCCGTTACTAATTGACACTCGCCACTAAAAATCAAAAAAGTACAGATATTTCATAAAACTTTCTGCACGCATTAAAGTCATCTGCATAGCGAATTTGCGCCATTGAAAAGCTTTGAAATGAAAGCAAAGCAGTGCAAAATCAATGCAAAAGAAAGTATTTCGAAAATGTCTAACCATTACAAACAATTATTTTCAAATTTGCTACTATTTTCTCGCATGGGCAAAGTGCTTCAGGCGAAGTGCTTTTCAACAAACGCAGAAAGGCGAAAGACCTTCAACAATAGCCAACGGTGGAAAAAATGTGTGAAAAAAACTAACGCACTGTCTAGTCATTAAGTTGCCAAAAAATACTCTCACCAACACATATAGACAAACATACATACATACATATGTACAAAAAACCAACGCACGGTTGGCGCATTAACTGTCACTTGCTTGGCTGAAATACTCTAGTATGACTTGGCATTTTGACACTTATTTCAAGCGTTTTGTATACAACAAAATATATCTTTTTTATTTTCACCAAGTTTTGTCTACGGAAATTAATTTTTTATATAACTGCACATACACGTATGTATATGAATGTTCACCGCATTTTGTACACTTGAAAAAAAAATAATAATAGAAAAAAACTTGAAAAAAATAATAACAGAAAAAAAATAAAAAAAAAGCAAAAAAAAATTGTTTGACAATTTAGATAGCTAAGCATTAGGAACACATGCTTCAGCGGCGTTTATGTGTACTTATGCCATTATTGTTGGTATTGTTATTGGTCTGTCAACAAATAGGTTATTAATAAGCTAAATATTGGACTGAATTTGCTAGAATGAATGAGAACTCAAACGGTAAAATCTGAAGTAGTTTAGTAGTGCAGAGCAAAATAGATTTTGTGTGCCGTTTCTTTATGCTCGGGGTTTGCTGTGTAAAAACGTAACACTGAATTAGTATGGTACGTCAAATCGTTATTTTTGGGCATGAAACGAACACTGTTACTCCTCATAACGCCAATATTTTAAGCAAAAAATAAAAAAACGTTAATTTTGGTTGCACAGCTACAATTGTTTTAGTATAAAAGTGTCCAAAAACATATTTACTTTAATTTCGATAGGTCAGTTTGTATGGCAGCTTATATCTCGATCTGAATAATTTGTTCGGTGGCTGTCGGCCTTCCTTTGGCATTAATATCCATCCATCCATACAAAGACTCGATTTTGATCGATCAGTTCGTATGACAGCTATATGCTATACTCATACGATGTCAGCAGTTGCGACCAATGAGCAACTTCTTGGGCAGAAAAAGTTGTGTTCGATATCTCAAAAACTAAGAGACTAGTTAGCATATAAGAGAATACCGACAGACATAGAAACAGACGAGCGTGGCTAGATGCACTCAGCTTTGATCATTTATATATATAATCTATAGGGTCTCCAACGTTTCCTTCTGTGCGTTGCAAACTTCGTTGCAAACTTAAAATTTGTTCAAATAGTTGGCAATGCTTAACAAACACTATTTTCTACTGCAGCCTGCTTAAATGCTTTTAGTTAGCTACGCTAAAATTATTATCTGATTTTATAATTTATTTCAAATTAAAATAATTAAAAGGTGGCAACCATACACAAAGAAATTTTTTAAGGTTAAGCTTTATTTATTTATTTTTTCAATGTAATGACTTTTAGTATTTCTTTCTACCATCATTTTTTTTCAAAATAAATTTTAAAACATGTGACAACAGTGAATACAATAGTTTCGCAAAACTTTCAAAAAATTATACAAAACCGTTCAGCCCTATTATAAAGTCATATATGTACATATGTACGTTGCAGTCGCTTAATTTTAATTAAGATTTTTTCAAATAGTTGCCAACGCTTAACAAAATTTACTTTCAACTGCAGCCTGCTTAAGCCCTTTTAGTTAGCTACGCTAAAATTATTATCTGATTTTAT
Organism: Bactrocera tryoni; assembly: GCF_016617805.1. Lineage (NCBI taxonomy): Eukaryota > Metazoa > Arthropoda > Insecta > Diptera > Tephritidae > Bactrocera > Bactrocera tryoni. The sequence goes on along the minus strand of NC_052502.1, from coordinate 7,181,544 downwards.
AATTTATTTATTTTATAAATTAAAATAATTAAAAGGTGGCAACCATACACAAAGAAATTTTTTAACGTTAAGCTTTATTTATTTCTTCAACGTAAAGCTTTTCAGTTTTTCTTTATACCAAAATTTTTTTTTCAAAATAAATTTTAAAACAGGTGGCAACACTGATTTTTTTTACAATATATTATTTATTTCTTTAACGTAATGCTTTTCAGTTTTTCTTTATACCAATTTTTTTCCAAAATTAATTTCAAAACAGGTGGCAACATTGATTTTTTTTACAAAATATTATTTATTTCTTTAACGTAATGCTTTTTAGTTTGCATAGTTTTAGATTTTTTTAAAATTATTTTTGCGAAACTTCCCAAAAATTATATAAAACCGTTAAGCCCATACTATCATATTAAATCAAATAATTTCGTTGCAGTTGCTTTCGCTATGCAGTTCGCTATAAAACTTTATTGAACTTTGAACGAACAACAGGCCAAATATTACTTCACAAATTTATTTAAAAAATTAATCTTCTCAGACAGCAACAAACCAAACGCGAGATAACCAAAATTATTCTTAGCAACATCCCAACGTACCGACACTTATACATGTACATATGTATGTATATGTACATATATTGTTTATATTATATTATATATGTACATATTTATGTATATATGTATATACATATTTCAAAACATCTGGCATAGTTATTTTTAAACAGTTTCGAGTATAAATAATATCGCAGTCAGCGCAGGTGTAATGATCAGCACAAATTAGCAAATCAATTTCTGAAGTTTTATCCGCCTTTCACATAATCCAATATCCGAACGGGCCACAATTACCATAATTTATTGCACACACACACACACACATGCACACAAACAAACAAGTAGGTTATATTTTATTCTGATAGAATAATCGCATTTTTATGCTCGCTTATTAAATCATAAAATAAAATTACTGAAATACCGCGCAGTCATGAGAACCAAAATTGCAGGCACAGCTAGGCCATGACATCACCGAACACCGACCACCGAATTACTTAGATTCGACGATTCGAATACAACGGATAATCACATTAAGCACGTATTTGTAACCGCAATTATCTGAATTTGATGATCATTAATGTCAATTAGACTACTTCCAGTTGAGTGATCCTGCTTGCCAAATGGGGGAGGAGGAGGCGGGCTGAAATATAAGCAATCTAATGAAATTTGTACAAAATTAAATGATTTTGACATAATGCTTATTTTAATAGACACATTAATGAATATGTGTATATGTCTGTTTGTAAGCATATGTGTGTATGTGTGTCTGTGCAAGTTAATGTGTCTCGACACAAAAAAGAACGTTTTGCTGCTTGGCAGATTATGATCAGCATAACAAATGTGTCTGCTGACATGACGAACTCGGATGTGGACGCCGCCGCTGCTGCCGCTACTGCTGCTGTGGCGGAGAACGTGACGCGCTTGACGCGAATAAGAGCAGCAATTACGTCTAGCATTGTTTGATTATGCGAGTTGTTGCCTTTTTCTTGTTATTGTTGTACTTTTATATTGATTTCGATTAGTTTACGTTTTTTCTTCTGGTTTGTTCGTCATCTTTGTGTTGTTGGCTTTTATTGTGCTAATCTGCAATATGCCATAAGGCCGCTCGTTTGTGGCTTAGAGTCGTCAAACTTGTGTTTGCCTTCCTGAATAATGAATATTTAATGTGCGCTTTTGTTGATGATGGCACAAAAGTGTTTGAAATGAAAAGTATAAATACTCGTCAAGTATTCTGAGTGTTTTGAAAACGCCAAAAACGCACACACATACACATGCGAGCATGCACACAGAATTATCCACAGCAAATGAATTGCGAGCGTGCAAATGGCAGCGAGTCTTTAAATCTGCGCGTTGGAGCAAAACTCAACGCATGCGAGAGGAAATGCGTGTTTTTATCTTATTCAAAGCGCAATTATATTATATTTGCAGTTCTTGCTTGTGAACAACCCTCGCCATATCACTTGGCACGCGCATCCAATTTAGATTTTGCCACAGCCGATTAATATTAGTCACACTGTAGCATGGAAATAGAACGCGCAATCGTTTAGTTTTGCGCAATTATCAAACCGAAATTGTAGCAAAGTGTTTGCTAATAATATATCTGTGTAATTTTTCACAAAATTATTTTGTATTTTATATTTATCTTCCATCTATCTATCGAGTGATGAAAACATGTTGTGGCGCATATAAATTAATTGTGACAATGGCAGGCCACACCTGTTTTCTTATAAGTTTTATTTCTTTCTTAACAATTTAACTGTATGTATATAATACAGTTAATGCAGCCGCAACAACAACTCAAGGTCATAGCAGAAGAAAGCCGGTTGCAGTGTGCTGTATCTACGCGGCCGCCAGTAACAAGCTGCTGGCTAACAGCTTGCTAGGGCACTAACGCCAGCAGCAACAGTTTACCGATTGAAGTTGTTGCTTTTGCAAGAGTTTTGCTGTTTTTTTTTTTCATTCATTTTTATGTTTCGATTTGCGCTGCCAAAGCAATTCATTATCGAGCGATGCAACCACAACGTGACAATGACAGACGCTGCTTTATCTATTAATTTGCTTATTATTAGTTCACTTGTTTAACGCTTTTATAAAATACACTGTGTTAGCAGTGGTTGTGGTTGCTATATCTGCGCGATGGCGGCTCTCACGCTACTTTGTTTTGGACTTTAGCTCTAAACTAAGCATAAATAAATCTATTAATTGGCGGTGGTACGCAGTTTGCTTGCTTAGACTTTTGTTTTATTGCATTTAAGGCGAAGCAATTGAAATAGTTGGTTTGGAAGCAGTTTGTCAATGATTGGCGCTCTCTAACAAAAGACTTAAGCAACGAACTTGCAGTGTTAAGAAGGAGCATTAGCTGATTAGAAGTAATGGTTGTGTTGTTGAAATGCGAATGCTGATTAAAATTTCTTAAAAATAATGACATTTATTTTTAAATTTTATTTGTTTTTGAATTGAGCTAAATGTTGGCTGCAGTTTAATTTATAAAGATTACAATGAAAACTAAAATTTTTGAAATATTTTGTCATAATTTCGTTTTGCAAAAATTTTTTGCACAAAAATTTTTAGTAAGAAAAATTGCTATATACATATAAATATTTATTTTAATATTTTTCAAATTTTCATGCTTGAAAATAAAATTGGTGTAGGCTTTTACTTAGCAAACATGCACAATTTTTATTAATCTTTCGGTCGGTATGCTTAATTTCCAAATTAATAAAATATCATTGGAACTTTTCAATCAATTTATTATAATAAAGTAGACTAAACAAAACTAAATGGCTTATATGTGATGGAAAGCCACAAAAAATAATAACAAAATATTATTGGGATTTTTAAATAATTTTTATGATAATAAATTAGATTAAATTAAACGAAATGGTAACCCATTTTGCGATGAAAAACTTTTGATAATAAAATATAATAAAATATTTTTTGGATTTTGAAAAAAAATTTTATTATAATAAACTAGATTAAATAAAACAAAATGTTTTTTTTTATAAAAAACTTTTTAATGTCAAAAATTATTATTTTTTTCATTTAATTATTTAATTCGCCAAAAACTAACTATTTTTCTATGGTTAAGGGGGTATTCTACGCTAGAATTTTGAAAAATTCGATTTTTTTTCATATATTTAAAGTTTAGACCCTTAAGAACATATCCTCCAAAAGATTTTTAAAAATTAAAATTATTTTAAGAGCTACAGTTACTTTAGTGTCGCAGTACCTAGCCCGGTTCGGCCGTATCGAACTTTTTTAAACGCTCAAAACTACTTTTTTCCGCACGGTACTGGCATTATCTCAAGTTCTATACAACCGATTTACTTGAAATTTTGTGTGAACCTTCTTTATATAATCCTTTATCGTTCCTACCAGCATCGCGTCAAACTTTTTGTTTTTAATATTTTAAAAAATTCAGGAATTTCAAAAAAAAGCGTAAAAAATGACTTATTTTCAGGCAGTCGCCATTTTTCAAAAAAAAAAATTTCGTGTTCCCTGAGGTAGGGACTATAACAGCAGATTTAGATTTCTTTTGATTTTTTTTTCAGACCACCAGGAGAGTCTGGATTAATGTCACCAGAATGCGTTATTTTTTTACACCTGTCTCTTCCCTCCCCCCTCTAATTATTTTAATTTTTAATATGTTTTTGTATATTTTTTTTCTGTATTCTTAAGATATCAATAAAAACACCATAAAAAAATGGATAGTAAAAATATTTTTTGTTTTTTTTTTTTAATAAAATTCAAAAAACTGCCCAAAATTTAATTTCTAGACTAGAATACCCCCTTAAAAAAAATTAATAAAAACAAAATTATCCAATAACACTTTTATTTAAGAAAACATAATTCTTTGTTTGTATTTGTATTTTATTAAAAAATATTAAAAAAAAAAACAAAATGGATTATGAATATGAATAATGGAAAACAATAAAAAAAAAATAATAATAAAATAGTTTTGGGTTTTTTCAATAATTTTTATAATAATAAACTAGAATAAACAAGACAAAATGGGGTTTCTTTGACAAAAAACTTTTTAATGTCAAAAATTATTTTTTTTATGGCCAAAAACTAAATTTGTTAAAAACTTGATCCAATCACACTTTAATTAAAAAAAAACATAAATCTTTCATTGAAAAAATTTGTATTTTTTTTAATCTCATCTAGCATATTAATTGGTCTCTAAATATAATAAAATCATTTATTTATAACTTCGCGAATATGTCTATATAAACACGTTTGCCGAGCGGTATTACCAAATTATGTCAATCGAAACAAGTTTCTTTGAGCCACTAACAACAACATGTTTTTAAATGTGTGTACTATATGAGGATTGACAAATTTTACCGGCTAACGGCAATCAATCATGCAAACAAAAACATCAAGAAAAGCAAATAATGCACACATCTTTTGTATGTTATGTTAAATTGACAGACAGAGAAGCGTCCAAAAATTAGCTATGCTTGGCAAATTGCTACAGTTATGTATAAAAAAATATACACAAAAATTAATATGAGTAATACTAGTGAATAATGAAGAATTTTTCTTTGTATATATATTTTTTTCATAGAGGAAGCAAGCTGCAAAATTTGTGCGTGCAGATATTAACAATAAAAAACTAATCAAATTTGGCGCTTAGAGCAGCATTTAATTCAAAATTTTCACATTCTATGCAGGCATGTATTTAGTAAATATGAATGTACATATATCGTCCAACACATCGCATCTGAAAGCATTGCGCATTAACCATTTTCAAAATCCGCACATATGTACATATGTATGTACATGCATTTATTGTCTCGTAAATTCCGCTAAATCTCCGCGCGCTGACAATTTTCAAATATTTTTTATGAATGCGAGAATTTATGGCCGGTTGGTGCACATTTTTGCGTGTAAAAAATAAAACCAAACCAAAACAAAGCAATGCCGCTCTGGGCTAAGCATGTGTGTGTGTGCGTTGGCAGGTATGCGCCTGTAGTTGTGTTTGTTATCGCACAAAAAATATTTGTAAAGCAGCCAAGTTGAACGAAGAAATAGCAAATTCTGCCGCTACGACAACAACAACAAGAAATAACAAATGCAAAATAGAGTACATAGGTATTTCTTTGTTGCTGTTGTTGTTGCTGCACAATATAGTTACGCCGGAGCAGCTCTCTTGTCCCAGCACTGGGACTGTCCGCTGCTGCAGTTATTGTTGTTTTTGCTGTTGTTGGCTTGGCTGCGCATGCGTTTATTACATTCGAATTTAAATTTTCAAATTGATTTGGATGGTCAAGGTTAGACAAGGCGCTTTGTTGTGGCCATATGTTGATAGATACATACCTACATAGATATATCGTTTTATGCTGCCGACTGACCGCAGAACAACTGCACGTGGCTCATGTGGCCACAGTTCGCTCTGTGCTAAGTAAAGTAGTTCTGTTGCTTTAAACACACAAAGACATGCATTCACACAGCGATTTCTATAGGTGTGTGTGTGTGGGCAAGGTGGACACTTATGCTATAATACTCTGAGTGAAATCGTATAAAAATCGTTCTAGCTGCGATATAGTTCACAAATAGTCGGGTCTAACCACGTTTAAAACAGCAATTTGCTTGAAGAAGTAGGGATGAGAAATAGAAATGAAATGTAAGCCCATTTATCGATTATCGACATTTGATCGTTAAAAGATCATAGCTTTTTTTGAAAAAAAAACGCATAAAAAATAAAATTCAAAATTAAAGAAGGTAAGCGTGCTCGTCTTCAGTTAACAACAACAACTGGTACGAGCACTAGTAAAAGCATCCAAGTCTTTTATTTGGCAAATTCGCGAAAGTAGCTCAAGTCAACTAAAGTTAAGGGGTTACTCGGGTTTACGGGTTTCAAAAAATCATATTTTTATTGTCTTGTTAAAAGACCTTTAGAATATTATCCTAAATTTTCAAGTTGATCCGAGTAATAGTTTCTATGATACAGCGTTGAGAACTTGTGCGCTCAAGGCTGACTAGGCTTAGTGTGCCTTTAAACGCTTTGGCTCGAAATTGTGTTTTTGAAGTCGGTTGGCAGGATTTTTCGAAAATTACTCAACCGACCTTCATGAAATTTTACACAGGTTTTTGAAATACAATTCTTAAATATTTGAACAAAAGATGTTTTCTATTACAAATCGATGAAATTTCGCGAAATTTTCATTTATTTTTTTAATATTTGCCAAAAATCCAATTTTCAGTTTAACATATTAGGTTGTCAAAAAAGTCTTGCGGTATTTTCGCTAGTTGGCGCTGAAAGCGCGTAGTTCTAGTTTTATTCGTCGCATCGGGTCATGCTATACCTTTTTGGAAAGCTCATTTCACGCGCTAACACGTGTTTGATCGATTGTCGTTTCTTTTAAGTCGTTCGTGAGTTATAGTGTCGCAACCATGGAGCAAAATGAAGAGAAAATACGGCATGTTTTACAGTACTACTACGATAAAGGCAAAAATGCATCTCAAGCCGCCAATAAAATTTGTGCAGTTTATGGACCCGATACATTTTCCATTTCCACCGCACAACGATGATTTCAACATTTTCGTTCTGGTGTAGAGGTGGTCGAAGATGCGCCACGCTCCGGAAGGCCTGTCGTCGAAAATTGCGATAAAATCGCTGAATTGGTCGAAAGAGACCGGCATAGTAGCAGCCGTAGCATCGGTCAAGAGCTGGGCATGAGTCATCAAAAAATCATTTCAATTTCAATAAAAAAAAATATAAAAAAAATTTCAATAAAAATACCGCAAGACTTTTTTGACAACCTATTATTTTTTTCCAAAAATTTCAGAATTTTTTGTTAATAGTGTATGTTTTTAACAACAAAAAGTTCTAATAAAATTTGTAATTTTTATGAGAAGAAAAATTTTTAAAAAAGGACTGGTTTTTACCCCTTAAGGACGGAGCCTGCTTTAGAGGCTTTAAAAAATCGAGTTTTTTGAGGATTTTTTTGGGAGGGAAAGAATTAATTGATTAAAGCGAAATTTTTAGGGTTTATAGTTATATATTTGAACATCTTTCACAAATTTTTTGGATACGAAATCTTTGATATTCTGCCTTTGGGAAGCAATTGCCCGATGCATCCCGCATGTGCATTTGTCAGACGGCGGGCAGGATCAGAGCGCGGTTTCTATCGGAAACTAAAAAATTCAAAGAGATTCGTATTTGTTTATAACTTATCTTTTAGTTGAACTAAGATAAGTCCAAAAGAAGTATAAAATTCTAAATTTTTTTTTTAAATTAAAAAAAAAGTGGTTTTGATCAAAAAATTTTACTTTACTTTACTTTACTTTACTCAAAAATTTGTACAAACTTGACTTTTCTTATTTTTTTATTTTAAATAGAAGATAATTTAATGATAAAGATAATAAACTTTGCCTCAATTCGACATTTAGTTTTTTTTTTCTATCCTGCCCGCCAATTAAGAAAAATCGCAAAAATGAAATACAGAAAAATCGCGTGTCAAAGTTTTCGCTTTCTGCCCAAGCGCTCAAATATCTGTTATACGCTCGGCCACTATTTCCCTTCTAGCTTCGACAATATTTCCAATTTCCATCTATAACTTTGGAGACATACTTACGCTACTTGAAACTGTAGCTCGATATATTTACGTAGTATTTTCAATTTTAGCACAATTAAAGATATTTACACATTTATTACAAGCTATAGGTCATAAATCGAGAAAGATATAAATCACAATGTTTTTAAGCCGCATCTTTCTTTCTTTATTTCAGTTTCAAACGGCACTTTGTAAGGAAAAGATGAGCCACTTGGTCGTTTAAAGAGAATAAAAAAAAATAAAAATTACAAAAAACATTTGAAAATATTTACCGTTATAAGAAGTATATAAACAAACGTGCATACAACAAAACACACATAAGATAAGATGTCAGCCGACAACGCAAAGACACATAAAATGACTGGTCTACGACTACATTTTACAAGCATTTCGCTGGCATTTGTCATCCTCACGTTGCTCATCGCTTACAGTCAAACGACCAGCGCGGCGGACTACGATGGCGAAGGCGGTGCCAGCGAGCTCGGCTCCGCGGGCGATGGCGGTGGTGGCGGGGGCCTAAATAGTGAAATAGTGAGCGGTAATGACGAAATCTATGAAACCGCTGTGCTGCAACAGGACATGGAGGAGCATGCGAAGCGCCAGAAGCTATTAGAAGAAATGCAGGAGATCACTGAGCTGGAAGGGAATGCCGATTCGGCTGCAGCACCCACAGCACCCACAGCCGCCACCTCGGCACAGCCCTATGATATGAGCAATGAGTCTGTGAACACGATAAGAGCGCAAGCGCGTATTGATGACGTGATGACCGACTCGCAGGAGATCGAAATGATGGACAGCAGTACCTTAATGAACGGTAGTGCAGCCCGAGCGCCCATACCATTGCCACCAACTGTATTGCCGCACGCAATGAGCACAATGATACCTACCTACGTGCGTCAGGGTAAAGCTGAGCAATTTCCGCGCACCATTAGCGGTGGCAGCGTGTCGGTTGAGGAAGCAGACGCCAATGTCTCCGCTTCCGATTATGTGGAAGACGAGGAGCACATGCACGTGCGCACGCAGAAGGCGCATAAAATCGATCCGATCGCAATGAAATTATATCACCACAGCGACGCAGATGCGGAAGATAATATGCTGAAGGATCAGCAACCGGCGCCGCCATCCCAGCACGAGCAGCAGCAGCAGCATGTGGCGCCACCGCAACCGCGCACGCAGCAGCTACACCCGAACAGCTCGGACGAGGACTACTATGAAGACCCACAGGATAGCTTGGAAAAACTGCAATTGCATCAGCACCAGCACAAAGGCAGCGTAAGGCCAACAGTGGCGCCCGCCTCGCCACTAACACCGTCGCCGCCCATCGCAGCACAGCCGAAGTCAGTGTCCGACGTCGATGTCAATGTTGCGCGCCAGCAACCAGCTGTGCCACAGGCACGTGGCGCCGCTTGGACTACAAGTGGCCCGCTAATGGACGCCGCAGCCACACCAACAACAGTGGCAATACCGGTATTCGGCGAGAATGCAATCGATGCCATCACACCGAACATTGCCGCAACCACCAGCTCAGCGATGGCAACAGGTTTCGATACAGAATCGGCAGCAGCAGCAGCAGCTGCTCTTTCCACGACAATGCAAACACCAACAACAGCAACCACAACAACAACAACGACAATAACAACAATGCGCCCAGCAGGTAAGCAGGGCAAACAAATAAATATATCGCGCGGCCGTAAACTGCTGCCACACGAACAATTACGCAACTACATCGAAGATGCGTACATTCGAATGCCGCTGGCCGTCATCGTCGACCCGTCGGCAGATGCGCTGGAGAAGACGAAGGCGCTGTGGCGTGAGGCGCTACGCACCAATCTAAATATAAAAATTGTGCTCGTCTCGCTGAATGCCTCAGGTGAGTAAACGTAAACGTAAACACAGCCTACAGCTGCCCACATACATACACACATACACAATTGTACGTGCGTGTGTAACCACTTTAAGCTTGAGTGATTGTTTGGCTTGCATGAATGCGCGATTGCGCCAGATTTGTATGGCAATAAGTGGAGTGGTTTAGCGTAATCGCTTTTAATGGCGCGCTTAGCGAGCGTCAGGTGCTGTCAACAATTTCGGAAATATGCGTACGAAATATTTCGCATTCCCAGCAATTAGTCTATATAAGCGAATAATTTGTTTGCTATTTTCAAGTTTCCAATATTTGACATTTTATCGGCTTAAAAAATGTTATTATTTTCATTGTAAACTCCGAAATGAAAGTGAAAGCTTTCCTCCACAGTCGATATTTTCTGGTACAACAGAAAGAAAAGAGTGACCACGAGACAATTTATTGTATCAACTATTTAGGATGCTAAAAAATAATGCTTTCGGTGCATTTCCAAGACTAGAAATGTAAGGAGCAGCCCACGTAGCAGTACGTTTTTTTTTAATTAATGTGAAAGTTTTCCTTAAACAAAAATTTGTATTAAAACATTTTTTGGCAATATTACGATTCTTTCGGCGGTATTTGAGAAAAACAAAAAAAAAACAAAATAAGAGTGAATTGCATATAAAATTGTGGAACTTTAAAGTGAAATATCTCGAAAACTATGAGTCTGAGGACGGTATATGTGTATACATTTTTTTATCCTGAGGACCTCCTCTATCCATCCGTACCATCAAATCTCGGCGCCGAAAGAATCGTAATCGTGCCCATTTTTTTAATAATCTTAAACAATTTTAGTAAAAAAAGAATTTGAAATATTTTTTGAATAAAAAATGGATAAAAAATCTTCTATATAAAATGCTTAAATTTTACAAAAAATCAAAAATATAATGATTAGTTGTTGTTGTTGTAGCGTCAGCTAAATATTCCTGCAGTAATTTCGTGGCATGGCACCGAGTGCGTCCTACCGAACAGTCCTTAGCCGGATTAGTCTTTTCAGGTGTTAAAGACTTATTATTTTTCATATTTTTGAGCACATCATTTGAAAACCACAAATATAGCAAGCAGCCCACGTGGTAGAACGTCACTTAATTTGTTTATTTAATTGCTGCTCTTTTCCGTAACTTTTTGCATATTTAAGTTTAGGAAAATTTCCCTGGAAATTTTTTGCTTTCAAACAGCAAGTAATAATTACGATGAGTCACAAAAATGGCAACAACACAAATTTTCTAATGGAAAATCTCAAAAATTTAGCTACTGGGGTGATCAGCTAACAAATTCAAATATTTACGTGGAAGCGATTGTATATATTTCTACACACTACCTAACAAAAAGTGAGGCTTTTAGAGAAGGAAGAAGCATCGAAAGCCGGTGTGCTGAACTTTAATCCGCTAAACCTTACCTACTCCCAACTCATGCCTCAGCCACGGGACTAAGTATTACTTCATGAGAGAGAAAAAAACATTTAAGTCTCTATTGCACGGACTGACTGACGCCTAATAAGTTGTAAATGTCTCAATTTTATCATAACTAGAGGTGACGCTTCGCAGACAGCTTTCCATCTTACAGAGGACTCGCACATAAGAGCAGTCTTTATATTTGAAAACCGAGGGCAATGATAGATTACGTTCCCACGACAGTCGGGTTTACGTAAACGGAACGGACCCGAATTGTTTATCCGGTCAAAAACTGTCAACTCGTCAAAATTCTACCGTTACCACAACAACAACATAGAATACGTGTTCAGAGTCTTCTATACACGCTGTACAGTCGGACAATATGGACTAAAGTCATGACAATATTTGTATAGGTAGCTTGTAAAGCACCCATGGTCAATGAGTACAGAGTTTGTTTGGAAAATAATAGGACTGATTTTCTTCCGCCGCGACTGTACTTCGGAACGTGTGCGCAACGACGGGATTCGGTAGAGGGTGTTCCTAGCTAACGAACTGGGCAGTTGTCTCCGATCACCTGGAGGATCAGGACAAACATTTTCACGCGCCGTATTTCTGTGAGTGGTGCTGGTCGAAAATGCAGCGTGTACGCGATTAAATTTGATATGATCAAGCAGGCTTGCCCAGATGTTGCTTTAGCAAGAAGTGGTGTGTTTCCTTAGCACCAGATGAAGACTGTGATGGGAGACCTGCGACTTCGACAAACACCGACAATGTTACTCGTGTGCACAAAGTTTTGAACTCAAACCGTCAACGCCAAATTTTGCGTGGAAGTCCTCAGGAGACTCAAACGAAGGGTCAATCGGGTCCGACAAGACATCGCAGCCGATTGGTAGTTGCACCACGACAACGCCCCTGCTCACACCGCTTTTCTTGTGAACAGCTACTTAATCAAGGTCCGCATCGCAACGCTTCCGCAGCCGCCCTACAGCCCAGATGTGGCCCACGGACTTTTTTGTTTCCTTGCCTGAAAAGGCCGATGAAAGGCAAGCATTTTGAGACGACAGAGAGGATCCAAACAGCATGCACCTCGGCTCTTAAGGCTATTACAGGGACGCCTTCAAGGCCTGGAAATCGTGCTGCATCGACACAGAAGCAGTCTATTTTGAGAATTTTTAAAAAATTCAATCAATAAATGTTTTTAAATCGTCCCAGTCCTATTACTTTCAGAACAAGCCCTGTATTTGCCTTAACGCATTCTATATTATATATTCTTCAACTCCTTTAACTATACTTTAGTAGCACTTAAGTGAGTTGGTGTATGCTTCTAGAGTTACTAATTATGATTTAACTGAGTGCCACAATCATAAATTAATGTAAAACTATTTTCTAGGTATACCGGCCGCCTATAGCTTCAATAATACGCGCCAATTTCTGGCCGGCTTGAACAGCATCAAGGTGAAAGATGGTGGCAATTCGTTTGTCGGCATTGTGCATGCCTCGGAATTGGTGCCATACGACAGCGCCGTCTTCATATCAACCGCAGCGATACCGCCGCACACCGAGCTGGTGCAAGATGCCGCCATAACGCTGCTGAAAAAGCGCATTAGGGTTAGTAAGCGAGCAAAGTATTTTTTTTTTTTTCATTTTTAAATTTAAAATTTATTTACAAATTTTCTTTGAATCGTTTGAATGCTACAGCTCTACCTCATCTGGTATGGTGAACGTTCGGCCAGTGAAAACGAGACACAGGAGGCTGTGGGCGGCATACTCGGCGAGGTGGCCATACGTTCGGGTGGCGAAGTACTGCATCTGGTGGGTAGCGAAAACTCGCAGGAGCTGGAGGGCAGCACGGTAAGCGCACATTTGTCTAACATACACACACAGGTACGCACATGTGAGGCATTTCAGATAAGGAGCGCCTTTCCCACTCTCATTCGGCGGTCTGACATATGTACCGCTATTGGGGTATAGCGGGTAATTGATTGATTGATCGCAAACGAGTTTACAAATGTGCTGGCGAATTTTTTGTTGTTTGTTTTCTGTTTTTGTTTTACTTTTCCACTTCTTGTCAAGCGGCGGTGCGCAAATTTAATTGCCATTTGTAATTATAATTGCTTATACAACGCTCGCCAGCCAGCTAGCCGCTGCCGTGCTGCTGCGGCAGTACCTTAGTTGCTAAGTAGCGTAGTTTTTCTTTTCCAATTTCAAAACAAGTACAAGTTTTCAAATGCAATATTTATTATAAACGTTGTTGTTGTTGTTGGCATTATGAATGTTTACGCGGTGCCTAGTGAAAATGGCAGAAAATCCCAACTGAAAGCTGAAAACTTGTTTAAATGCTAAATACCACTGTTAGCCGTTAATAGCGCTGCCACTGCTGCCACTGCTGCTACAGATTGCCGGCAGCTTGCGGTTGTGGTTGGCGTTGCGCACTCAGCTATCCAGTTATGCAGTTTTGATGGCAAGCGCGATATAGTCCAAGTCACGGGACAGTGGCAAATTTCTCAACAAATTTTAGTGAATTCCAAGTGGCACATACTAATTTTACAGGGGTTGAGTTTTAATTTTAAATTTGATAAAATTAATCAGAAATAGTGTTGAAGCTAAAATTCAAAATCTTTACTTAAAAACTAAACTAGTCATCAAAAATGCTTGTGAATGTCACCAGGGTGCGAAAACGAGGTTTAACTAACACAACACTGCATGATGGCGGTGTAAACCTAGCATTAGGTCAAGCGTTATAAAAGCGAAATTGGAGGTAAAAAACACTGGTAATTAAATACGTTGTCATTTGGAAAATCAACGCACCATGAAGTTGGTGGAAAACGCTTGAAATTGAAAGCGAGTGGCTGGGTAAAAACACTCACACACATGCATGAATAAAATAATTTTTATACCCTGAACGGGGTACATTAAAATTGCTACGTAGTTTGTAACATGCAGCAGGAAACGTGGAAGGCGCTAGAACTCAGTTCCCATGACTATCGGGTGCAAATAACCGGTACATAACCGGATTATTATGCGATACAGAACTGTCAACTCTGCAGTACTCTTCGAAATTGGCTTGACATTCGGGTATAAATAACCGATACATAACCGGATTTTTATCCGATATAGGACCACCGTCCTGCGGAATTCCCTTGACATTCGGGTACAAATAACCGATACACAACCGAATTTTTATCCGATATACGTATGATTCGAAATTACTTCACGACAACAACAACAACCTTATAAAGTGTATAAATAACATATCAGCGTGCCGAACTGAGTCAATATACCCAAATGCGTCTGACGGCCTGTGTGTATATACGGGTACAATTCCCTCAGTTTTTGAGACATCATTCTAAAATTTTACACACATTCTTTTCTCAACAAAAATCTACACATTTGTTGAGACCTGGACCACTATAGCATATACATATGTAGATACCATACAAACTAATGAAAATCTATTCCTTTCAGACAAGGTTTATATTTTACGAGCTATTTTCACGAAATTTAAAACGAATTATTGTACAAGGCAACGGTACATTCTCCGACTAAATTGTTGAGATCGGACCACTATAGCACATATGTAGCTGGCATACAAACTGGCCGCTCAAAATAATTTTTTTTTTTGTGAGGGGTATCGTAACGTCGGTAAAACAGACGTTAAATGATTTTTTTTTTGTTTCATATTGCATTGGCAAAGCGCAGAATATGATATTTGAACGCAAAAGCGTGGAAAAGGCGAAAACTTATTACAGACATTGTGTATATACATAAATGTGTGAGTATAAAATGAAAACGAAATGAATGCCATGGAAAATTTAAACTTTTTAAAGTACTTTGTTTTGGCATTCAATGGAAACCAGGTTACGGAACGTCAACAAAGTGAAGGGTGCCATCCTTTAACTCGTGAACAAAACATACTGGTTGACAATTTTTAATAATCATGATTTTCAACGCATATTTTTATTTATTTTGAATAGTTTACAATTTAGTAAATCTTGAATACATATGTACATACATACATATGTATATAGTAATATGTATAAGAACAAAAATGTCACATAATAAGTAGTAATAACAATTTATACAAATACTTTTTATTTTCGCGCATGCAGCTAACACTTGTCGCCGACGCCTATGTGGGCACACAGGAAGTGGATATACCAGTCGATACGACCCTTTCGAGTCTACACGTCAAAATCGATGCACCCATGCGGACGGCTACGCTGGAGACGCCCAACGGTGGTTAGTTCACACATACAACACATACACGCACATTTACACAAATTTGCACAACAACAACAATAACTAATTCAAATACTTTCAAGTTGACTAATATACGATACATACATAGTATGTACCATATGTTTAGAGAAGCAATCTATTGCAGCGCTTTAATTCCTTAAGCAATAACACTATGCGGCTACTAAAAACAGCACAATAAACATGAAAATGTATTTAAATAGCGTAACTTAATTTGTTTGTTATACTTTTATTGTGTCCTTGTCCTGTTCGTTCAAAATGTATAACTACTAATCTACACTCCCGGAAAACTGTAAACTGTGAATTGGAGCTTTAAATGAAAGCATTTCACCATAACAATGTTAAGCTTTAATGTAATCGGTATACATAATATACTGTTAAACTTATTAAATATATTTATATTTATTGTAAAACAAAAAAGAATAAAAATAAAAAGCAGTTAGTGTTAAGGAGTGCTGCGGAAATGAACATTTCGCTACACTGTGCGCCAGCTACACTAGTGTGCGTGTAAATTATAACATTGATTAACAATAGTCGTTAAGTGTGTTTATTATTTCGAGCTACCTTATAACCGTATAAATGTAAATATGTCTATTTATTTGCATATTACTTATATACAATCTAATTCATACTGAACTGTTTTATAATTTTTATATTTAGGTTCTAACGTTCTACTGTGTGTCATTACTGTTAAATGTGTCGAAATTAATAGAAACTATTATTTTATGGTAGTATTTTATATCGTAGTACAAACCGTATAAATAAATAAAATGCGTATACATAAATAGTACATTCATACATACATATGTACATATGTATAAAACAATTATATACCTATGTATATTATGCATAACGTAGAAAGCTACATTATATATTTTTATAAATATTAAACGTATAATCTGTGTTTAGTTGCTTAAGTGAAAATAAAAAAATAAATATTATAATATTTTTATGTAAGTCATTAGTGAAATAATAATAAATGTTTTTTATTATAACCACTATATATTAGTTAAAGTGCTTAAGAAATGTAAATGCTTCAAGTTTCCGCCGCTTTGTCTGTCAAACGTAAGTACAAAGTTTGTTTGTCTGTATGTTCGCAACGATGGATTATGTACTTGCTCGTATGTTATATCTGCACATTGTATAGTATATAAATATTTTTGCACTTTGTCCATATAAACTCATAATATAACAATAATTACACATTAAAAGCACACCCGATGCACTTTCATATATACATACATATGTACATAGTAAATCAGTAAATTCACGCACACATATGCACTAAATGTTTCAGATAAAAACATCACTCAATATGAAATAGTATTTGTATTAAGCATATGACTCATCTCACATTATAAGCCTTTTACACTGTATTTGGAGAGATTTTTTGTAATATTTAAATAATTATTTAAATAATTATAAACATTTGAAAAAAATTATAAAATAATTGAGGAGATGCCTATACCTAATTCGAACTATTTACATCTCCTTGGCATCCTTAGTGTCGTGCGACGAAGAAACACTGATGATTTAACGAATTCTGACAATATTTAATAATAATAATAATGAATATAATTAATTATCTGTTTATCTGTCGCATAGCCTGAAGACCCACTGCAAACATAATTAAGAGTTGCATATAGTACTATCATAAAGTAATAATCATAACGAACCGAAAACGTAGCGTTGAAAATTGTTATAGCGTAAACTCATTTTGGCATTTAATCCCACAAAATTTTTTTTAAACAAATGTAAAAATTAATAATTTTACGATGCGTTATGACAAGTTGTGAGTCCCCTAAGTAGAAAACGTTTAGTGCTGGTTTAAACTTAAGCCTACATATAGCAGATAAAATTGCTCTAATACAGAAGGTCCTTAGCTAATAATAAAACAATTAATTTGAAAAAAACTGCAATAATTTCAAATAACCCTCTTTTTTATATGAGAAATCAAAAAACTTAATAAATTAAAATAAAACACATTTTCTTAAAAAAAAAAACAAAAATAGAGAGATCATTTGTATATTAAAGTAACGATATGTATAAAGTGTTATACTACTACAACCACTATCATATAACGGAAGTAAAAAAGTAGCATCCGATAGCGCCGATTACACAGAGGCGACTACATTCACATACATATGTATGTATGAATGTCATCTATAAAATCAAGTTGACAGCAATTGCATTTGGTAATACTAAATAAGAATTTAAGCGTTTTTGTTTCTTTGCGTTGCACTTGCGAAATAATTAATATACACGTAATAATATATAGACATATGTACAATATATAATGCGGTAAGAGCCGGACATTATATACAATTAGTGTAGACATATAAAACTACGTAGTATATTGATTGGTACACCTTTAATGAATTAAGCTTCCCTTACCTTATTTTAGTTAACTACTTCTTGTCATTAACCTTGAGTTTTATGTCTTTTGCAAGATATACGGTTTCAATATGTTATTTTACATAATGATATTAATTTTGATTGTTTTCATCTACTTTGAAGTGTTTCATATACATATCAGAGTTTATTTTGTCAACTATTCACAAAAAAAGTTATAACACAAAACACACAAGAATTCTATTGAATCTGTTTTTGCTATTTGAGAATTCACTAACAGCTGATTACCGCACATACACGCATATGTCAGTAACAGCTGACTCGTTAGTTGGTGTTGCCACATAAAACTTGTTGGTCTTATGGGATTTTTGTCATGAAATTTGAGATTTTAAATTCACTTTTTCCAATTACGCACACAATATAGCAATATGTTACATAAATATATTAAAAATGTGTTTCTCACAAACAGATTACGAAACAATAATTAGTAAATAACAATTCATTGAATTCAATTTCTTATATAAAATATATGTACATATGTATTTTTCACACCGCAATTCTACTTATTATTATTTATTATTATTTATTTACTTAAAATAACTATGAGACAACTGTAATATCTTTCAATAATTTAACTGACTCACATTTTTTGTAATCTTCGGATTATGCAACTGAAATTGTTTTAAATCTTTTCTCGCTCACAACAGATATTAACTTAAGAAAGCTTGTGAAGTTCAAGTCACTTGTTCTTACACTTGGAGCAGATGACAGTCGATTAGATGCTTACGTTCCCTTGAATAAACTACGCAAGGCCACTGTTTACAAATTGAAAGTGGTACCGGAATCCTTAAACGATGAGTACAGTGTATTCGTTCGCGCCGAACGTAAATCAGATATGTTTTTGGGTAAGTAACAAACAACAGTCAATAAGTTTGTTTGTATGGAGCGTATTATACCCGTTACTCTTTCACGTACAAGGTTCAAAATTCGACTAAATTAAAAAGAAGAGCGCAAACAATTGTGGAAGATTAGGAATCTATAAGTTTGAAAGAAGGTAGTCGGTCGAACTGACGCTAGTGCATACATACATATGTATGTATGTGTACTAATTCAGGATTGAAAGCTCGTCTGAGAAGAAGACTTGTGTGAATTTATGATAAGCTTATTATATTTCAAAATGCGGTGATAACATATTCACCCAGTATTGACATGATTAAATGAGCACAGCGTGTAAATTTTGAAATGAAAGAGGAAATATAAGTATATTATATTGGAATTAATAAAAAAACAGTTTCCAAATAAATAAAACTGCAAAACAGTTTGGAAACAACACACAGTTATTTTTACAGCGACGTTAATTTACGTCCGTATGCATAAATCATTGTTTATTACATGTACGAGTCTTTAGGTATTTCAAAATAAGCTAGAATTAAGCATTTTACAATGACGTAGTTTTGTTATTGTTTTTCAATTAATATTCAAGAATTAGAGATAAGGATGCACGTAACTTCCATAAAAATACATTAATAGGTACATATGACTGAAATAAGTGGAATGCGCAAGTTCGATTTTCATATATCAATGATTGCAATTGAAATAATTATAATTTAAGCTTATAACCTTGAAGCCAGCGCAAGCCAAACTTTTTCCTCATTGAGATTAGGGGTATGACATACTTAACATCAGTAAATAACAGACGTATTGCTTTTAACTTATTTTATAAGTTATACTTTATAATGTCATACTTTTCAGATGATCTCATTAAACGCTTCGATGCGTATTTGCTGAGGGATCGAAATACTTATCCTGTAAGTTCATATGGATCGCGCTTGTTTAGTTTATCGGAAACGTCCCCTGGGAAAACTCAAAGAACACACAGTGATTTACGTTTTGGTAGCAATGCTGAACTACAAACAGCATCAGCTGAAACAGCAATAATAGGTAATTCGGATGTAACATTTCCAAAGGATGAAGTGGAGACATTCTCTGACAACGAAATACAAAGCAGTCGACCAATCATACCAACAAACAATACTGGAATGCCTACATCAGTCGTTAATGTAGATTATAAATATAACGGTGTGCCCCGTGGAACAACAGCCACTTTATTGCAACGCGACACAACTAAAATCGAAATGGGCCTGCAATCACAACTACTTCTGGCTCCAGGCATGATGGGAACGCTGGAATTTGAGGTGACTAATACCCGCACCGAAGCAGTATATCACAACATACAGGTGATTGACGAAAGACGTTTTCTCTTACGTCTAAATCCGCAAAGCCTATTTTTGCGTGCTGGTGAAATGACCAAAGTTGTAGTAACCGTTTTAATACCGAATGGCACCCCTCAAGGAACCACGGATAAAATTACATTCACCTGTCATGGTGGCGGTACGGCTACTCTATCTCTCAACTTGAAAGTGGTCAGCTCAACTACAGTTGACTTGCAGGTATATAAATATATAAAATACATATATACATATATAAAATACAATATTCTAAGCATTATACTTTTCGTACAGGATACGACAGCACCATCTATTTCGTGGACTTTTGGCAGTCGCTGTGATAACGTTAATGCACAGTCAACTGATTGCGCGGAACGCTTCTGGACACTAGACATAACCGCCCAAGATTGGCAGTCAGGCATATTACGTTTGCAGACGGTGCCTTCTAGTGGACTACTGTACCGGAATAGCTACACTGTTGCCTCTACAGAACCCTTGAAAGCTACGTATATAGCAACGTGTTGCGAACCAAAAGTGGCACTTACAGCATTCGATGTCACGGGCAATCAACGCTCATACAACGTAGATGTACGCGATCTTGTGCTCACTGAAGCGTCTATAGCTGCAATAGTGTTAGGCGCATTGCTGCTGCTTCTTTTAATAATTCTCTTAATTTGGGCAATTGTTTGGTGTTGTCGGAGACGTCAAGTTTCATTGGATCTTCCCACGTACCGCTCTCACTCCACACGTAGTATGGAGTAAAATGAGATAGTCGGGGAAGTTAATTTAAAATGTACATACATATGTTTATATCCACTTTTAATCGAAATAAAGAACCAACCTTAGATGTCGTAAACGTATTGTATTGGTATCCTATTATGCGCAACAAGTGCTTATGTTTAAGGTAAAGAAAACACTTACCTCGACTAATCGCCACCGGCGGTAATAGCAAAGGCTTATTAGGAAAGTCATCAAATGTTAGACCCGTAACAGACGCGCTCAAAAGTGGGTTTTTTACAACAGCACTTGCTGTCGGAATTGTAGTCAACCCTGGACCAGCTGCCACAGCAGACGCAGTGGTTGGACGTGACGTGTCACCTTTCTGCTTCTCTGACATTCTTCACTGTTGCTACCAAACGAGCTATTAATTCACCAATACTAATATTTTTTGTTACTTTTACACACTTTTGTACAATGTTTAAAAGGGAAGGATCGAAAATTCAAAGCTAAATTGTAACTAAACCACCAAAAAAACAATAAACTGAAGGTATTTATGAAAGCCAAATTCTTCCGTATGAAGTGCAAAATAGCTATAGTCAAACGAATAAGTATTTAGATTAAAGGGGTGTAAGGGATGCAAATGCATTATTAGAGAGAGGTGAGACGGTAGCTTTCACTGACAGTTTGGTAAATTGATAAGCCTACAATTGTCAAATGATAAATAACAAACTACCTTAGCGTTGAAGTGATGCCGTACTCTTAAAACTATAACATTTATTTCGAAAAATTCAGATTGATCAGGGTATTTCATAAATATTAAAGAAAAGAGTACAGACACTTATATGTAAAAAAAATTGATGAAAGTTTTAATATTTGTATTTTACTGGCCCTCTTTTTCTATCATTTCAAAATTTTGTGTAATTATCAAATGTCAACTGGTTAAAAAGATATATAAAAAAATAAAAAATATTAAAGAATATAAATAATTCCTAATTTGTATCGGAGTACCAGCTGATTAACACAACGTGTTTAGATAGAACTGCAACTAACTTCAGGATTCTTATGTACATATGTATGTACGCGAGATATAAACATTATTTTTTATGCTCCTAGTTTTTCTAATCGCAAGAATTTAAAATACAATAAAAACAGTTACTTAAAATAAATATTGTACAATGGAGGTCGTTCAGGAATTACAGGAGCGCGCTTTGCCGGTCTACGAACAGTTGAAAAGATACAATATCTGTGACGATTCTGAAATCAGGTAAACACACCATAACATTTAAATTCCTTAATTTCAATTAAAATGTTACTTATAGTAATTACAAACAGAAGAGGGAATCCTTCGCACTACAGCTTACACAAAAGAGTGTTAACAGTCGTACTTATGTGGAATATATTATACTTGAACGTAAGATGTATCGCTTGGTTGAGCGCAAGGAGGCCAGCTTTAAAACTGAGGTGCGAGGTCTGAAGAATAACCTTATAAATCACATTACAAAATTGTATCGGGAGTGTCTTCAAAAATTTCCGGAAGCTGAAGGCTTGTGGAATCACTTCATAGAGTTCAGTAAACATTCGAATCCAGCACAAGTACTTGGCATCTATGAAAAAATGCTCACTGTAAGATTGAAAATTTTAAATAATAAGAGTATATTATTATTATTTAACTTTATTTTCTTTTCTTTAGTATCATGGATCAAACGAAAAAAACTGGGTGGAAGCAGCACTATGGGCTTTCAGCAATGATAGCGAAAGTTTTATATGGCAAGACATTTGTACAAGAGGATTACAGCGACATCCTAATGAAGAGATACTTACCAAAACATTATTTGATTTATTAGTGTTTGTTGCACATAAACGATTTGAAGCTGGTCAGAGACTCGATTACGAGAGCGCCTTAAGACAAGCAGAATGTGTATATAGAAATAGTCGCACAACTATAACTAATTTGCAATTTTTTATTGGTTTGGTGCGACGTTGTGAAGAACCTCCATTTATTAACATTACAGCACCCTTACAATTAAAGATTATTGAAGATCTGGTGGAACGTTATCCATCACAAGAAAAATTGTGGGATTTTTTGGCACAGCGGGAGTTACGCGGATTTGCCCTGAGTGATTTAAAGGAACATGCTCAAAGAAATGAACACGCCAACAATGTGGCTTCAGAAATTGATAATCTGGACTCTGCTGACAATGGTTCATATTTGACAATGCCGGTGTTCAAAGATCGCACAATGGGACAACGTATTGAATTATGCGCTAAGGTATATGAAACAGCCTTAAAAACGGTATGTAATGGTTCTAACAAGATCTATATTGTTTTATAATAAAGTACTTTTCTCATGCAGCTGAAAACTCGAACAATCTGCCACGATTACATTAGCGCAATGTTGATTATAAATGAAAATAATGAAACAGATTTGAAAACAAGACGGAAATACTTGGCGATGGCTCTAAAAATGGGTCATGAATCTGGTCTAATGAGTGAGGAGCATTATTGTGTATTTTTGCGTTTATTAATCGTAACTGAAACCGGAAGGAAAATCGCTGAGTCCATTCTAAGTGAAGTGTGTTCAGCATACAAATCTGTAAAATTGTACGAGGTATGGCTTTCCTACTATATAAGTCAAAACGACTCAGACATGGTTGAAAAAATTCATGCCAAAGCAGTGAAGGACCTAGGAGATAAATCTGGACCAATATTTGAGTTAGCTATTCAATACTTCAAAACACGATATGATGAAGACCGTTCGACCCTTGATCGATTGTACCGTGATGCTATTAAAATGACTAATCCAAAATTTGGCATATTTCGTGCTCAATATCTGGAGTTTTGCATGATTAATTCTCCTTTTGACAAAGTGCGGAAAGAATACGACCATTTAAGTCAATTGCCGCCACCCTGCCTAAAATTGCATGAAAAAATGGCTGAATTGGAATCCCAAGTTATTTTAAGGGTAAGGTGTAAACTGTGGCTGTGACTATACAATTTAAAAAGTAATCCAATAACACCCTATTTTTGTTTTCAGACTAAAAAGGACACTGAGCGCCGGCGACAGGTGTATGAGAATATGGTATTACAGTTTGGTAAGGAAAACACATCGGTTTGGATGGAATATGTGCGTTTTGAATGTTCATTTGGTGACAAAAATCGTGTAGCACATATTCATGATCGAGCGAAGGCGACCTTAAACGAGAATTTAGTATACCCCTTCCAAATGGAATATGATTTAAAAAAGGAAAATTTCAAAGCCGAAGTTGATTAAGTCATGTTTACCTACACAAAATAAAATAAAGCTTAAAATAACTTATCTAATGTACAAATTTTTTCACATATTTATTTGGAATTTAAATTTCTGCACCAACTACGGTTATATTAAATGAAAACGTAAATTTTCGTTTCATACAGCAGGTCGGATAAAAAGAAAAACCAATTATAAATTCTTTTTTTTTTGTTTTTATTATATTAGCAGATTTTTTGTACTAAAATTACGAAGAAGGTTTTCATTTACATCCTAAGTTAACTTCTCGGTTTTTAAAGAACTTTCTGCGACAATTTTCGCTACCTTCCGTGGTTCTTTTACTAGCGTATTTGGGCATTGCATTTCTGTCCAACTGACAGGTACCATTGGTGGACCATTCGCCCCGCTCTCGCTAGACGTCGCAACTACTACACCCAATTCGTTTTCAGCAGTACTTAATTGGTAACACGACAGCTCAGTTTGAGGTAACTACAAAAGATGTACATAGTTAATTTATTGTAACAAATTATGAATATATATAAAATTAAATTACCACTCGAGCCAGTATCACATCGCCTGGACGGAATGATTTATACATTTCAACTCTATCCTTTTCAGTAGCACGTACATCTTCTTTACGTACTATTCCCCGATAGGTACGTTCAAGTATGTGATCTCCAATACATATTATAGAGCATTTGGCAAAACGTTGATTTACTTGCAGAACACGCGCTGTTATTACATCGCCCGCAACTGGAACAATAGTCTGGCTACCAGCACACTTAACTTCTATGTATTTACACTAATTGCGTGATTTTAACAAATTATTAGTATTACATTTCTTAACAGCGAACATATTTAGAGTACCTTATCCTTCTCTTTGACTTGCACGCTTCCAGCCAAGGTAGCATAAATATAACCGCCACGTTCATAGGTTCCTTGACCAGCCACAGTAGTCTCTTCCGAAAGGCATAAGCGTTGCCCAGGTAGACACAGGATAGCCTCAGCATTATCTGAATTAATCGCCTTTTCGTTATTTGAATCAATTTCCATTGTTTCCTTTAATTTATTTATTTGAAACTCAAATTAATAGACTTTTATATATAAACACGACACACAGCTGTTTGAAATGATCGGCAAGGCAGTGTTATAAATTATCATTACCACATTGCCAGCTATACAATTGTTCTACAATAAAATAAGCATTTAGGTTGGGTGTTCGGAAACTTTTGACATTAAAAAATAATTGTTGCAAACTTTTAATTGATTAATAGTAAGTTTATTTATTGTACATCTCATCTGAAAACATTTTGGCAGAAATCAACAAATTGGCACAAAAAGGCTGAATCCTAAGAACTCCAACATCACTTACTGTATGTGCATATCCACAATAATATTTATATATACATTAATTTCACTTTATCTTTTCTAAAGTCATATTTATATACAATGGTAGAAGTAAATGCTGAATCTGAGATGTCTGAAGCCTTGTCAGGCATAGTGATGGATGATGTACTTAGTAGGCATCGCCGAGAACGAAAAGATTTGCAGGCTAAAATACAGGCCTTAAAAAAGTCTGCACCAAAAAATGATAAAAAGAAGCGCAAAGAAATAATGGAGGAGGTTGCTCGCATGGAAAGTGACTTGGAGAAAAATCAAGCCTCTGAATTAGTCGAGGTAGAAAAGGAGCAACAAACCCAAAAACAAAATGAACACCAAAACGAGAATACAAATGAGAAACAACAAAACTTCGATGACGCATTGTGCAATGGTGATGATGAAGAAGATGCCACTGGTACAACCCAACGTGTTACTAAAGCACAAAAACGACGTGATAAGAAAGCGCGTGAAGCCCGACAAAGAGAGGAAGATATACGGGTTGCTGCTGAGGATGCAAAGTTCGCACCTAAAGCTATCGAAAGGCGTGCTATACAATCGAAACTGTTAGAACGACAATTAACACTACATTATATTCCTTCCGATGGCAATTGTCTCTACAATGCGGTACGGCATCAGCTGGCTCAAAAGGGATTACCTACATACAGCGTGCAAGAACTGCGCAAGGAAACTGCTAACTATATACGCGCTCATAAAGATTCATTGATTTGTTATATGACTAATCCAAAAACTGGCTTTTTGCTTACTGATGCAGAATTTGAAAACTACTGCGAACTATTGCATACTACACCAGCTTGGGGAGGACAAATTGAACTAAAAGCCTTATCCTCCATACTTAAAGTACCCATTGAAGTGCTACAGGCAGAAGGACCACCGACTGTACAAGGGGCTGACGAATTTGCTGGGCCTAGTCTATTAATAACGTACCACCGCCATATGTACAGTCTGGGTGAACATTACAATTCTTCTGTGCCAATCGTACAAGTCTGAAACCCTAAAACTAACGAGTGAAAATAATTATTGTTTCCCTTTATTTGTAAAACAAAAAATTAACATTACTGTTAAAAAATACTTAAAACTATTATTTTTTTTTTAACAATTTCTCTTGTGTATTTTTTGAAACTGTAGCCTAATACATCCGATTTTTCCTAGTTTCCCATGCTGTAACCTCAAAATAATCTGTAAATAATTAAAAAGTCAGCAAAATATTTTTTATGTACAACTCAAATTTACATAATAAAAATATTTATTTTACATTAAAATACTTAATAAGTTGTTAATAAAATTAACGATTTACTTTAAGTTTATTTTGAAAATTTGTTTTATTGTCAAAAACTACAGTCGAAATGTTTAGATTTATTAATAAAAAATATTTTGCTTTTAGTGCAAATTTGGAATAATGCATAGTGCTTATTAAGTATAATGTGCCACAGCAATTAGATTGCTGAAAGCGCAAACAAATTATTGTAGTTTGTGCCAATTATGTATCCACTCAAAATCAGCATTGACTACGCATTATTTATAATAGTCAACAAAAACAGAAAATAACGGAAAATTTTGGCAGTACATTACAACTCTGGTACAAGAGCATCAAATTAAATGCAAACTTATTTTGTTTTCAATTAAAACTTTTTAGCATACGTACGAAATAAAAATTTTGTGCCATTTATCTGTCCAATGCTGTATCTACATATTTAAAGAAAAAAATCTCAATATCAACTTCACTTATTTACTTCATTATTATTACTTTCCAATCCAAACAAGGTTAGATCGTCGAAATTACGGTACTCGGCAGGGTCAATTCCGGAATCGTAGAACCGGTTGCCTTGGGAATCGTCTTATTCACTTCATTAACATCAAAGCTTCCGTTATACATATATATTACTGAAGACTCCGACACTGAAGGAGTGTTGGAGTAAATGACGAATAACGATAACTGTATAGCATGATGACCACACTAAAACGTGATTCAATTTTGTTCCTATCTTTAAAAGCGGGAAACGATAAACAGGACACGGTAAAAGCTCCAGAAATACCAAGCTCATACTTATTTTCAGCAGTCACTTTTAATATTATATTTATAATAAGGACATAATGGTATATACACACATATTTATTTTTGTTTTTCCTGCAAGGAGCAAATGACCAAAAGTTTTTAAGGAAAAAAAAACTTTGGTTTGTAATCCTTGAATTTTTATCGGACACATGTAGGGTATATAATTTGATTAGAGGTCGAGTGGGTGGTTATGGAATATATGATAACGATATCACGTTGTCACAATAAGTTTTATAAGTGGCTAAAGATAATTTGTATCAACTATCTTTTATACATATGTACATATATATGCATAGATATGTAACAGATGTCTAGTGATACAAAAAGGCCATTATAAAAAATATAGAATCAACATATGGGAATTTTTATCTCATAAAAAATATGCACTCACTCACTCGCTCACGTACAGTAAGGGTTTTTTTAAATTGATTCTGAATCGATTACTGCTACGTGATTCCAGCAAGGAATTATCAGTGTTCAAACTTTGCAGATCATGTTGCTTTAAGTTATTACGTAAGCACTTTTTAGGGTAAATCTTTAAAACTTTCAACTTATTGCGCTTACTTTTGAGACAAGTGATCGGAACGGCAACGGATTGACCCTATAATCATAGATATGTCGAAACTAAGAAAGAGGGACGGTGATCTCCAGATAAACTTAACTTTTAGAGTATAGTTGCAGTCAGTTAGTTGTAATTAAGGCAAAAAGTGTACATTCGAGTCTAGCTCAGGAGTGCTCAATATCTGAGCTTTTTGTGGATATCCAGCCTAACGCAGAGTATGTACATTGTGCCACTCATAATTTAAATTTGGCGATAAATGAACCGTTAGCAGTTGTGTGGAAATGCAGATTTTTTTCGCAACGTTGCAAGATTTGTATAATGGAAGCAGCATTAAACGTTGGGATCTACTGTCAAAATTTACTGCCGAATCGGACACCACTCTAAAAAAATTAAATCCGAATAGATGATCCAGTAGGGTCGATACGATATATGCAATAAAACTTCGTTATCAAAGGTATTATCAGAAATAGTTCTAAAGAGTCCTAACAAAGATGAGAGTAGTGAAGTAGAGTATTCAAATAAAAATGGTAAATTTCGACTTCGTGTTGCTTTGCGTTTTCATGCACAGTTGAGCAGGTAATTGAGAAGTAAAGTCCTCTCTCGACGAACAAAGACCAAACTCAACAAATCGCTCATTGTTCCCGTCCTGCTACATGGTGTAGAGGCATGGACGATGACAACATCTGATGAGTCAACGTTACGAGTTTTCGAGAAAGGTTCTGCGGAAGATTTATGGTTCTTTGCGCATTGGCCACGGCGGATACCGCATTCGATGAACGATGAGCTGTATGAGATCTACGACGCCATTAACATAGTTCAGGAAATTAAGAGAAAGCGGCTGCGTTGGCTAGGTCATGTCGTACTTATGGACAAAAACACTCCAGCTCTGAAAGTATTCGACGCAATACCCGCCGGGGGAAGCAGAGGAAGAGGCAGACCTCCACTCCGTTGGAAAGATCAGGTTGAGAAGGACCTGGCTTCGCTTGGAATTTCCAATTGGCGCCACGTCGCGAAAAGAAGAAACGACTGGCGCGTTGTTGTTAACTCGGCTATAGCCAGTAAAGAAGAAGAAGTGTATTCCTTCCTGTTGACCTGGCTATGGAAAAGCCGACTAAAGCACTAATGGTGTACAATCGACTGGCTGGTAAATCCTGGGGTTGCAAGTCAAGGATTGTTAGGTGGTTGTACACCATGATCGTGCGACCGATAATCACTCCAACTATCGAAGTTGCAGCGACTTGCATGCATTGGGTGCAATACGCACTTGTCCGAAGGCGGCATTTGAAGTCATGCTTGAGCACAAACCCGTTAACCTAGTAATCGATCATTTAGCTAAACACACACTGCTATAAATGATAACAGAAGGGTGTGGCAGAGGTAAGGTAATCTCATCCCAGCGGATGAAAGTGACAGCATTACCAAAACTAAGAAGTTAAAGGTTATCCTTAGCAGCAAGGCTGAACTGATTCCACTCTTGAGCTACTGCTTAGGGATAGTGCAATCAAGTCGTAACCAAGTGCATCTTATCTGGGTGCCCGGTCACAAAGGTATAGCTGATGAGCTCGAACGCTCAACAGCATCCACTAACATGGTAAGACCTAAACTCTTCAACACGGTGGATCCCCATACCGCAAAGAAGCTGCTCCGCAAGGAAGAGGGAGTAGGCAAAGAAAGGTATTAGCAACAACTCCGAGGCATGCACCATGCCAAGTTGCTAATGTTGGGTTACAACCTCAGCAGATTTAAATGTATGTAATCAAGCTCCCTAGGGACAAATTCAGGCTACTTGTCGCATTATTCACTTGCCTTTGCAAGCTGAAGAAGTACTTATACAACAGCGGCCTGGCTTCTTTCGCAAATTGCCGGTTCTGCGACAGGAGCGTGAAACTCCAAAACACCTGCAAATTGACTACATAACAGTCTGCAGATGCATATTAAATTCCTTTGGATCCATGTTTCCAAATAAGGATCACATCGCTTCACTAGCACCCAGCAGTAGCATATATTGGACTTTATCAATATGCTGGTGCTAGGTCTTTGTTATTTAGGAGAGTGCACATAGACCTAAGGTCGCGATGCAATCCTCGTCTATCTATCTAATCTAATTCCTCCGGGTATCGATTGTCACTACAAAGCGGTAAGCTATCTCAAAAGGGCTTACATACGTGTAGCGTGCAAGAACTCCGCAACCCTAAAACCTCGAAATAATCGACAATTAATTAAAAAATCAAGCAAAATATGTTTTTATTTACAAACCAAATTTACATAATAAAAACATTTGTTATTTTACATTAAAATACTTAATAAGTTGTTAATAAGTTTAACGATTTACTTTAAGTGTATTTGGAAGATTTGTATTATTGTCAAAAATTGCAATCGAAGTGTATAAATTGATTAATAAATTGTTTGCTTTTGGTGCAAATTTGGAATAATGCGCAATGCATGTTAAGTAGAATGTGCCATAGCAATTAGATTGTTGAAAGCACAAGCATATTATTATAAACTAATTTAGATATTTATATCTACTTGTATTTAAAGAAGAAATTTTCAATATACCCTTCACTTATTTACTTCAGCGACATCAATGTGTAGGCGCAGGCAAAGCCTCCGTTACATAGAGGCATAATCAATTTTTCTTCTTGCTACCAACACTAGTTTTCGACGGGCTTGACGTTTTTCCTTGGGATGTTTTGTGTTCCAATGTGGATGGCGAATGCTTTACTGAAGATTCCGACACTGAGGGAGAGTTCGGGTAAATGACGAATAACGATAACTGTATAGCGCTCAACGCGAATAAGAATAAATTTTGATACTAAAAGATAAGAACATAAAATTTACGATGTTAATTATAGTAATAATGAAAGGTAAATAAGAAATTAATCTTACAGCCATCATGAAATTATGAATAGAAATTCCGTACAACGCCCACGACGCAGCTACTAGTGTGCCAGTGAATATAATTGGGAAAGGCATACCCTCTGTACTCTTCTTTTCAATAATTTTATTGAGATGCAATAGTGGCGATCCAACTAAAAATACTAATATCCCAGTGATGAGCATACCAAAACGGAATTCGATTTTTTTCGGATTTTCAATAGTCGCATACGCTAAACAGGCCACTGTAAAAGCTGCAGCAATACCAATTTTCGACAATATTTTCCCTCTAAGTTCACTCGAAGCATACCAATAGAATACACTCAAGAAAACGGCGCTGAGGGCAAGGCCGAGAAGATTAACCTTAATAGTGGCAGAATCGCCCATCAATGTGCCCATCTTTAAAGTCAAAATCGAACTGTAAATAATAATTATAATTCATCATATTAGTAAATGCGTATTACAAGATAGATACAATTTAATTTAATTTACTTTTATTAATATTTGAATGCAAACTCATACTTTTCGCAGACACCTTTGTTATTACAGTTATAATTGGGACAAAATAGTATATTTTTATCCTTGGTTTTCCCGCAAGGAGCATAGGTTGTGTACGAAACCGGAAATACACCAAATTCACTAGTGATACAAACCGACTGTCATAGAAATATAGAATCAACAGGTGGATTTTTTATAGTAAGCAGATATGTATGTATGTATGTATGTATGTCTCCTAAATAAATATGCATGTTGCTTAAAAGTGTAATAGTTTTGTTCACCTAACTATTGTATGTATCCATATCAAAATAATCGAATTAACTGTCTGTCTGTCTGTCTGTCCGTCCGTCCGTCCGTGCAAATTGTAACTTGTGTAAAATGGAGATATCTTGATGAAACTTGGTATGATTGTTCCTTGACAAAAAAAAAACACTACGAGTTCATAGACAGGCGTAATCGGACCACTGCCACGCCCACATATCGCCTTCAACCGAAAATATATAAAGTGCCATAACTAAGAACTAACTTAAGACATAAGACTCTAATTTTCTTCTAATTGCATCGCAGTAGCAAAGGCATCTGTGGGAAAAAAATTTGAAAAAGTGGACGTGTCCCCGCCCTCCAATAAGTTTAATGTACATATCTCCTCAACCACTACAGCTACAACAAACAAATTCCTCTAGAGCAAATATTATGAGAACTCCTATCGACAGTGCCAAAAGGCTGAAATCGGATGATAACGCCGCTCACTCCTCATATAACGGTGCAAATAAAATCTCCTAAAAGCGTGATAAATCGAAAACTAAATACGCCAAAAACATTAAATTTTACTATCGAGTTGGTATGAGAGAGCTTTAAAGAAGCCAGGTAGAAATTGGACGATGGGCGTGGCAGCGTCAAGTTTTAGGTGAAATCACCTCGTCTGCACCGAAGCTAATATACCCTTCACAGGTGTATTTCTTTTAGTAACTATGTGTCCAGTTTGTACGGAAGCTACATATATGCTATAGTAATCCGATCTGAACAATTTTTTCTAAGATTACATTGTTGCCTTAGAAAATAACATATACCAAATTTCGTCAATAGATCTTGTCAAATGCAAAAGTTTTCCATACAAGAACTTGATTATGATCGTTCAGTTTGTATGGCAGCTTTATGTTATAGTGGTCCGATATTGGCCGTTCCGACTAATGAGCAGCTTCTTGAAGAGAAAATGACGTTTACAAAATTTCAAAATGATATCTGAAAAACTAAGGGTCTAGTTCGTATATATACAGACGGACGGACAGACAGACAGACGACATGGCTAAATGGACTCAGCTCAACATACTGATCATTTATATACATATATACTTTATAGGGTCTCCGACGCTTTCTTCTGCGTGTTACAAACTTCGCGACAAACTTAATATACCCTGTTCAGGATATAATAAAGAACGAATAACTATTTTAGGATAAAACTTAGCAGAAATAGTGCATTTGAGGTATGCTACCTTATGACTTAAAATTGCCTTTTTCGAACCAAAACTACTCAATCCCTTAAGCACAGGATATGTGGACCCAGTGACTTTTACCGAAAATATTGGACAATGTGTGAGACATATAAATCAAATTCAGAGAGAATCCTTTCCTGTTAGTCGCATATCTGTGTGTCAACAATAGTTTGAATCGGGTCCCCATATACCTAATATAAAGATTTTCAAACTTCTAGATGACTTTATATCGCATGCGTCAGTCAATTAATGTGAGTTATTTTAATAAAATTGAGGGAGTGCGTTTTTCTTATAACGGTGCTTAGAATGAATAAAATTGAGTAAAACCCCTCATACATATGTATAACTAACAAGCCTGACCATGCCATGTACCTGAAGGTACTTCCCTGACTTTAATCCTTGCAAGTTGCAAGAGTGTATTCGGTTATACACGAACTAGCTCTTTCTTGCTTGTTTATAGTACAAGATAATACTAAAACGAAGTAAAACTACACATGCATATATGTATGTATATTTTTTCTGTTGTATGTTTAAATTTATATTCATATCTCTTGCTCTACCTGGCACGATAGAATTATCATTCCTATAGAAAAACCACGTATTTTGCGATTACGATTTTTGCTTATTTCTTATCAAGTCATTTCGGCTTCAATGAAACATATAAATATCTATATATACAATACATACATATGTACATAAGTAAACGTAATTTCAACAAGGCTTATCAGTGCTCAAAGATTGCAAATCAAGTTTCATTAGGTTATTACGTAAACACTTTTTAGGGTAAATCCTTTAAACTTCCAACTCATTGTGGTTACTTTAGAGACAAATGATCGGAACGGAATCGTTGGAAGAGATTGGCCCTATAATCAGAGTACTAATCACGGTTATGTTCAAACTAAGAAAGAAGGTCGATGATCTCCCATTAATCTTAAGTTTTATGTTATGTTATTTAAATTTTTATCCTCCAATTAACAATGGAATGGAGCCTAATTCTTTCAGCAACAAGCGCAATTCTGACATCTAACTCAATGTAACTAAATATGCAAGTACATAGACTGCTCCAGTCTTTAGTAAATACAATACTATATTTGTATATACATGTATACATACGTGTACATAGCCATACATATTTGTTTACGATGTCTAACCGAAAGGTATACAGATTATTTCCTTACCTATTACGGCGCAAACACAATTTCACCGGTAACAACAAGCACTTGCACTTATGCACATTTGCACACACATACTTGTTTGTTGTTTTTCTATTCCATTTGGCTTCCTACGACTGACCGTACAAATCAAGGTAACGCAGCATCAATGATATATGTAAGTACTACTACTTACTGGTGCAATGTTTATGAACTAACAATAAAAGCCTTTCACCTGTAATACTTACAGTACGACACCACCGAGAAATGGTTCTGGGGGATATCCATCACTACGCCCCCTTTTGCGTATGTCATTTAGCAAAATTACACCGGACAGAAATTGTAAAGTTGTAATTGTTCCGGCAACTTTTGCGAGTGCATGACTATAAGGAGCCAATATATTGCTTAGTGCTTCCATACTTCTTGTTGTTGTTTGGCGTTATATTATTCAAAATTCAATATCCTTGTCAACGAAGAGTTTTTCTTCTTATTGCACAGAAATGAATGCAGTTGTTGAAGCCTCTCACACCGCTCTCACGATTTCTCAAAAAACTTAAAAACTCTCTTCCCACTTTGTTCGTATTTTTATGCAAATGTCAAGTTCAAGAGCACTTCCGCCGCCGGCACACTGCACTGTTATTTAACACGTCCTCCTGTCAATTTAATTTAACTCAAACACACCCTCACCGTAAATTTGTTTTTGTTGTTTTTTCGATATGATAAAAATGTGTGCTTCGCCGAACACTTGATATTTTGTTGTTTTATTTCGATTTTTGTCCCGATTTTCCACTTTACTTCGCCACTCTTAATGAACTTGATTTAATTGCTTTTATTTAGTACACCTGAAATTTTGTTTAAAAATTTTATTATTTTATAAAAATTGTCATTAATTGTTCAATGTCATTCCTGTTCAATATGAACAAATATAAATCGCTTATTAAGTTCAAGTGATAGAGATACAGTATTTTTCATTTTAGTCACATGCTTTACGTACAATGAACCAATTATTGCTTTGTAGTATTTTATTCTAATCTCATTTTGTGCAAGTACTATTGTTATTATGTAAAAAAGTGTATTTATTCAGAAAAAAAATTAGGAACAAAAACGCGTTCAATGCACAAAACGAAAACACGACGTTTCTACTCGAATGTGGGCCACCTTCTGAGCTATCAAATGTGACTGTAGCTACTACACTAGTCGATTAAATTCATGGTTGCTAAAACTTGAAACGACAACAAACGACAAAAACTATAAACGCCGGGAGATGGACAGCTTGATACGTCGTTTGCTATAGAGAGCAGTACATGTGCATATAAATATGTACATATGTATGTATATGTAGATAGAACGTATTCTGAAAGTAGATATGGGCATTTCCACCAGAATGTTCACCTAAGGCAAAATTTTAAAAATTATTAAAACTACTTTATCTTTGCATATTTTCGTAGGAAAATAATCAAATTAATGTACATAAATTTTAATTTTATTTGTAACCCATTTCGAGATATACATACATACATACTTACATATAAAGGCCATGTCGGAAGGAACTTCTTCGATATTTCTATTGATTTTTTTTGTTTTTTATTAAAGAAACATATTAAAAATTAACCATTGCTATGTGTAAAATTTTTATAGTGACAAAAGAAATGCATAAGAAAGTATGTGATTGCAAATAACTGCAAGTTTTTGCACTTTTTTTGTCGTATGTACATATATTTCAATGTCCCGTGTAACATAAAAAATAATACATGTTACCCTTGCGTCGAAAGTATAAGCAGAAAACCCGTAAAATATTGAGTGCTAACAATTTATTTTTTTACGATTAAAATAAAAAAAAATCAATTTAAATTCCAGAAGATTTGTGAATTTGGTAACTACTTAGAATTGGTCACGCGCAACATCATAAGTGTAAAATTTAAAAATTTACAACAATTTTTTGTCTTACAAAATTTGTTTAAGTATGCACATACATACATATGTAGAGTCACGACACACCTAGGCCTTTAGGAGTCTCATTGTGATAATACCGCGACTAAATTTCCATCACTCCATTGGCTCCTCTCTGAGGCATCCCGTACCTCTGATGAAGTTCATTAGTATGAAAAGTTTTATCTGTGCAACTTCCAAGACGTTGTCACGAAACTCCCCACCGATACTTGCTAATCTTTTTCTACTAGAGTTCTTATATCATTCCTTTTAAATTTCAATAACATAGTTTGGTACTCGTATATGCGGCACATATTCCTTTCATACCATATTTTCCTGCTTGCGTGTTTGTCGATTAAATATTTGTAGAGGCATATAAATTCCCTCTTTCCCGGAATCTAATTGTAGGGCGGTGTCTGTTCTGGCTAGTTCATCTGCTTCACAATTCTCAGGGATAGCGCTATGTCTTGGAACCTTTTACAGGTTTGTCGTGAAATAGGTTGTTCGAGCCACTAATAGATCAAGACATTATTACGCTAACTTTGACGAAACCCTAATTGGCTTTAGTGATCCCACAGCCGCCACGCTATCTGTACATACTTGTATATACATATATATATTTGTGTGTATATATATTTCTTGTTGTGAGCAGACTTCGTACCCGAACAAGAAGGCTCTCTTTAATTGCTGTGATCTCCGCTTGGAAGATCCTATAGTGGTCTGGTAGACGGAAGACGATTTTGATATCTAATTTATTTAATTACTAGAAATTACTTTTAGAAATAATTTTAAAGGCATCAATGCGCCATCTTCCAAAGTCAGTAACATTTTGCCTCGGAATTGAAATCGGCGTTTGAGTTATTATCCGCAAAAACACTTTCAACTTCTGTAGGTCCAGGAAACGTGGTGTTTGAACGGGGTTATCAGATGTGTGGGGTTAGCTGGGCATGCAAAGAGGTGGTTAGAGTCAAGCGGGGACTCGTTGCATGCTGGACATATATTTGGTATGTGAGGGTCGATTCGGGATAAGTAGGAGTTTAACCTACTGGAATATCCAGAACGAAGCTAAAATGTGTGCGATTGTCTCGTTCGGCATGATGGAAATGCCCATAAACAATTAAACAAGGTGTTGTTGGACGAGTATTAAACTTGTTCTCAACAAGTACTCATGCACAAATGTTAACATAGACAGGTTGAAAGAGAGCGCAGTACTAGTACATAAGTATGTATGGATATGTATGGACTTGTAGATAAAACGTATTCTGAAAGTAGAATGGCAATTAAACCAGAGATTATGAGAG
Source organism: Bactrocera tryoni (assembly GCF_016617805.1). Classification (NCBI taxonomy): domain Eukaryota; kingdom Metazoa; phylum Arthropoda; class Insecta; order Diptera; family Tephritidae; genus Bactrocera; species Bactrocera tryoni. The sequence continues at coordinate 7,144,083 of NC_052502.1, read as the reverse complement.
AACTCTTTTAAGTTCTTTGATTAAACAAGGTGTTGTTAGGCGCATATTAAATTTGTACTTAACAGAAATTACACATGCAAAAATGTATACATACATACTATATGTGTGTGTTTGTGCCATGAGTGATGACCCATGACACAGCTGATTCGTCTCTCAATAGCAAGTCATACTGACGTTCCTAAAGAAAAGGGGCAAATGCTAATTGCTGCCAAAAATTCTTCATGGTCATCATGATGGATTGTACGGTGTGTACCTAAACGCGGCGGTAACGCTGAGTATGGAAAAATTCAATTTTGACAGCGCTTTAAGAAGTAATTTTTGTAATTCTTAAAAATATCTTGTCGCGCGATGTTTAATGCTTGTACAAGAGAATGGATGTATTAATAAATTAATTCGTTTTGCATTTTATTTCTTTTGTAGTAATTGTACAATTTAAGTTGGAATTTGACGTATTGTTGTCGTTTTATTTACGACACTTTTATTTAGGTATGCCAGATAGACAGCCTGATGCGTCGTTTGCTAAAGAGAGCAGTTAGAATAAATATGTATGTATGTACATACACATGTATGTATATAACAGATTCCGAGAGTAGACATGCAATTAACAATTTTCTGGTTGGACGAGTATTAAATTTGCTCTCAATATAAATAAAACATGCACAAATATATGTATGTATGTATATTTATGAATTTACATATTCATTAAAGCAACTGTCAATAATTGCACACAAGTGAAAGTACCCAATAAAAAATCGGATTATCCAAAGAATAATCTTAGATCGATTAGAAAATATAATATTAATCAAAATTATTTATAATTACATTTTTAAATGTCAACAATTGACGATTGATGCATTAAACAAATTGCATATCTATTGAAAATTTTTTTAAACACAAAATGAAATGTAAGTTCTCTAATACAGGGTTATCAGAAATATTCTATTTGAATTGTTGTTATAGAGGAATAAGCCACAATGTTGGGAAAATCCCGATCTCTTCGCCGTGTTCTGATTATAAAAACGCCTATGATAAGGCTACATCTAAAAATAAACTTTTTTGGAATCTCCACAAAATATACATACATACATATGTACATATATGATAAGAAATTGGTACATTTCAAAATTACCTTAGTTTTTGGGACTCCCAGAAAAAATTATGCGCCGATAGAGTAAATAGATTCAAATCAACGTTGAAGGTGCGACTGACAGTTTTATACTGTTGAAATATATTGATAATACATACATACATATGTCTGTTTTTCAAGAGTACTTCAGCTTGCAGATTGTAATCATTGCATACTTAAAAATATACATTTAGAAAAGAAGTTTTTTTTAATTTTTTACATAACCAACTATATTTACGAGCTTCAAAATGGAAAATATACAAAAATAAGACCTGGTTAAACATCTTCTCGCAAAACCGGCTTCTCCTTTTCTGATACAAACGGTACTTTTCCGGGTTTGGAGTGCTTTCGTACATTTGCCTCCTTCACCTTTTCTTTGTCCTTGATAGCGCGCATTTTGCGTTGTGCGTTCAACACGTGTTTCGGCACTTGGCGATGACGAGCAATACGCTTTATTTGGGGGTGAGCGGCAAATTTCTCTTTTAATTTCTCTTGATAGTTGAAAGCGACACGTTCGCGTGGTCTTATGACACCCAATTTTTCGGACGCATTTGACTTCCACATGCGTATGTTCATTTCATCAGAACCGGAGAATATATATCGATTATCTAGGGACCAAGCAATGCAAACCACATGCTGCATACGTTTTGTATGGTATATTTCCCTCGAATGACTATGATGGACATTGTAAATACGTATAGTCTTATCGTAACTTCCTGAAACGAATTCTTTGCCTGTGGGTGAATAATCCACATCCGTTACTGCAGATACGTGATCAAAATGAATTTTGAGAGGGTTCTTAAGCTGGCGTGTATCGAACGTATAAAGGCTGCAGATAAATTTAAAGATTTAGTATCTCTACAAAATTAACAAATATACGTATAGCAATTACTTGCAGTCCTCATTCGCAACAGTGAAATTGAATGCTTCCATTGGATTCCAAGCAAGTTTATTGCTTTTCATAGTTAAAACGATTTTTCGCAATGGTAGAGCCTCTCGTTGGTCATAAAGTATAATGCTTCTATCGCTGGCACAGCACGCAAGTAGGGATGTTTCAACTTGATTAAATGCAACTGTGTGTAATGTGTCTACACCCCATTTAAGAGTTTTAAGTGGATCATTCCGATTTTCATCCCAAATAGCACATACCTCTCCACATGTTGCATAAATCGACTCATTTCGATGATGGGAAATGCCAGTAAGAATTGTGCGTGACAAAATAGTATTTATTGGTTCTTCCTCTTCATCCACATCCGACATATCATTCTTCCATACTTTAATAGTTTTGTCATCGCCGACTGTGAAAAAGCGATCACCATTTACCGAGTAAACAATACCACGAACGAAACCATCATGAGCAACGAAATTTCGTATACTAGCACGATTCGCTAAATCCCAAATTCGAATTTCGCCATCATAAGCGCCAGTGACAAGTGTAGAAAGATGCTTTGGATGCTTTCCGAAACATGCAACACCATCTCGGTGACCACTTAAATTACCTACGAAGGGTTTAGCAAATACACGTTCTAGCTTCGTGGCATTTAACGCACGAACATATTCTCGAGCGGTTTCCATAGGATGCAATTCAGGATCGAAATTCCTCGGCACTGAAATAAATAACTTTTCTTAATAAAACGATTTGTAATTACCAATTCAGACATACTTCTATGATTCTGTAGTTTGGTTTCGCGGACATATTGGTCCGGATTTCTACTTATCATTTTAACTTTCATTGTTATATTTTGTTTATATCAGGTTTTTATTAATAAAGTACGTATCAAGAATAAAAGTCAAAATAAAAACACGATGCGCACAGTTCTCCCATAAACAGCTGCTATATACAGAGATGCATTAAATCGGCATTAATAAATTCTAGTTCATAGAAATTGTAAAAATGTTAAGATACATATTTTTATTTTATTTATGTTTTTAATTTAATCAAGGACTATTTCGTGTCTCTAAATATAAAAAATTTGGACGATATTAGTTTAAAACTATTAAATTTCTTATTCAATTTGTTTGGTATTCCTAAATTTATCGACTACTTGTATTTGAATTTGAAATATATCGATTTTTTTAAATATTTAGCGTAGCGAAGTTTTATAACTGTATTTTCATGGAGTAAAAGTTTGTTGGAATTTTCCGTTCATTGTTTATTTTCATCAACTATGGCTAAAATAGAAAGGCAAAAGGAAGTCATATCCATTACACATTTCATTAATCCTCATCTATTTTGGTATCACAAAATAGACGCTTGTAGCAATGATTATCAGTCCATACATAAAATTGAAAAGGAGCTTGCCGAATACTACAACAACCACAAAGGTTGTGCACAGGCAATACGGCGTCCACAATTAAATACACTGGTAGCTGTAAAATTTCTTGCTTGGAATAAATTAATACGTGCTCGCTTAGATCATATTGCTAGTTATGGAAAAAATGTAGTGGAAGGTCAATTCATAATGTGGGCTTTAGATTATGGATTTCCATTTCAAACAAAAGCAGATTACATTTTTCGGTTACCCAATAAATTGACAACACCTGTTGATTACATTCGTTGCGGTGGTTTGGCAAATGTCATCCCAGCTGAAGAGTTTTTCATGAAGAATACAATGGTGAAGAAAGTATCAAAGAAATGGCATCAACGTGCTTATGATATCATTGAGAAAGCCATAAATGATTCGGAATGCATAGTATTTATTAAAGAATTTGCTTTGGACAATCAAGATTGGGGGGAATTAATAATCAAAACTAATATGGGCGTAAAATATCGTGTCAAGGATCACTTAATATCCTTGCATTTAGCAACTGAATGTGAATCGAATTTCAGAGATGAATGTCAAAAATTAAAGACCACCAAAATTGCACCATGGATGTGCAATAACGGTAACAGCAAATTTTATACAAATCGAGCTTATATTTTTCCCGGTGTTGTTGGCATAACACATAATCCAAGCAAATGTCCAGAATTGACGTGTGACATTAAAGCAAAAGAAAAAGTAGATGATTGGTATGAGCGGAATCTGTTTAAATCTGGACAGGAGACAGAATTCATTGATACAACTAATGAGATTATGGCAGAGGAAGATAATAATGAAAAAGATTTTGAGAATATCGAAAAAGATGAGGCACCGCAACATATCCAGCTTGCTGGTATACTTTCAAAATCTAGAGCAGAAAAATCTGAAAATGGTCACATATCAGCGCCGCCTATTCCCGATGGCGAAGATTTTGAAATGTCCACTGAAAGTAAAAAATGTAACAGAACTATGGAAACCGTCGAAAGTGAAATTAGCTCAATTAAGTATTTGCAATTAGAAAATTCTACAGCGAATACTCTTCATTTTCCAAATATTATAAATCGCAATATTACGGAGAGGACTGAATTGGGTAAAAGTGAAATGGAAGCTAAGGAGATGTTTTCCAAGCAGAATGAAGTAATATACATATGTGCATTTATCATCCATTCATAACATTATTTTATCTTATATTTGTGGAAAAGGTAGAAGATCATAACAAATCGGATCCCACATTAGGTGATATTAGTGCATATGCTAGACATTTGATCACTTTTCGAAAAGAGGTAATATTGACTTACATCTGCTAGACATAGACGGTACATAAATGATATGATAATTCAAATTTAACAGTACATTGATAGAAAAATGGAAGAAGAGGCATTAAAAGATGCTGATGCATACAACTTTGCTAAGAAGGTAATCATACCGGATCTGTTGTATAGTTAATAATATAATTTTCTAATAGGATATTAATATAAATCGGTATGATAACTTAAAATTGGCATCTTCAACTAAGTCGAGACTACAATCTAATCGAGAGGCAAGTATACATTTTACTTAAGATCGCAAACTTAATTTTAAGAGTTAATTTTTAAAGGTTACAAGTGTTAACTCAACTTTCCATGGGCTACGAATGATACCAGCCGGATATGACTTTATAAATTTGTGTGATTATAAGGATGAAGAGCATTGGCACTGCAAGAAGAGTACACTCAATGATCGCTCCGCACATTGATTTTTTAGATTGTAATAATTACACATTCAGCTGCATCATTTCATAAATTTTTACCACGAGCATCTCAGGGCCGGATCCACTAAATTACTATACTGTTACCCTACATATTCATATGTATATACCTACCTGTAATTATAATCATGACTTCATATCGTAATTCGTTTAAAAATAAAATACAAGATCCAATGAATTATTATTTTCAACTCGAGTTATATATTTCCAAAATTTATTTTCCAAATGTTTGGAATTTAATTTCTAAAAAAAAAATGATTGAAACAACTAATGAGAAATCAGCTTTTATACACAGTCAGAATTTATAGTACGTACTAAAAGTGTAAATACATAAATATGTATATTATTTATATGAAACTAAAATCGTTTAAATTAAACTGAGATATTTCTATACATTTTTAACATTGGTTTACATTTGTAGTTCCAAATACGCACATTTCTCAAGTGTATATACAATTGTATCCTACGAAATGTCAACATTTGATTCCTTTCAGCATTAAGGTGACAGGGAGAAACAGACAGTTGCATACGTTATAAAAAATGGATATGAGTTTTAATGCAAATTACGGTAGTGCATTTAAGGTACACATTTTCGTAACACTACACCAAAAGTAAAACGTATGTATGTATGCTATTTATAGTATTAAAATAAAAGACAAATATATATGTAATTGTTAAAGAAAAAGTGTAAATGCACTTTACATACAATTGCTGTTTTCCAAAATATTTTAAGTGAAATAACTTCAAGATATAACGATATTATGCTTCTAGCTTATAATTCATCTTGCGAATGCCGTAAAGGTTAAATTATTAATTACACTGCGTTTAAAATGTTTAACTTCCTGTTTTTGCACATGCCTCATTTCGTGTGATTGTAACTCAGAAACACTGCTGAAAAGATGGCTACAATAAAGGCACTGGTGAGAAGTAGTAGCCATCGGAAATCCATTAAAACCATTTTTCTTGTCTCTATCGCGTTTTTCAACTTTAACTGATTGATAAGTAAAACCTGGTATTGCTTTCTCATGGTTTTTACTATTGTTGGCAGTGTTGGATATTTGAGTTTGCTTCTTCGCCGCTAATTCAAACAATTCTTGTAACCATGTCGAACTGGCAGCTTCGGGTTTTCCGATATCCAAATTTTCTGGCTTGAATAAATTTATGGATTTTTCGAATTCAATCTTAGTACATTCGATATTTAAGCGCTGCCTTTTAGGGTTTATTGCTGGCTCACACTCCTTAAGCGTCAATTCGCTGTTCTCGGCTAGACAAGTCGCCACTCTTTTGCGCTTTTGTTTGCATTTGTGTCGTTGTCGATCGTGTTCTTCAAACTCTGTGTTGTTCACAAAGCGCAACATGCAGATTTCACATCGCAAATTGTCATCATAAAAAGCATGAGCACGTAGTAAATGCAGGTTTAAGCGATGAAATCCCTTAAATAGTTCTACACAGAAATTGCATTTGTATCGTTGTGTCGGCAACTGTTTCAGCGGTGGCTTCACTTTAACTTTAACCAATGCTGCTTGGACAGCTTTTTTTGTCAATTTTCGCTCTCGTCGTGACTGTGGTTGATCATTTTTCTGGGCAACAGTCTGTTGAGGAACTGACATTTTCCGTTTGGTATTGAGTTCTTTTGTAGTTAGAATAGGTTTTGGCTTTTCAAATTTAGATTTTGTTTCGCTGCAACTATGTTTTATTCGTTTCAATTCAGGTTCTGATGAAGATGAAACTGTCGTTATTAAATCTGTCTCCGAAACAAGAATTTCTGTACTTTTTGCGATAACCAATTTAGAATGTGTGTTCTGATGTTTTACATAGTTAAAATAACCGGTGACAATTTTGAGGCATTGAATGCATTCGAAAAAATATTGTTTGCGCGAGGTGATTTGATATATGCGCGCCGTACGTTTTAGTTCCTTTTCCTTCTTTGCACCACAATTTGTGAATAAATTCCGCAACTGGGTAATTTGCCGAAAGTGTTCTCTACATTCTGTAGCTTTGTGAGAGTATAACATGTGCCGCAAAAGTTCTGTATGTTGTGAACCGCATTTTTCTTTACATACTGGGCATTTAAGAGTCTGCATCATTGGATCTTTTAAAGATTTCGACTCTTCGGCATGCTTTTGCATAACATGCTCCTTATGTATCTTAAAAACGGCATCAATGCAACCACAGAGCTGGCATTCATAATATATGTATCGTTGCATGTATCGCAACCTAATAGTCATAGCGGAATCCTGTGAGCAACGAGGACGCTCCGATAAAACTTTACCATTGTAAGAACGATGCTTTCGACGCATGTGGTGTATTAGACGCTGACTGTCGGCGAATTCTGCTTTACAAACCGGACATTTAATAACAGCTTCCAACCCGTCCGGTTGAACATTCTCCACTAAAACTGGAGGAGATACTTCAATATTAGTTATACTTCTCAAGGGCGGAGAAAGCGGAGCAGTGTTTACACACTCATTGTCCTTAGTAGTTGTCGTGTCTTTTTGTTTGATTGGACTACACTCTGGGTCAGTAACTTGAACGTCTGAATCGCTGTCACTTGAGACCAAACTTAGACTGGCAATTAAATTCATCTGGCCATGTTGGTATTTTCCTTTTCGAGATTTCTGTTTTCTTCTCCCATCCTTGTGTGTATTTTTGTCATTATCAGGTTCAACCTTCCGAAAAATAATTTCCTCTTCATCTGTGTCTGGTGTGTTTTGAGGTGTCAGCAGTGTTGGAACTGTGTCAGCTTGTACTTCTTCTTCAGCGTCCAAATCAATTACGGCCAAAACCTTATATGAAGTGCAATTATCGGTTACGTTTGAAGCTATACTTTTTGTTGTGGCAGTGATTTTAGTTGAGGTAGTATTTTCTGTGGCAGTAATATTTAGATTGGTCTTTTCATTTCTGGTTGTGGTGGCAGTAATGTCCTTTTTCGGGGAAACGTTGGTGCGTATTTTTACAGCTGACTGCACAACGCACCTTGGTGTTGAGGATATTGGTAACGCTGGTGAAGGAGTGTTTTCGCGTGACGTCAGCACTTCAATAACTTCGTCTCCAATGTTAACAGCTACACCAGCCGTAGCTGCCACTAAAGTTTGTTGCCGTAAGCTCGTAGTATTCCATTCACCTCCACCACCGCCTGCTCCAACTACCATTAAGCGTTTCATTAGGCGGTGCTGCTCCACTTTTTCGAAAAATAAATTGTACAATAATTCGTCGTCATCGACGATTATCCGTTCCTCATTATCTTCATTCTCATTCAACCTATGAAAATTGTGCAGCCGCTCTTCACAGTCGTGACAAATATTGCCTAATGTAGGCGTAGTATAAAGTAACTGAAACAATAAATAATAGATCAGAGATTTTCACACACTAGCCTCCGACGGCTTTAGGGCTTACATTATCGTCACATCGCTTTTGACTAAATTTCCGGAGCTCTTTGACTGTGTATTTAAGATTCTTTTCCGTACGGCATATACGGCAAAAGTGCATGACTTTTGATTGTTGCATGAAACGCTTAGAAATACTACCCAAATAGGCTAACTAAGTAATTATTTGGCAAAAATATAAAAGTTATGAATGATGAAACAAAAACTGAAGAAAAATGTAATAGTAAGAAAATGCTATCACACTCTAAAGGCGCGTATATAAGTGCGGCGATTATCGGTGAACTGTCAATTGTGTTTATACATTCCCTGTGACAAAGGCAAACAAAAAGAAATACCATAACAAAATCTGTAATTACCCGCCACTTTTGCCATGATGTGTTGTTACCAGTCTTCAAAACTAATGACCAAAATTAAATTTTTAACCACATATCAAGCGAATTTGAATTACAATGAAGTGTACAAGAAAATTTTAAGTATTCATGGCAGTTTTTATTCTCAAATTACTATTTCACTTATTAGTGCTTTTTATTTTTACGGTTAAATTAATAATTTAAAATCGTTATAAATCAGCTGTTGTAAGTTGCTTTGTGTGGAGAACGTAAATTACGTTCTCTGCTACTTGTTACCGAACTGTATTATCGACACTATATTGTGTGAGGTTATATTGGTATTAGGAATACAAATCATACCGCGGTTCATTCAATAAGTAATTAAGTAAATAAATTTGTGTTTATTTGTTAAAATTTCCAACTACCGATAAAAGAATGGATGGTCCAAGTTTATTTTATCGAGAAGTTTTACCAGACACTTCGTGTCAAGAAGACTGGACCGAGATACAATTGAATACTGGTAAGAGAACTTGTTAAATATCAAACATGCACTTTTTTTGTACGTCCTTTTACATATATCCCTAGGCGCGACACAGAGCACTCTACAAGATATAAAAGTTGTGGAAAAGGCAGGCGGATATTGCTACCAAAATGTGCAACTAAATCACAATCGGAATCGTTTCATTTATTGGTACTATTGTAACATAAACAATTGTGATGTTACCTTTACTTATAATTATACATATCTCACCATAGGCATACATACCAAGATGTTCTTGAACTATCGGAGGTTTGTTTGGATTTCACTTTGTATAAAAACAATGTTAGGTACAAATTTTCCGACACTCCTGTTTTAAATGTTGCAATAAGCGAGCAAGATCGGTTTGTCACTATTTTAGTGACAACAGTTTGTAGTTTACATCATATAAAATTCCCACATCCAGATACTTTGGCGGATGGTGGAGCCAGCAATATAAGTTTAAAAAGCGGTTCGAACAATTTTCAATCGGCCACCGGTGGAGTGTCAATAGATTTCAAAGATTCGCAAACATTTTCAATATTTCACGAAGCTAATAACTCTTCTGTGCGTGATCCGAGCAGCTTCTATGTTATTGATACACAAAATGCCGCATCAAGTGCAGTACCTCACGCTGCGACCAGCTTTTTGTCGCCCAGTGGAGAAGAGGCATACTTTGCTTTAGCGTGTCAATCTGAGCTTATGTTGTATATAATGAATTGCGAAAATGGTTCTACGACATCTCAGGCCTTGAAAGAAAATAACATAATGCCTCGTCTGTTCTCAAATTTGAAAAACGCCCTCACGTAAGTTGTTAAAAAGTAATAACTTGAGAAATAAAACTATTAGTTTTTATTGCACATGTTTACAGAGGTAAAAGTGACGTTTCGGACGCTAACCATGCCAACTCAGTCGTGTTCAATTATTTCAATGGACAAATATATTTATTGGCTTTGTACCGTGACGATCAGTTGCGAGTGTGGTCAACAAATAATTTTCAATGTATCTGCTCCTTTGAATGTATACGCGAAAACAATAAACAACGAACACAAGGGCGTAAGTTTAACAATGAAATCAAATCAAAAATTAAAACATTTTGAACAAAATTTTGATGTATTACTTCACAATTTAAATTTTTTCAGCACAAAGCAATGTTCTACGTAAAATAAACGACACCTCAGTGTGTGCGTTTTTATCTCATGCTAATCGATCGGAATTTGTATGCATAGATATTCACGAAGATGCTGGGTCGTCATCGGGATTGAGCTTAAGCCATCGTAAAAATATTCCTGCACCCCTACTAGATTTAGCCGATTTTGCGATAGCAGAGAGCAGAATTTGGGCACTATGGACGAATGCAGAAGGTGAATTTAGTATCTCAAATTACCCGCTAATGCGTGGCCTCGGCATGAGTTGGTCGTCTGTAGCAATGGAACCCCCACCAGATCGATACCTCATAGGAAATGATCATAGCATGGACCCGCGTGAAGCATATTGCAATTATATTTTTCAACTTGGCACTTTCGAAAGAGAAGTCATTGCTAAAGCATTATTTGTGAGCGTTTTTGTTTTGTTTGCAAATTATATAGCATAACTTAATAATTAACTAATTGTATTTTCTTGTAGATGTTTCGGCGTACGAATTTGCGTTTCGAGTCAAAACATTGCACACTGCCAGTACTGAAAGATCAAGTTTGTCAAGCTGTCGAAGATGAAATACAAAATGAAGTCAAAGAGTTCGACGTCACTGATGAGGATTACTTGGAAATAGCGACGCGTCAATGGGAACGTTTCTATTCATGTTGCGAACAGTATCACCTGAAATCCTGTCAGCCCTGCGGTCTCTTTGTGCTCGAATCCATCGATGGAGTATGTTTGGTGAAAAAGAACAACTTTTCACTATTGCGTCCTTGCGATACATTAGAGCATCTAATGCTTGCGGGTGAAGATCTCGACACAAGCTCAATTGTATCAACCTACTTTGCAGACAATGAAAGAGTGGGTGAAGACCTCGTTACTTTGGTTTCCATTGTAGCTCAGCTGGAGCGCTGGTTGCCAGATGAAGTCAAATTGGACGTGGATAAACGTCTTTACCGTTTAGAAATGCCAAATGTATTCATTGCCAAATTGAGCGATGAAATTTTAGCAGGAGATCCTGATAGTGAAATACTACCAGGCAGTTTCCTAGTATGGATTAGACAAAAATTGCAGTCCATTAATGACATGCGAATGGCAATGATGCTGCTACTTGATAGTCTACGAATGGATAATGGCAATCCAGCCGGAATGCAAACTAACATCGGTAAGAATGACAATTATTTAGGAAATTTTTATTTAATCAATATTTTTTTAAAGGTTTAACGCAATCGTCGCAATTTGTTAATTCAGTGGGAGTGCTTTTTGGCAGCCATTTGGGTTTGTCAGTGTTATCGGAAACAGTACGCCAAATAACTGCAGTCAAGTAGGTGAATAAATGGGTGTTTGTACAGTTAAATATATTTTTGTTATTATTTCTAGATTTTCAATTTGTCGCAACCTACTTATACTGCAGCAAATCCTAATCGACACTTATTCCCTTAGCGTTGATTTGTTGGAAACCGTAAGGTCCCATTTTATACCCGACATAACAATTTTCTTACAATCGTACTTCGTAATGGGTTGGATATCACAGACGCCTGTGAATATTAGCGCAGCTGCTTCATTGTAACTATATATATGTGTATTTTATTACTATAACTCAAAATTGTTTTTTTTTTATGTTTTTACAGAGAAAGCTCCATTCAGCGCTTGAATCTGCTGCAACTGGCGAATGGCTCCGGTCGGATATATACAAATGGTGGTAAATACCATGTATCTCCTTTGCTACGTGTCTTCCTCAATGCTAAGGGATTGTACACAGCTGGCGCACTGTACGCAGAGAATTTCAAGGACAGCGAAAACGTTCCTACTTGGTCCAATACATTGCTGCCGCTAACTACAATTGTGAGCCAGTTAATGTATGATGGAATTTTCTAAGCATTTTGAGCATATGTACATTTGTTTATTATTTTTTCATTTACAGTTGGCCGGTTTCTTTTAATTTTGTATTTGGTGAATGGTTATTTGGGACTTGTCAGCACATTGCCATTCAGGATTATGTACGATTGCTCAGCAATTGGTGTGAATGGAATATTTGCTCACGTATGTTAATTAATTCACACATAATTATCATTTATCACGATGCTTTTTTATCTCTAGGACAATTTATCCTTGCCGTGTCTCTGCTGGACTGTGGGGAAACATACAAGGCCTACGACCTTTTCCTGCAATCCGCTAAAGGTGTCCTGCGAGAGCAGTTCTTGATTGACAAAATTCTTAAAGGCACCGCTCTAGCTAAACATTGCGACAATCTCGCTGCGATGAGTGAAGATGGTGGTGGTGGTGATAATTTAGATAGTAACATAAATAACCAGGTCATCACGCAGTACTATTTGAAAGTGATACAACTGCTTGAGCAGCATAACGCATTGGATCACATTATTTCTATGGCGCAAGTAGCAATTGGATTGCTGGACAAATCCGATCCTCAGTTGCCGATGTTTCAGTCGATTGTGTTCAATAATCACTTACGTTTGGAACACTATGAGGAGGCTTACCACTCGCTCATCTACAATGCAGAGCTTTCGCGACGCAAGGATTGTTTACGACAGCTGGTCGTGACGTTATTTAATCGCAAGAGACTTGATCTTTTAATGCACTTCCCATATGTTGGATTGCACGAAGAGTTTGAAAATATTGTCGAATCACGTGCACGCTCATTAGTAATTGATCAAAATGAGGTCTATGACTTTCTGTATGCATTTCATGTGAACAATGGAAATATGAGAAAAGGTCTGCCGACAATTTACGAATAATTTACGTACCAGCACTTTAAACATTTCTTTTTTGTATACAGCTTCTGCCATCATGTATGAACAGGCAATGCGTTTTCAGTTGGAAAGCGATACGGTAGAATCCATGGAGAAGCGCTGTTCAGCACTTTTAGTTTGCATCAATTCGTTGCATCTTATTGATCGTCGGTATCGTTGGATTGCAAAACCTGTAATTGGCTTGGATGACACACCTCCACCGAGTGCAGTTAACGATGCCGAGCCAATGGACAATAAATCAGATGAAGAGTGCGGTCGTGAGCAAGTGGTGGTATTAGAAATAAAAGATATAAAACGTGAACTACTTCAGACGGAAGCATTGGTGCGGCTCGCTGATCACCGCAAAGACGTACAGACCTTCATCAATGCAGGACCACAAGAGTTGGCGATTATCTTATCTGGCTGTGGTCTATATACCGATGCATTGAAACTGGTAAACGGTTTTGAGATATCACCACTTCCCATATTCGACAGTTTAACTTCTGCGTGCGTACGCATTGACGATGAAGGCGCCAATGAAACATGGGCGTGGTTACAAGAAAATGACTTGGCTGGTAAATCGATGCCATTTTTTATACTATACTATTATTTTATGAACTGATGTATGTTTCTGTTATTTAGACTTGCCTCATCGCAACAAGCCCGCCGACATGGCCTGGTCCCTACTACAAAAATTAGTTTATGACAATGAATTGGAAAATTCGACACGTATACGCAAATCTGTGGTTAATAAGCTACTAAGCTTGAACGCTTTTGTACCACAATGGCTGTACAATGACTACAAAGTACGTATTGTTTTGAAAATTGTATTTTATAATATTAACATGCTCACCAATTCCGTTTTTATAGTCGGCAAATTGCAGAGAACTATTGTATTTATTTGTAAAACACAATCGCTTGCTTGAAGCTGCGGAACTAGCACAGGAAATGATTAACGCTATGTTAGGAGCCGGCAGTGAGTACTTCAGTTTTAAGCATGCTATCGCGGTTACAAATCCAGAAATGTGCTTGCCTATCAACACCCTTGATCTTTTATTGCATGGATTGAGACTAAACGCCGATTCAGACATAGAGTATAAACAGGTGCGCAGACAAAATGTTTATTATGTATTTCATGCGAATATTAATATTTGTAATCAAATTTGTAGGTACTCACTGAATTGGAAGACGTTGTGCAGAACTACATTGATACAGCACAACGCACAGCAGAGGACAAAATTCAAATGGCATTTCACGAAGAATATTCAAAACATGTGCGGCAGCAAGCTGCGGCTTAAATTCTCTATTTATAATCAGCTTTTGTAAAGATTCCAATTTTTTTTATTATCTAAAACAATACGTTAAACAAATAAATTTTTCAACTTTTCACAAAACTAAAAATCGTCCATCATCATCGACTCGGAAATGAATTTCTTATAAATGTTCATAAATTGAGCAACAAACGCCTCCAAATGAAAAATGTGTTTTGAACCGTTTTGCATTCGGTGCTCGTATAGGGTCGCATACTCCAATGTTTTCGCCTTAATTGACATATCGCAATTCCTCACAAGTTGTTCTACTAGTCCACGGAAAATCATGTCAGGCGGCACACCTTGTGCAAGCAACTCATACAAACGATCGCGTATTTTCTCTAATTTTGCGGGGGTTTGTTCCGTCACAATTTGGTTAGCTGTTTCACGTAAGTACACTTGCCAGTCTAATTCAACAATGTCCTGTTGCCCAGTAAATGGATACTGCTGTACCTTACATGCTTCCAGCATCAACAATGCACGACGCAAATTATGTTCACTTTTATCCACAATACGTGCCGCCAACTCGGCCGGCAATGTCAAACCTTCGCGCTTACAAGTTAGTTGAAGTACCGATGTTATTTCTTCTTCGTTGGGCGCTGCTACACGTATACCCAAGCAACGTGATCTTATTGCTGGTATAACACGGGAAGTAGAGTTTACCGACAGTATTATTCGGCACGTAGCAACATATTTTTCCATTGTACGACGAAGGGCATGTTGAGCATCTTTGGTCAGTTCATCTACTTCGGAGAGTACAATCACTTTAAATTCACGCTGCCCTGATGCATCGATTTGATGTGTTTGAGCCACTTGCTTGATAAGGTCGATAACCACAACGCGATCATAAATACCCGCATCAGATGGATTGACCTCTAGATGATAATTACTTCCAACTGTCATCACCTCCACTTTTCGATTGGATGGTGTGGTAAAAGTCATTGTTTCGTTGCGCAGTCTCTCAACGCCGGCACCATATAATTCGCGCAGCAAACACATAATTCGTGTCTTCTTACCCGCACCGGAGGGACCATAAAACATTAGATGTGGAAAATCTCCTTGTTGACAAAGATTTCGCAAATTTTCAGCCTGCTCCTGTGGGATGAATATTATAAAAACCAAAATGAATGACAGGTTAAAATTATAATATGCACAACTTACTTTGTGATAATCTAATTTGGATAATTCACGCGGACGATGTTTATCAACCCAGAGAGCCATTTTTGCACTTGCACTTATTTATTATTAAATTAGTTTCAAAATTTAAAACCTATTCATATGTTAGAGCAAAAATAAGAATTTTTTGTTCCAATTCTTGTTATTTGTAAATATAACACGAAATTTTTCACCGGCTTGCGCGCGCTTCACATTTCATCGATATATAGTTGCATTTGTTTCATCGATTATATTGTACTACATAATCGATTACTAATAACTTCCAAACCCAGAATAATCATTCTTGCTTCCAAACTATAACATCTGACAATTAAATTAAATATTATTTATAAATTTCCGAAATGTTTTCTTTCATTCTTAAATATAAAAATAAAGAATGCTTTAAAGACGGTAACAGTTTTTTTTTTATTTACGTACATATTTCCCATATTTCATATATCTCTATATATAAAGAGACATTTTTTATTAATATTTTTAAATTAATTTTGATAAGACAACGAAAATCCAAGGATTCAGGTAATACTTTTAATAGAACGTTTCAATGTATTTATTTGCTCGAACATACTATCGAACAACGCTTATGCCTCTTTAAACGGGCTTTAGCTTTGAAAATTTTTCGGCAATAGTTACATTGGAAGCCTTCCTTTTTATCTGATTTATTAGTGTGTTCAATCTGATCTTCAAGGTACTTTGAATCCTGATTTTTGGTTTTTGGAAGTGACCTTGGTGTTATGCTAATTGTAGGCAGCGCTTTGAAGAGGATTTGATGACTTCCACTAGGTATGCTTAAATCTGTAACATCTGTTGATTTATTAAATTGTTTCCTTAAGCAATGTTCTGTTGAACTAGGCTGGTTAAAAACCTTCTTTTCAACAGAATCAACTTCTAAATGTTTATTTGTGCCCAGTTTACTCAAATGATTGTTATTAGCTGGTCGCATTAAATGTAGATGTTATTCTCCTTTCGATGTATTTCCAATGTTACTTTGTTGCTGATTCGAAGTTTTGTTTAATTGTTTAAATGATTGCTTAGCTGTATAGTGGAATTGTAGAAATTCGTCAATTTTTTTACAGCATTGATGACAAATACCATTTGGCCAATGCTCTGTCCCAGTACGTATTTTCAATTTGTTGTATTCATGCAACCATCGTTTCACTTTCTTATTATTTAAATGTAAGGAATCGCTAGTTTCATTCATTTGACATAAGCAGGTACTGCAGAAGTGTTGTAAATTCTTCAATGTCTTCAATGAAAAGTCCTCCTCGAGTAGTAGCTCGGACAAAGCAGTCGAACAATCTAATGCAGTTTCACAAAAATTGTCGAAAGCCCTTAATTTATTATAACAATTTTGACAAACTTGCTTTGAATACTCGTTTATATAGTTAATAACAATTCCAGTTTTCTTATGATAAGTTTTAGCCAAATCTTTATTCCATTGTAGGTTTTGTAAGGATTTGCTATTTTGTACGGTCGTGTTTGGCGGAAGTTCTTGAAGACAGGCAAAACAGCAATATTGCATTGTAACGACGTCAGTATGCATTAGTAAATACTAAATATATGTTATTAATTTTCTTCAAACACAATATTATAGACTATGACACCCTTTGTAAATATCAATATCCTTTGACATGTCTGTAAGGATGCCACTAAATACTATTCAACTACTAAATTGAGGATTGGTGCCAGATGTAATTTATGAATTCAAATATCAACTAAATGCAATCAAAGTGATTATATTTAACGAAATTCTATTTCCTGTTTGTACTAACACAAATAAGGTACTCAAAATTATAGTTTAAGCGATAAATTGTTTTATTGAATATTTGGAAAGCGATACAATATATTTTAACATTATTGAATGCATAGTAGTGACACCTTTTTATAAAGTAATAACTGTAAATATGTAAAAAGTGTTTGAACATAAGTAGGGTTATGTATTAGCCACATAAAACTAAAATCTAAAAACGCAAACTTATTTATAACAGTCAAAATATTGTAATACTGTATGTGATCATATAAATATATATTTGTAAATTGTAAATGTATTGTATAATTATAATTTTTTATATATTCTTACAAATAACAGAGTCTTTGTGAATAAACATCGTTGCAAAAACAGAAATAATTTCTGTACTAAATCAGTTTTCTTAAAAGTGTAAAATTATTCGACTTATATTAATACTAACAATACAACCTCTTGAAACGTCATAAAATTAGGCTTTACGCATACATAATTCTGTCATAAAATGTAAAATAGATAAATTGCATTATGCTTTAGGTACCCATTGAGAAATGTGCGGCCGATATAACGCTAGGTTTTAATTTAAAATAAAAAAATTAAATTCTGCACATGTTTTGCATTTATCTACGAATATATGAGTACCTACATACGTATAAGCATATTTTATGTATTAATATTGTTGCTTTATATTTTATTTTTTTAACACTTTTATTGCAGATTATACAGGTAAAGCAAAATATATTTATATTCGCATCTATGTATGTATGTCTGCATAATAATTAATGACAACAAAATTATTGTAATGATATGGTTAGGGTTTTAATGAATTTGTGACACTTGTTAGTTAATGAAATAAACATTTTTAATGTGTTTGTTAAAGATATTTCTAAAAGTAATGTTATTGTATAACAAAATAACAAAAGTAATTTGTTTATGTTATAAGTAAAAACATGTATATAATGTTGGTAATAAGAAAAAATATAAAATATAGAATTTCATGTATCACAGTTTTCGCCAAAAATTTCTTACTTACCACTGAATTTATAAAAAAACAAAACATGATCCGTACTGGCATTTGAATGTAATAAGCTTATGAAATGTTACGTTATTAAAACAATAAAAAAGTACAGGGACACTTAACATATTTTGTTAGAACACACATACATATGTATGTATGTACGTGTATTAATAAAAACTTAGATGAGCTCAGACGGTTTTAAATTTTAAAACATGGCACTTACAAATATAATCTAGAAAAAACTGAAAAAGTTTATTTCACAACTCTTCATAATAAGTTTAATTAATATTGTGCACTACTTAGCGCGATTACGTAATTTCATTTTGATTAATTATTGCAAGCCGTTTATAGTACTATGTGGAAGTGAATTACTGAACATATACTCTTGACATACGTATGTACATATGTTTGTATGTAATTATATATATTATTATGTATGTAAGTATTTCGATTTAATCTACTTCTATGAACATTTATATTGGAATTGCACAAGTGCCTATTTTACGGTTTTAAAAACCCTTGCGCATTTTTTGTTTAAAATATTAAATGCGTTTGACACTACAGCTCATTGGCACAATAGCTTAGTTTAGAAAGTCATTGCCAATATCTAATTACTTGATTCTCAAATTTATAACGTGATTAGTACTCTTTGTTAAAAGCAAAATGTCTAAGCATTCAATTCCTTTCTAAACCAGATATCGTTAAAAAATTTGTTATGAAATATGCCTGAGAATAGTGCATAATTTTCATTTTTATGAAATTAAGTTTTAACTTATGCAACTAAAGACAGCTTGAGCTAAATCAATTGTGCACTTAATCTAACATCTAAATATGCATAAACTTTTAGGTTTCATTTTTTTTATTCTTTTTTTTTGCTAAAACTACAGTGAATTAATATCGGACTTTTTAAGTAGAACGATTTTTAAATGCCCTCTAATTTAAAACTTTTAAACGCTTCTATCAAGCTTGAGTTGAGATATGATATCAAACAGGGTTAATACTAATAAAACATTCTCTACACCAACCATATTCCATTTTCTATTAGTACCAAGTCTCTTAATGTTTCAGTCTTGTTCTTGGCTTGCGAGTTTTAATTAGTATTGTTAAAACAATTTAAAAACGAACAGAAATATAGTATATATAGAATAGTACTGTTCGTTGTGTCTAACTTGATGAGATATTGTTGGGTGAAGAAAGGAACAACAAGTTTCATGATTTATGAAATAATATTTTCCAGCGCAGCAAAAAAAAAACACAACTTTAAAGAGTAACTCTTTTAGAAGATTGGGAGAGAAATTTGTACATGAAAATGTGCAATTGCTTGTTTTTTGTTAATCCAGTTTATGCAACCATCTCTTTTGTGAACGACGTAGAGCAAAACATAAAACACTTTAAATTTAAATTAACAAAACTAAAAAATATAAATAGAATGAGAAAAAGGAAATATTTTGCTTACATTCAGTTGGTCAAATTTTCCACTCTGTTAGTCACCATTAAACCAGCGCCTACTCCACCCATTATGCTGTTACTCGTACTACCTACCGAACCGTTATTCGCAGTTATTAAACCAGTGTTACCTTCACTTTCACTTTTCCACGAGGACACCGGGATGTGTGGTGCTGGCAAGCAATTACGCAAGGTTTGCACAATCTGTATTGTATCCAAAAGTGCTAGAAAGTTAAAATATATATTTTGGGCATATGTATGTTTTAAATATTTTAAATGAAAATTAGGTTTTTACTTTTCTGTAAGCTCTCGCTTTGTTTGCCGTATGGTTTACACATAGACGGACGTATATAGGTTTTCATGCGCGCCATATTTCTCATTAGCTCAGTGAAAATACGCACTATTTTATCTTGGCCCACTGGTAAAGGTTCGCGATTATTATCCGGTACAGTCCATGCGCCATTGTGCAATGCCAGCAAGTCTTTATTCGATTCAATAGATTCCAAATTAGAACTGTAAATAGTTTTTTAATGAAATATTTGTTGTTCTATGTAGCAAATACCAATCTGGATTACAGGACCAAAAATATTTATAAATAACTTAAACTATAGATTGTAAATAGAAATCGGGTTTTCCGATGAAATAACATCTGACGGCTTATGCCTCTGTGTATTTCTGCTTAACGTGTTTCACAAATTTTGAAATATCGTACTCACCGCAAAAGTTCTACATTTTTCTGAACAATTTGTTCAGCGGAGTGCGATGAAGATGAGGACGAAGAATGACTGGAGTGCGCACTAGGCGATTGTGATGGAGGCGGCAATTGATGACTATGGTGAGAATTGTTGCTGCTGACACCAATTATGTTGTTGTTACTTGTGTTGTTAACAGGAATGTGTCCCGCACTACTTGCGCTGCTATTGCTCCCGCCACTGTTGTTCATGCTACCAACCGTTGATGGCAAAACGGAGGCTCCACTTAAATTACCGCCACAATTTCCAATGCCAGTAGTACTATTACTGTTATTACCACTTCCGGTCATACTGCTATTATTGCTGTTAAGGGCACTACTACCGCTTATCGGTGCACCACATGCAGCAGTCGAAGATGATGGCAACATAGGAGACCCTCCAGCTGCCTGCGCGGCTGCAGCAGCGATTGCGGCAACCTACAGGTTGAATATATTATAATAGATCCTCATTTTTATATTCACATTATCTTACCCTAAAATCACTAATGCCCTGCATTTGTAAATTGGCAGCTGCCGCAGCCACAGCCATTGGATCGAAATGTTTTGGATCTAATTGTTGTAGCACACGTTGTTTCTCCAAAGCACTCAAGTTATTGAATTTTTCCAAACTTTGCTGAGCTAATGCCCGACTCTGTTGTTGCTGTAAAAGTGCCGCTGTCAATTGCTGCTGTTGTTGTTGTTGAGCAACAGCCGCCGCTTGTGCCTGCTGTTGTTGTTGTTTAGCGGCGGCAGCAGCAGCTGCAGCAGCAGCGGCTTGTTGTTGCTGTTGATGGTGGGCTGCTGCTGCAGCAGCTGCACTAAGCTGCGACAATTGTGATTGTATACTGTTTTGTTGTTGCTTTGTAAGCATTTGCAGTTGAGTGGGGACCGGCACCTTTCCAGTTGAGTGTGATGTTGTGGAGCTTTTTGTTAAGTCGACTTCTCCGCCTGCACTAACAGAACCACCAGATGAACCAGTAATATTACTATTACCTCCACCTGAGGATGAGGACCCCGCAGAAGAGACACCGCTGTTAGTGGATCCAGGAACCATGGGGTGAGGCGGTGGTGGGGGTAGGTGTGGCAAATGCTGTAGGAAATCTGCGTGATTTACCCCTGGGAATTGTTGATCCATAAATGGCAACGGTGACATACCAAGATGATTCTTATAATAACGGCAAGCTGGACTAGGACAAGACTGAACAACTTCTATTATGAATTCCTTTTCCATGCCAAAATTTTCACGACCGATTGTATAAGATTCAATCACTGCACGCACAGTAGCTTCAACACTTAAGTGCAGTCCATGTGGGCCAGACATGTGTTTTAGCATCACAGCGTTGGCGAAATGTTCAAATGGAAGGACAATTTTACCATTTTCTCGTAATATTAAACGCCCTTGAGCGTCCAAAGTTAAACGATTAGCCAGAACTCTAAAATAAGGAAAAAAATTTTAGTATTAAAATTTTGAAGTGCTCGCATATAGGAGAAATATATTATTATTGATTACATACTGCAAATAGGCAGCGCTAGGTAACATGGCATTATCTTTGAGATCCGTAAAGCATTGCAATAATTCAGCACTTGGGTTCCATCCTTTGTTTTGCAAGTAGAGCTGCAATAGCATATATAACTTCTCTGTTACGTATCCAACACCAGGAATACCGGTACTTCCGCCAGTCTGTATTTCATTATGAGATACTGCCGCACCCATTCCATGTCCACCACCACTACTACCAGCGCTGCCTGATCCACCGCCCCCACCGCCAAGACCCACACCACCTGGCCCTTTTGATAGCGCTGCCTTCATTGTTTCCGAAAGATCCAGTTTATAATTTTCAGGATAAAAATTTTTTACGTGATCCTAAAAATTTGTTATGCAAATATAGCGTAAAGCAATTTGTGTTCCACTATTTGCCAAAAAATTACCATATTATTCATTTCTGTAGTTTTGCTGCTAAACTGCTAAATTTATAACGAGAAAACACTAAAATACAATTTCGCACACAGCACTGTTTATTATTTATATATTTTCAATTAACGGTAATAGGTTTTTTGATATGCTTTGCTAATAAGAAAAAATTTCAGTTTTTTCTTACAAGAAAAATTGAACCTGCTTGAAAAATTCCTATCGGATCTACTTTCAACTTTTTCATATTCCTTTCAGGATTTCGCTTTTGAACAATATTCGCGAATTTGCATGCATAAGAAGTTCAAAAAAAATCCTTTCCATTTAGTTTTGTTTATTCTCTGCAGTTTCGTAATTTCCAGGGTTGCATTTGTAAAAATCTTACTATTGCGTAATGAATGCCTCAAAGCTTTTCCTTTTGACAGAGAATTGAATAATTCACGTTCTCTGCTTTTGAGTAAGTTAAAACTGGTAACTTTATGAATATTTATATATTTATATTTATTTAATATTTGAGTATTACTTTATAATTTTCGGAAAATAAATTATTTAATTATAATTTATTTTGTATGGCTGCTAATC
Source organism: Bactrocera tryoni (assembly GCF_016617805.1). Taxonomy (NCBI): domain Eukaryota; kingdom Metazoa; phylum Arthropoda; class Insecta; order Diptera; family Tephritidae; genus Bactrocera; species Bactrocera tryoni. The sequence goes on along the minus strand of NC_052502.1, from coordinate 7,120,879 downwards.
ATGCATCGATTAAAAATGTTATCGTTTTATTATATACCCCTGCACATGTAATATAATCGTGATGTAAACAATTACCAAAAATGTGGGAATACCATCATTGCTGAAAATTTATAACGTTTTTTCATGATTCAATTATAGAAGAAATACCTTTATCTATAATGCAAAAATTAATGGTTTTTGTCTTTCTCATGAATTCTCTTTTTGCATTTTAATGTTTTTATGTAATTTACAATCTATTCGTATTCAGTTATCACTTAAAACCGCAATTTATTGGTTGAAAAATTTATTTTCGAATCATAAATTCAAAACAATACAAAAGAAAACACCTGATTTTGACATTATAGATCCAATTAATACATATCAATTATATAAGATATAGGAAATATATTATATCAATTATATAAGATTATGGTTTCTTTATAAAAAGTCGTTCTTCCTTTTAAGATATTATTGTCATATACTTTAAGTAAATTTTACAAAAGTTTTATTATTATCAAAATACACTCTTTATTTAGTATTGTAGTTTTAACTTTTATTTCAACTCAAAAATTTAGTTTTAATTTTAAAGGAACATTGTTAAAAACACTTCAACTGAAAAACTCGGAGAATTCTGCAATGATTTCTTCACATTCTTTGAGAATTGCTTCTTGTAGGACCGTAGTTGTTATGTTGTGTTTGCGGATAACACGTTCCATTTCTACCCACTAGTGCTCAATCGGATTAAAATCCGTGGGTTGAGAGGGCGTTCCAAAAACTTTTGGGGTGTTGTACAATATACCCAGATTTGTATTGAGAGCTATGTATACAAATGTGTCTGATTGTTGTCCTGTTGAAATATGTAACGACTGCAAAGCCCAGATTCATCCGCGCTAAATCTTAAATTAACTTTTAATATTTGATTATATTGCCAGTTAATTCCTCTGCAAAATGATGTGGATGGTTGAAAAGCTTCTATTGGTAAATTTTGATATATCTTGCAACGTTTTTCCTTCATTTTGTAGAATAAATATTACCATATATTGCTTTCTTCGAATGTGGTTTCTTTTGATTTTCTTCCCACATTTTACTTGAAATAATAATAAACATATGTATGTATAACGGCGTTTTTTATACATAATTTGTTGATAAAATTATTGAAAGTTTTCTATCGTCAAACGAACAGTTTTGAATTTACATACGGTTAATTTAAAAAAAAACACGAATAATCCAACAGTCTAACGTTTCAACTAAAAGTGTCAAAAATGTCTATTCCAAGTTTAAATCCCGAAAAAGGTATGGATATAAGTTAATATTTTATATTCCTAATAATACTATTTTGAAATTCTTTCTAATTTAAATAAAACACAAATAGTATTGTTTTCAGATTGTCGTGCTTCAGCTGCACTGTTGCATGTTTTCAATTTATTAAAATAGCGATTTTAATGTACTCATTTTTATATAAAAGAGATATACATATGTATGTATATGTTTGCTTATATTTTTGTATGTATAAAAATCGTTCATATGAATGTTTTTTATTACATAACAATAACTTATAACTATTTTGTATTAAATACATAAATATTAAGAGCGTATTTATTCTCCAATATAGGGCTCTTAAACGCATATATATTTACCTTACGTACTATCTAATCAGCAGGAATATTTCATGTTAACAATTGGCAATTTCTCTTAAGTAATTCAGCGAATGCAAGTTCGTTTTGCATTTTATATTATTAATTGTATATATGTATATAAATATATATATATACTGGACAGACTCGTTTAATTAAATATTTTGATTTTGTAAAACATTGTATACAAAGTTTCTTAACTGCACATTTTGTTTAAAAATAATTGCTGTTGTTCCGGACTAAGTGGTCTATTAAGAGATTGTACAATCGCAGCACATCAATGTGTAGTAAAGACACTTTACCACTTTATCGTCTTCATCGGCAGCGCCGTCTTTGGCGTTTTGCTTGCTCGATACGCCGTCAAGTTGGTCTAATTCCTTCGTAGTTGAGATCTTCTTTTTCTTTTTCTTGTTCTTCTTACTGAGCAATTCCTTGCCATTGCGTTCGAGAAGTAGCTCATCAATCCATTCAAGATCGTTACTTGGCAATTTTGTATTATCGGATATACTTTCGATGGAATCAATATCATTCTGAAATGGACATTATTATTATTATTTTTTAATGAATAATACAACAGCATTGGTACAGCAAATCGATATTACCTGATGATTATTATTTTCATTTTTATGGTGATGCTTCTTTTTGGGGGACAAACCAGCCACAGAATCTCGTTCACTATGTTGTTTAGGTGTGTTAGACGGCGACGGTGTGGTCGCTGTTGAAGCCGTCGTACCAGCCGATGTATTCAAGAGCACACTCGTTACACCCTCAGGTGGTGGAGTATTAAGACCATTTTTAGGTGGTGATGGCAGGTCATATACGTCGACCTCGTTCGAAATGTCCTTGCCGAGAATTGAAAAACGATTCTCCTACGTTAAAAATATAATATGTTAATGTGTAAGTATATCCATTTACCAATATTTTTAAATGAAAGTCATATACATATGTATGTATATAATTCGTAAATACTTACATCCATTATTTCTGCCGTTGTGGTTGTGGTCACAGTTGTAAACGCAGTTTTGGCCGGCATACTGCTAGAGCTGGGACTTTTGTCACTCTCCGTTGTACTAGAAGTTGTAATAACAATTAATTTCGGTGTGGCACCAGTATCGGGGCTGTTCGGTATAGACACTAGAGGCGTTGTAGAGGCTGTACTACTGGGGCTTTGTGCTGCGTTATGAACATTGGCATCAGCGCTTAAGCTGCCTTCGGCTGTTGAGATAGATATTGTTGGTGTAGTTGTTGAGTTGGTACATTTCTCCACACCCACAGCGCCGAGGGCACAAGCAGCTGACGTTATGCCAGATACTGAAGGACCGTCGAAGAGGTTATTGTCAGGATCGCTAAAGGATAAAAAATTAGAGAAAAAAGCATATTAGAAAACCAATCGGGGGCGATGTGGTGCTTAAAAATGCGTTAGGCCGATGAATGTAATGTGCATATTTGTAAATATGTACAAATGTATGATTGTATGTATGTAAGCAGGCATATGAACGTAGTTAGCCAGTGCGCATTTAAGTTATATGCGGCATTTGATTGTACGATAATTACATGTTTACATGTGCAATGCGATGGAATTGTATGTCAATTATTGGATTTTCTGTATGCGTATCGCGTTCACAACAATGCTTGGGTTAGGCTTAAATGATGATGTCACAAGTATCAAATGACAATGTACATATGAAATAAATAATGGTTGGGTTGTATAATGCACATAAATATAAATATGTATGTTAATGTTGAATGATTTTAAAAATTTTGCTAAATTTTGTTAAATATTTTACTTTTTCTTTTCGATTTAGATATGTAAAGCATACACTTGTGTGACTTCAACACTTGAATATACGAATGACGTACATACATACATATACTTTATTTGACAAAAAACTCTTTTGCACTCAATGACTAATCGGTGTACGTTTCGCTTTTATGTACTCAGATTTTGGATTTTAAGGTTTTTAACAATTTTTACATTGTTTCTTTTTGTCTAAGGTTGCCTTTGTTGTAGTTATTTAAACACCTCCAGAAAATCAGAGCGAATAAATACCAGCAGAAGAAGCAAATTAAACGGATAAAATAACACTGAAAGATGCTCAACATCTTCGGCATCCGCGTTGCTGATGTTGCGCTGTTTAATGAGCAGTTCAAAATCCGGAAAATCTCACGCCAAACAAGCGCAATCAACCATTTGGCACACCAACGCAAGCACTAAACCAAACACCTTCCTCTAATAATAATTGAACAGCTGAGATTGAGATTTGCCAGCAGCATATTCATGTGTGCTGGTTGGATCCAGTCGAGCGTAATATGGAGAAGCTCAAATTGCGAGTACAGTGCCCAGTGATTTAGCTTCACTTCGCTTCAAATATAGGCACTGTGAGCATGGAACGATCACAACAAGCTCGTTCAATGAAATATGATTGCTCCAAAGCTTGGAAAGAGAGACAGTATACATGTATGTATGTCATACGTATGCACTAAATTAAAAAAAAAAAACTTTTGTTTATACATAAGTTGAGCGCGAATTGTAAACAAAAACAATAACCGTCTCATTTGTTGCAAATTTTTGTTATGGAGCGTGCTTATGAAGTTTTGTTTACAATTGTATTAAGTCTCCGAGACAACTTGGACGTCAGTGTGATATAAGTATAAAGTACCTAGATATCCATGGAATATACAAATGTAGATATTTATGCGAAACTGAATGAATTTCGTTTCGAAACCAAATCGATTTGGCGGTTGATTTAATTGAAACAAATAAAATTCTTAAACATTTTAGAAACTATCATTTTCAAGATATGTTATTAGTTATGTACATACATACTATATATGTTAGCTGGTTATAATTTTTTAATATTTGCATATATATTTATATTATTTATGTACAAACTTAATTTTAATTAGTTTAACTTGTCAAACCAATTTAAGTCATGAAGTAGGTTTAAATGTGAATGAATGAATTTTCGAATCGTAATGAAATGTTTACATGCTCGTGTCATTATGACATAAAATGGTGTTTGTAGTGTCAAAACAGTTATTTAAGTAACACAATGATGAATTGTATTTGTATTAACTTACGAATGCTATTTAATGCCATCATCCACTAATTATTGCGAAAGTATGTACAGATTAGATGGAAGATGTTGTAGAACACCAGATTAAAAGATAAAGCAAGTTTTTTGTTTAAATTCTTTAGGTATTGTATTTTATACAGCGAGAACTTACGCATCGAATAGGTCTTTTTGATTTTTACTCCCACCCAGGGACCACACCTCGTTTTTCTTTTGTTCACCTTTGTGCGATACATGTTTGTTGGTGGAGTCGAAACGACCTTTGGGATGGCTTTTACGTCCCCCCGGTATCCAAAGTATGCGGAGACCTGACGAACCAGACTTATTTGATAATTTGCCGCTACTAAAGAATTTATTACGCGACGAAGACATTTTTTCAGTGGTTGTTATTTATAGTTGGCTTATTTTGAAATGCTATTTTGTTTGAAAGAAAGTGAAATATAATAGCATAAATAAACATTTATCTATGTATTATACAAATTAGAGGAAGAAATAAAATTTTAATATATTCACTATTTTATATATCATTAAGATATACATACATATAAGCATCCATTAAAGTTTTACCAATATTGGTGGAAACTATCGAAGTAACGGGGTTTTCAATAAGAGCGCAAAAATAAAACAAAAACGGTTTGGGATATTAATGAATTTTTTTATTCCTGTGAAAGTACCTTCCAAGCCATTATTCATAGAACTCGATTTCCTTTGCACGGCCACCACGGGCACGCTTGCAGAAGTCCAGACGCTGAACCTAATTTTCGACGGTTTTCAAGTATAAATCAGCCGATACTGCTGCAATTTCACGTTCAATATTCGTACGAAGTTCAACAATCGTCGCTGGCTTGTTGGCATAGATCATAGACTTGACGTAGCCCCACTGGAAATAGTCTAACGGCGTCAAATAGCACGACCGAAGCAACCAATTGACTGGGCCATTTCCAAAAAACTTCACCAAACTTTGGCTTCAATAAATCGATTGTGATATTCGCTATGTGGCGTCGTCCTATTGGAACCATATATTATCCTAGTCCATATCATCCAATTCGGGACCAAAATATTCGGTTATGATTGAGCGGTAGCGATTACCATTCACAGTAACGTGCCGGTATTTATTATCACGGAAGAAGAACGGCCCAAAGACGCTGCCGGCCCATAAATTGCACCAAACCGTAATTTTTTCGGGATGCAATGGTGACTCATGGAATACGTGTGAATTGCTGCCTGACCAATAACGCATATTTTGCTTATTGACAAAGCCATTCAGCCAGAAATGAGCCTCATCGCTGAAGATGATTTTCGATAAAAATCCGAATTATTTTCAAGTTGTTGCTCTTGCGTCAATTTGATCTTGTAAGGATGTAGGATCGTATATCTATCCATGATGAAATGGCAAACCGTACTGAAGAGAAGTGTCAATAGAGGGGGAAAATATGGCGTCGTTTGCTGTCCCTATCGGTCTACTTTTGTTTTTCTTTATTAAAAAACCCTATATTATATTATGCCCTAAACTCACAAATACAAAACTGTCAAACATTGGTGTAATGAATAAAGAATAAATGCATGACATTTTTCGCCAAATACCAAATTCTCAAAATACCTCTTTAAGCTTGCCAAAACGATTATGATTCATAGGACCAAGCAAGAACACTAAAACTTTCCGAAGTAAATGGTGCATTGGTTCAGATAACTGAAATACGATAGAAAATCCATTTAATTGAAGACGCAGACAACATTTTTACATTTTCCAAATAACCAATATTTAGAGTTCTGAAGTCTGATTTGAATCGGCTTAACAATTATTGCGTGACTTAAATTTTAATTTTCCATTTAATTTACAAATCTGTAATTTTAACTACTTTTTACCAAACCTTTCATTAAACCATATATGTACATACATACATATGTGTATATAAACCTGGTAAGAAATGAGAGAAACGTGATGTTTATTGTGTGCACGAACTAAAGATATATTGTCACCATAAATTCCATGAGCTTGTGTTGCTTGTAGCATGATTGTTACTCATGCTGCTACAAAATCAAAGACAAAGATCGGCAAGAGTATGCCTGGTCCCAACGGCCCGAGCCCACAACGTTAAGACCGTAACATGTGGAGCAGCTCAATGCAGACGCTCTGTGGAGAACTCAATAGACCACCAAGTGCTAAACAACAACCATAATTCATATATGTAATACATATACATATGTACATAAATATATACAGGCTTAGTAGTAATAAACAATTGCTACTGATCATTGATCGACTATGAGAGAATTGCAGCACGGCTTAGTTAGAATGTTTAGAACATGGAAGACACAGACGCCATTGGTTGCAATAATTCGTAAAATAAAGCGTGTCGGCCGTTCTTTATGGCCGAGGCTAGTAAGTATGCGAGCGCAAAAACAACAAATAACAACTTCAACTTCAATTGGATGCTTTTTGCATAGCGGCATTGCTGGTGCCTCTTGTCAGGTTCGATTTACCTGCCGGCTAAAAAAGGATACTAAACAGCAGATTCTGACGGTCCTCATAGGAAATTAATTAATGTTTTCGTAAGCGAATTTTTAAATAATTTTTTAAAGTAATTTTTATGAAGTGATTCCAAATATTTATCAAACCCTTTATTTTTAATTTAACCTTTTTGATCATCTGTTTTATATTAAAGTCGACAAATACATGAAAGCAATCATTTTGTTTAACTTAAAAATTTTGATAAAAATTAAATATTTTTCGAGTTACGCGCAATCTCGAACGGTTCTGATAATGTCTTCCACTACTGAATTGAAATTTGACTTCTTCGCGGATGAAACCTGAAAAAATTATCTATATTATCAAAAATCTGGTAGGCCCTTGTATGGTGAACCATATACAGAAAATTCAGAAATTTTTATAGTGATGGGATCATTTCTATCTCAAAGACCCGTGTAAAATTTCATGGTTGAGTAGTTCTCGAGAAATCTTACCAACCGTTTCAAAAACACAGTTTCGTGAAAAAAGCGTTTAAAGACGGCACACTTAGCCTAGCTAGCCTCGAGCGCACAAGTCCACCGAAACTATTACTCGTATCAGCTTGAATATATAGGAAAATATTCTAGGGGGGTTGTAGAATTTAATAAGACAATAAAAAATCATTTTTTTTTGAAACCCGTAAACCCATGTCACCCCTTAAATGGCTGTTACTCAAAAAGCATAATATTGAAAAAAATAGAAAAAAAATTTTTTTTTTATTATTTTATATTAAGTCTGCCTCTTAATTACAATAACTAAATTCGGAGAATTTATATACGACGTTCCCATGATAGTCACGTCTACATAACCCGAACGTCACCAATCTTAATTTATAATTGAATATTTTTTCTTAGAATTAGCTAAAAAGATTAAATCAGGTAATTTGTTAATAATTTTTCGGTAACTCAAAAATAAGAGAATTGATTGTAAGTCATGTGTTTAGCCATGCATTTTGCGTTCTGCATACTTAAGCCTTTAAACAATCGCTGCATGATGCATTGATCTTCAAAGCAGATCGCAGCAACTCTGAATGCCTTTACTGCCTTAAGCTTGGTATTGTTGTTTAAAGCTATTGGAATTTCAGTTTAGTTGCCGGCTGCCAACTTGTTTTATGTGTACTTTGAAGAAACAACCATGCGAATAACTTTGTAAGAAGGGCTTGTATACATGCATATGTACATACATACATACATACATACATAACTGGATACATTATATGTAAATGTTTATACAAATCTTTATGCAGCATCAACAAGCGTTTAACGTTGGTAAAAGAGCTGATGCTTTGTTCGACCGCTTCAAGTTCTTTTACTTAACTTTGTTAGTTGGCGGGTGGATAATTTGAGGCTTCACGTTAAAAATCATGCTCCAAAGACAATTTCGGTTACTTGTAGCATTGTTATTTGGAATTTATGTGACCACACCTCGCAGGCCGATTTGTATTTTATTACATTTCTGCTTACTAGTTAAAAAGCGAGTGTCAATTGAAAGAAATTAAAATATTTACGTACGTAACTACAAAAAAAGAGCAGAAAAAATTTTAACTTCGCTTACACCGAAGCTATTATACCCTTCACAGGTTCAAGTTTTCTTACAAAATCTTAATTTTGATTTAGTTGCATTGTCTATACGACGATCTCAACAGAATCATGGTAAAGAAAATCAAAACCTGATGGAATTAACTACCTCAGTACAAAACTGCAAGTCATGTTCAAAACGGTATATCGGAAGTACTGAAAATTCCTATAGGCACTCGATAGAAGACACCGTAGGAACATGATGGGAATACTAACTAGTCACTGTCTCTTGGCGACACACGCCCGCAGGGTGGGGCTGACAGATCGAGAAGACTTTAGGAAATGTCTAGAACAGGACACCAGGGAAACAATGGAGTATATACATATATCTTGCGCACTTATCCCGCATTGGCAGGACTACGCTGTAAACATCTGTGGTCCCCGCGGTATGATACACTGGAGGTATCGTTGGGTGGACTATTCCTCACCTAGCAACTGAACTCCGTCCGGTATCGCAAAGAACCAAAACTGTCTGGGCGTGGCTTATTGGCCTACCAGATTAACCTAACCTAACCTAATGCACAGAAAGACGACTTAGCTTTTCACGCAGATCGTTTGTATGTAAGTATGTATATTTGATAGGGCCTTCGACGTTTCCTTACAAACTTCGGGGTTCGTGTTCGCTCAGGGTTTAAAAATGTAAGCCAATTACGTATAAGTCACACAACTTGCAAACGCAATACGGTCCACTCAAATACATATGTATATATAGATATGTACATACATACTATACATACATACATATGTTTTTATTGAGCCAAAAGTGAAAATAAATAAAACTTCACGCATTTATAGAATACGAAAAATATCTTGTTTGAAATATTCGTAGCGGCAACAAAAATGCCGAAAGATCATAGCAATGCCGCAGCGGGCGACGACGCCGAGAAAGGTGCAGTCGCAAACGAGGTTTCAATTAATTTATCAACGTGCTTTGTTCACTTGTTGTCGTAGATTAAGGTCAAACGAGCTAGCGGACAAACCGCAAAAATACTTGATTGTCAAGCTGACTAAGCAATGATACAATCTTTTTTTTTTTTTTGAAATTTCAAAAATATTGTGGCAATTACAATATTTGACAATAGAATTTTAATTAGACTTAGCGACTTTCCATTGGTAAGCCAGACGATTAACCAAATTTTCGACGGTTTTTCGATATTCGAACGAAATTCATCAATCGTCGCTGGCTTGTTGGCAAAGACCATAGACTTGACGTAGCCCTACTGGAAATTGTGCGTCCAATCGCACGACCGAGGCGTTCACCAAACTTGGCTTAGAATAAATCGATTATGATATTCGCTGTGTGACTTGTGGCGCCGTCCAATTGGAACCACATATTGTCCAAGTCCATTTCATCCAATTCGAGCAACGGCGTCACAGAGATTCCCAAAGCATGAGATCGACGTGCGAGAGACTGATTTGGGTCTTCCTCAATTGACGCGATAGCGGCAGCAATATTCTCTTTGTCTTACTGGCACGGGAACATTTTGTGCTTTGCCTGTGGATTCAAATTTTTCCACTAGACGCTCAATTTTTGAACTGACAAGACGATTATTACGACCACAAATTGGACGTAGCGCTCTTAAAGTAGAGGCCACTGACTCCGTATTTCGGTAGTAAATTTTAATAAATTTTACTCGTTGTTGGATCGATTATCTTTCCATGACGAAATGGCAAACCTTACTGAAGAGAAATATCAAAAAAGCGGAAAGAATATGGCGTCGTTTGCTGTCCCTATCGGTCTACTTTTATAGCGTCCGTATTGAAAAATCCGTTATATATTAAAATGATTAAGCTGATGAGTTCAAATCCGGGTGACAGTTTATCTTCTTGATGAAACTTGGTATGCGCGTTGCTTGGCAAAACAAGTAAGAGTTCGCAGATGATAGATTAAGATATAAAATTCTAATTTGGCACAAGGGATCGAAGTAGCAAAAGACATATGTGGGCAAAAATTTTGAGGAGTGGGCGTGACCCCGCCCTATAATAAGTATAATGTACATACTTACATACAGGGTGGCTAATGAAAGCCGCTACCAAAAAAAAAATTAAATAACTTTTTTTCTATTTAATGAATCTGGTTAATTTTTTTTTTTATTTTGCAGATTGACTTTTACATTTAACAAAAATGGACACTGAAACTTGAATTTGGATTGTCCGCCGCTATCACGCACTGGAGTCTGTAGTTTCGGTTCAAAGAGAGTATAGGCGCAATCCTCCGAGCAGATGGACCATAATGAGACTTGTAAACAATTTTGCCGAGCATGGGACAGTCAACAGAAGACCTTATCATCGAAACCCTTCAGTTCGAACGGAGGAAACAATCGCTGCTGTAGCTGCTGCCATACAAAACAATCCACGTGTTTCGACAAGAAGCTTATCTGCTAAAATGGGTGTAAGCAGACAGTCATTACAGTCAATTATGCACAAAGATTTGGACTTATTCCCATATAAAATTCAAATGGCCAACAAACTGAACGCTGCAGACTTGCCGATTCGCTTGGAGTTTTGCCAGAAGATGCTTCAAATGGTGGAAGAGGATGGAAACATGTTGAACTGTCTTTTCATGCATTTAATTCCATTATTTTTAAAACTAATTAAGCTATATTTAATAAAATTGAATAAGCTTTAACATGAATAAAAGAAAAATGAATTCCATACACTGAAAAAAAAATTATTTGAGTTTCTTAATGTAGCAAGATTCATCAGCCACCCTGTATGTGTCTCCTAAACCACTAAAGCTATAACAACCAGATTAGCCTTGTGCAAATATTATAAGAACTCCTACCGACAGTGTGAAAATGGAAGAAATCGGAAGATAACCCTCTCAATACAAATATAACGGTATTGTTAAAACCTACTAAAAGTGAAATAAATCAATAAAATAAAATAAATAATCAATAACGAGAGAGACATTCAATTTCACCTCCGTGATGGTATGAGAAGGCTTTATGGGAGCCGGTATGAAAATTGGAGGGGTGCCGCCTACTTTTTGGTGAAATCACATATCTCGGGACCCGACTAACGAATTTCGACTAAATTTAGTACGTGGTACTTTTTTCATAGAAACAATTCGTATCATTGTTATCAAAAAAACATGTGGATCAACGGCTGAATTTTGCAAATGACCACCTCGATTGACCTCTAGCGAAAGTGAGAGACTTTTTATATACAATAGAATCCAAAATCGTGCAATGGCGTGCAAGGGGATCCTGTCAATAAGTAAGAGGACCAAAAACCACTACCAAAACAATTTAATATGGGGGTCCATTATTATGATTTGGGTAAGTTTTTCATTATATGGAGTTATATGTACATATTGGATTAAGGAAACCATGGATCGTACTATGTACGTTCGAATTATGCAGGAACTAATGCTACGCTATGCCCGCGAAGAAATGCTGCTACATTGGGCATTGCTATAAGCAAAGACCCAAAGCACACAAGCAAGTTGGCTCACAATATTTTCAGAAAAATAGGGTTAAGGTCATGGAGTGGCCTGCACAGTCTCCAGTATTTATTTATTTTCTACATCAACTGTACATACGTCATAAATTATTAATTATAATCAGCGATGCCATTGCGATCTGAGGAAAATGCATTCAAGTAAATGTCCATTTGTCAGCCTAGATTTATTTCATTTTTTTATAGTAGATATACATACATATGTATGTATGTAAAAGTGTAATTTACCGTTGCAATAAATGCGAATATGGTATTTACTAAAATACTCGGTATATGTACATACATGTATGCATGTATCTACATTCTAGTTGTAAATAACGAGACACCAATTGAATGAGCAGAATCGCTATTCGTAAGTATGTATGCTTACGAAAAGATGTGCTGACGTTTAAAAAAAACGTGTTTTCTTATTTAGGACAAAAAAAAAACAATAAAGACAGAAATTAATTTGAAAAGAAAAAGTGCATGGAGACTTGATGATAAGTATGTACATTGTACAAGCTCTTTATAAAACTATAAAAACTAGCTAAAGTAAAGGTATGTATGTATTATATTTACATATAAACATATGTTGTAATAAATATTAGGTACTTTTTGGTATTTTTGAGTAAATCGTTTCTTGCAATTTTTTTCCAACAACTCAAATTTTTACCAATACCAAACAACATCTAAGCGAGCTGTAATATTCAGATTTTTCTAATAAGTTTTAATGGTATTTTTTAGCGGCACTGTGAGTACGAGTATTTACTGTTCGCATGATCTGGTCTGGACCGGTAGAGCAAAAAATTACAATCAACACGTTGTCGAGACAACGAACAGCCGCAACGACGACTAAATTGAAAATGAAGACGACGTCGATCTTAAGTTTTGTTTTGTTTACGTCCACATACGTTAACGTTTTACGATAATTAATAAAAACCGTTTCTTTATGTATGCATATTCATTTGTTTAGTGCAAACGTTTATATTTATGTACATACATATATGTATGTATATGTGTATAAGTGCTAATAACTTAAGTGAATTACTACTATACTAATTGACAGCGTTTTTTAAACACAGTTCTGTTATTTTTGGCGACTAAATTATTAGCTTCCTTTGTTTGTGTTTTGTAAATTGCGGAATCTATAGTTTTACTCTGTAATGCAAATAATTTTTTAATTAGACCTGTATAAGTACATACATACATATATACATACATACATATGCATGTGATACCCTATTGTTTTGAATTTGAATGCCCAAAATTAAATTTTTGAAATACTTATCAAACTTAGGTCAATTATCAAATAGTGAGATATGAAATTGGTGAGTTTAATTATGTTATACTTGCGCCCATAAAAGTATATATATGTACATATGCATTTAACTTGTTTGCACTTGTAAATATTCAGATTTTATTAATACATATCTTCATATGTAAAAAAAAGCCTCATTTTCGAGGCATTTTTACCATGCCTACACAGCTACATATGTATATGTATGTACCTAAATAAAGCAGTATGATATACACACATACATACATACATACATATATTCATAAAAACAAAACAAAAGACCGATTTCAATCTATGCTGTTGACAATTTATAAATACAATATTAATAATATTGATTTTAAGCTCAAACAAGTTTTTTGAAGGGTATCAAGTTTTGTCGACAAAAAACTAATTAAATACATACATATATTACTAATTTTTATGTAAAATTTGTTAGTATTAAGCAAATAATAGAATTAATACGCTCTGCACTTACTTAAAAACATGTGTTGCTTAAACTCAATGGAGCGAGTGAAAATTCGTTTGCACCTTGCAGAGGCCTATCAAATTTCATATATCATAATACAGATATTTTCTATAATATTATATAACGAAATCAGTATTGAAAAAACTGGCTTTAAGTATGTTCTTCAACATAACTAGCTCCAATGTGTATCACAACATTTTTTTATTGACAAGCAAGAGCAGGAGTCTGATGTTTCTTTATCTTCTTCGACAAAAACCCGTTTACTGGTTGCAGTAACAAGAAAAAAATAGCAGGTTGGATATGCTTTGCTTGGTATATTACCTTTACCAATGAAACTATTCGTGCTTCAACTTCTGGTCTTACGCCACTTACAAACGAACAGCTATTGCTTGTTAGTTAATGAGGAAATTAGAGGAATTAGAGAATTCCATTTAATCAAGATTTAGGTAATGAATTTATTTCTCAATTAATCGACAAACTAGTTCTTGATTTCTTTTTTTTTGTAGATTCGAAAACGTGCCACCAACATGACTATTGCGATTATTTTAACTTACTTGAATGTAAGTAACTAATTTATATGGCGTTTTTGACCTTGTTCTTCAATTAATCTTGAATCACCTACCGTTACGCGTTTAGTTTTTTTTATTTTTTTACTTTCTTGTGGTCATTGAGCACCATATCCCTTTATTACGAAGATGGGACAGATAAAAGGCCATTAACGACAAAGACTCGAAAATAAAAAATTCTGAAATCATACCACTTCGATAGTTTTTTAAGCAAATAATTAAATTTTTTCAAACTATTTTGACTAAGGTTTCTATATTGTTCACATGTTAGATAATCATTTTGATATAAACTTTTTATTTTTATTTTAAAAATGCTAATTATATTAGGGAAGATTTTTGATTTAAATATCTGTAAACAAACTAATATAAATGAATATTTCATAAAATAAAACAAATCTGTGCGCTGGTGTTTAACTTACCTCCACTGTTTGCTATTAAGCAATTTTATGGTGCTGCCTGTTTTATTGCCTGCTGAGATTCCAAACATTAAGATAAAAATGATTTGTCGCCTTAAAACTCACTGGCTGACTAACTAAAGACTGCTTCTGCTTTGACACCAGACTTCTTTCAATGGTACTTGTGTGTACAGCTTACGTTGGTGTAGTGAGTATTTGTGTATCGCTTAGTTCGGCGAAGAAAGTTAAAAACCAGTTCGACAAGTGGAGTTTTTTCGGGTGAACAAAAGCATCCCAGCTTTATCCAGAAAATATGAAATAAGCGCAGAATCACCAATAAGCGCAGTTTTTGTTATGAACGTTATGACCACACAAAGCGAATTATTTAAATTTTTCAAAAGGTACATCTAGCTGGTACAACAGTGGTTTCTTACGAAATTATTTTGAATTTAGTAAGAAAGTTTGTGGTCACATTAATTGCACAAAACAGAAATGAAAAATGTTGACGTTGCTATTTCAACAATTTCAGCAACCAGTCTTTATGCCTACGTGAGGCATTCTTCGCGACAGAGATTTTCTCTACATGTTTCAAATTCAAGCGGTGTAAGAAATGGTGTTGTGTCTTCTTGGCTTTTTCTTTGTAAGTCAACAAATGCTCTTTTGTTTTAAATATAAAGTGATAATCACTTTTTGCACTTGTTGTTAACACTGTTATAAACAAACTTTTTACAACACAATTCTTAAAAATTATATAAACTTGTGAAAAACCCGTAAAGATCTATTAAAAAGCCGGGATATAATTATGCCTTCAAATTAACATAGCAAACAGTATAACACTTCTAAACACTTCTTATTACATTCAATTTCGGCAACAAACTAAGGAAATTTTCTTCAAACAAAATGAACAACAGCAGAGCTGCACTAGCATGTATTTATTTCCATTTGCGAAAGCGTACTTTTACGTATAAAGGTAACACTGACTTAATAGATAACGAATAAGTGGCGCAATAACACAACGATAATTGCAAGACGCTGCCAACGATAATCTTGTTTACGAAAGAGAGGTGTAGGATTGAGAGTAAATATTTACCAGAGAACGTATATTATAGAGAAGGTACAATTGCGAACAGGGGTACAAACTGTCAGAGCCATGATTTTTCTATTAGTGGATTTCATCACTATCGACTCGGAAGGAGAAATCTTAACAGAAATGAGTGAACAGAGCAGAGCATTGAATGAATAATTCATGTTAACTGTTAACAGAAAGCGAAGGGAACACCAAACAAGCTCTGTAGTTTTTCTTGCAAACGCATATAGAAATCAAATCTGCGATTACATAAATTAAAAACAATTTAAAAATTATTTCCCTTATTTTCCAATATATTGTTTGTTAATTGTTATTCCCACAGAGTAATAATATTCATGTTTTTATACAACATTTTAAATATCTATTTCAAGAAAAAATGTTTATTGGGTTGTTGTTGTTTGTTTCGGTCCTTTACTTATTTTTAATGCATAAATAGCCTTCATAAATTCAAATCAACGTTCGAAGCTTATTTATACTCGTTAGTTTCTTATTTTTTACAGAACCTGAGTTACCCTGTGGGTTCTCACCTGACATTTTGCAATTTCGGCCTCAAACGTCATTACGATCTTTTTATCCAATCAAAATTTGTCTAATATTTGTCAATTTCATTTCCTTATCTTATGCACGTTCGCGGAAAAATATTTCTACTTTTGTATGAAAGTTGCAGCCGTTTCACATTTTATAAATTTTGTCGTTAATACTACTCGAAGACTACAATACTACAATAGTAAAATAAATTATTTTGTGGAAAATAGCGTTATGTTCTTATTGGAAAAGTTGGTTGCCTGATATAAGTTGTGCATTGTTTGTGTTTTTCAATTAAAAAGAATTCAGTTTCTGCGAATCTACCATATTGCAAAAATATATCAAATATTCTTGAAATAGACCAACTAGGTTGATCGAGGCTCGTGAAAAATTAATCATACCACAGTTTGTGACTTCTATTAAAAATGTGTATATAGATTTGCTTGTCGCTATGGTTTTGATGTTATAACAAAAATTGGAAAAATAAATAAATTACCATATTCCATTGAAGCCTGCTAAAAACAGTCGAAACGCTTCACACTGATGGTAATGTATAGATGTATGTTTACGGTGGATTCCCCAACCTTGATAATTGTAAGCACATCAATACGAGAATCTTATAAGTAATTATTAATTCAAATTAAGAGGAGAGGGGTGGCAAATTGCGAAGACGTTTTGCTAACTTAAGAGATAAGAGACGTGCTTTTGGAGATAACAAGAAAATCGCTACGAATAAGCGGAAGTGTTCATAGAAAAATAATAATTGCTGTCAATGACATCACAAGTAGCACACCATCAAACCTAAATACGGTGGTGTCAATATAGTGGACTACTTTCACAGACATTAAAAGCCAGTATCTATTCTTGTTGCAACAGTTCCACTTTGTGCTATAGTGCTTTACATGCATTATTAAAAATAAGTAAAATAAGTTAAAATAATTATCGCGCTGGTAACATCTTGAATGATTTGAAGCATTTTTAATTGTACCGTCAGCAAGGATGGCCGGTGGCGTTGCTTCCATTTCGCAGGGTAGCTCCGAAAGCCGTGCTAACCCAACATGCACAGTTTGTTCATCATCAACATATTCTCGTAATGCAAACAATGATAATTTTCTGCAAATCATACATTCCGAAGCGTTGTTGAGGGGCCTAAATGCGTTACGTTGTGCGGAAAAACTGTTCGATGTTACTCTGATTGTGGAAGGACGTATATTTAAGGTATGAACTGTTTCCTTTCTTTTTCTTTTCTCATTTTATAGAAGTAAAATAAACTGAATACAATTAATATTTAAATTATGTTTATTTAGGCTCATCGTGTTGTATTGGCGGCGTGCAGTGATTACTTTTGCGCCATGTTCACGGATGCCATGCGTGAAGCTCATCAATCTGAAATAAAACTGAATGGTATAAACGCTCACGGTATGGAACTGCTGCTGGAATATGTCTATACATCAAAATTGGAATTAGATCGAAATAATGTGCAAGATGTTTTATCTGTATCGACGCATATCCAAATGAAAGCAGCCATTGACGCCTGTTCGCATTTTCTTGAGTCACAAATTGATTTGGATAATTGTGTTGCCATCGCTGCGTTGGCAGACTTGTACTCTCTGGAACCACTCAAAATGAAGGCCTACCGCTACATGTGTTCACGACTCGATGAGTTTGCGCAAACACCGGATTTATTAAGTCTCACATTGGATCAATTTGAACATGTACTTGCTTGTAATTATCCCGTGGATTGCTCAGAACAAAGAGTTCTCGAAATTGTACTGGAATATTGTTTAGAGTCTGACTTAAAGCCAGAGCTGACACGTCGTATCTTTGGAAAGGTACAATTTCATCAAATCGGTGCGTGTGCGCTGAATGCCATTAAGTCCAAATGGAATGCAGAACCTGAACCGAACTCGATTGCATCGGCCTACTACCGGATATTGAAAGATGAAATGATTAAGCAAGAAATGTTGAAGTTGCGATTATCCGATGTCTATGCAGATGATTTACTTTCCGCCGAGGTGTTAACGAACACTCGTGGCATGGAGTTGGCCTTAGTAAAGATTGGGGGCTTCGAAACAAATGGACTCACAAATCGTATCAGTTGTTATCTACCATCCAAAGGAAAATGGGAAAGTCTTACCGTTATACCACACATTGAACAATGTACGTACATTATTAATTTTTCCCGGAAGAACATAACAGCTTAATATTTTTCGTATTTATATATTATTAGGCAACTATGGTACAGCAGTGCTCGGCAACGATTTGTATGTGGTAGGTGGCTCATATGATGTCTGTCTCAAGGAATACATACATCCATTTGGCTTTCGCTACTGCCCCGCCAAGAACAAATGGAAAAGTATTGCGCCAATACAAGCAGACCGTTGTCGTTTCTCCCTGAATGCCATGGGCAGTCATTTTCTATATGCGGTGGGTGGAGTTTGTGAGCTAAACGAAAATGATGGCGGCGCCGAACTGTGGGCACACGATATGACAGTTTCGAATTGTGAACGTTACGATGCGAATACCGACCGCTGGGAGTACTTGCCCGCGTTGTCGGAGAATCGCAGCCAACATGCGGGCGTTGTCTTGGGCGATCAGTTGTATATATCGGGTAAGCGAAATTTTATAAGGCTATAAGTGTTTGTAAACATGTTCAAGTTTTCGCTTAATACCCATATAGGTGGCATTGACCGGCACATTGTACTTGCCTCACTTTGGAGATTCGACACGAAATCTAACACATGGCATAAACTTTGCCCAATGCCAACACCTCGTGCCGACCATGTCCTGATTGTTTTCGATGGTCGCATTTATGCGTTTGGCGGTTGGTATGAGGATCCAGTGACTGAAATGCGAGTATTAGCTGATGCCGTAGATGTGTATGATGTAACCACCGACCAATGGATTACAGAATCACGAAATCCAATGCCTAAGTATTACACCGGCGTAGCGGCCGTCAAGCGAAAAGTTTACTTTATCGGCGGTTTACTCTCAACGGCAACCATTAATCGCGCCACATCCGCGGTACAGTCCTACGACTTGGACACAAAGCAATGGGCCTTCAGTTCGGAGTGGGAGTATCCAAAAGAGGTGTGGGAAAGCACTTGTGCGGCTTTTTATGTGCCACGTGAACGTGATAATGTAAAGTACTACTGGGACGATGTGTGAGCAAACAGCAATTTATTTAATTTTGGTAGTCAAGGAATAAAGATAAGGTATATACATATGTGCTTAAAGCTTATTTAAAAAAAGAATTGAGTGAAAAATTGGCGCTGATTATTTTTATTTATTGCAATTTTTAAACGCTTTTATAAAACTTACCTCATGAAATTAATTGTTTTGCCCAAGTGAAATTATAATAGTGAAGCTACTTAAAAACGTAGAACTCAAACTGAACTCAATGCTTCGAAAATAAATATGTTTTAGATATGTCAATATAATATGTATATCAATTTGTGATTTATAGCGTTGCTGATTTCGTACCTACATATGTATGTATACATATATCTAAAGAAAAACACACGAAATCCAAGTGCAATTTGTTCAGAGAGCAAACATCGAAAATAACAAAGAATCTCAAAATTAAGCGTAAAAATGTTTAAGCATAAAACATTTTTAATCATTTTCTCGCGAACTTTAAGAAAATTTGCAGCTTGTGGAACATTTTATTTCTTACTGCCTTTAGTTTTTATCCTCACTCATTAGAATTTAATGTACACGTCTATTTTTAGTTTTGTTATATGAAGAGAATAATAACGGCATATTACTAACATACATACATACATAAGTAATTAATATTGTATTTAATTGTTATTAACTCTTTGTCATTTTTATATTTTTATAATCCTGGCAGGGCCAATATGAAATAATTTCATTTCAAATCTGTAAACTTATCACATGCACTTTGAAAATATGTGTGTGTGTATGTATATTTATATACGCACTTATTGAATACGTAATATAATTGAATTAAAAAAAAAACGAATTATACGAAATATTGAAGGCTTTTAAATTGTTTTTTATTGCATGTAGTACTATTTATTAATTTTGTAAAAAATGAACTATGAATTTGAAATAAAAAATTGCGTTAACATATATTTGTAAAAACAAAAAAAAAACTATTTTAAAAGAAATAGTTATTAATTTCTAACGGTAAGACTGATAAGTAGAATTCAGAAAAAGCTGTATACAAGGAATGTCCCGAAAGTAAGAGGACTGAGTCGATTTAAAAAAATTGATTGAACAAGACCGTTACAATTCTTTAAAAACTTTCAAAATGGGCTCCCTCTGCTCGATGCAGCGCTGCCAACGCGATTTCCAAGCATTGAAGGCGTCACGTAAGGCATTCTCCTGTATAGACTTGAGAGCCGAGGTGCATGCTGCCTGGATCTACTCTGGCGTCCCAAAAAAAAAAAAAAAAAAAATCGGGATCATACTTAAAGATCTATGACTCGTCACCTGTGATTACGTTATTCTTCCTGGCCCACTACTTGCTAAAGCAACATCTGGGTAAGCCAGTTTGATCATATCAAATATCTCTGTCGTAGATTTACCGAGTTTCACACAGATTTTATTCGCGTACTTCTGCTCTAACGAACGCTGCATTTTCGACTTGCACCACTCACAGAAACACGTCGAGCGAAAATGTTTGTACTGACTCTCCAGGTGCTCGGAGTCAACTGACCAGCCGCTCGTTCGTTAGCTAGGAACGCCCTCTACCGAATCCAGTCGGTGCGCACACGGTCCGAAGTACAGTGGCGGTGGAAGAAAATCAGTTCTATTACTTTCCGGACAAATCCTGTACATTTTGAAA
Source organism: Bactrocera tryoni (assembly GCF_016617805.1). Classification (NCBI taxonomy): domain Eukaryota; kingdom Metazoa; phylum Arthropoda; class Insecta; order Diptera; family Tephritidae; genus Bactrocera; species Bactrocera tryoni. The sequence continues at coordinate 7,099,516 of NC_052502.1, read as the reverse complement.
TTTTTAATTAAAATGGATATTGGCTTGGAAGTTGAGACGTCGCTTGTCCTATGCACATATAGTGCTACGATTTTGAAAATATACTCTTCACTCTATGAGTTCTGGTTATAGTACCAATAACTGCAACCAATTACAATTCTAAAACTTACCGATCTAAACGAGGTTGGATCTCCGAAAGTACAGCCCTTGGCCGGATGAAACTAACTAACTCTCGTATCTATCCATAATTATGTCGATCGAGAAACCTCTCGACTTTATTTTTATAGACAACAGAACCTTTGTTAACTTTAATAAAGCTAACTGGCACAATTTCAAAGAATTTATCGAGAGGATTAGAAGACTTCGAAAAATCTACGCTTCCTCCAGAACTGAAGAGGTGGACTATGAACTACCTGAGCGGTCGACAATCATCGAGGTAAAAAATTTAAATTGAGAAGAGTTAAACAGGGAGTTCCGTAGGGACCCCAAAAGTACAGATCCGCAACAAAGTCCTCAATTCGCTAACCGGCAGCATATTTGGAAAAGACAAACGTTGCTGGCATTTGGCCGGCCGGTCATTAACTACGCCTCACCAATATGGTCGCCTGGATGCAGTGAAACGCAGACAAGGAAGCTACAAACATATTAGAACCCTGCACTCCGCACTACAACGGGAGGCCTCTTGATGTCTCCCATCGAACACCTGCACGGTGAGTGCCGTGTGCTCCCAGTTAAGTAGCATAATGAACTCCTCTCTAAGTAGTTTCCGCTGGAGTGCTTCTACAGAAATCATTTCGGTAGTACACTAGAACCAGTATCAACACTACCAACAACGTCAGCCTTGAAATCCAACGCAGGATATCTCTTGCCAACAAGTGCTACTTCGGATTGAGTAGGCAATTGAGAAGTAAAGTCCTCGATCGGCGAACAAAAACAAAACTCTATAAGTCACTCATTATTCCCTTTCTGCTGTATGGTGCAGAGGCATGGACGATGACAACAACCGATGAGTCGACGTTACGCAACAAACTTCAGACTTGCACTGACTGTCATTCACAATGGAGACATTAATACCTTCACCGCCTCCCTCTCGGTAAATGGCGTACATGGAGTCAAACCACCACCCATTGCAGACAAAGAGCTCGAGTTGCCGCAAGAATCAAGAGTCACCCTTGCGCAGTTTCGTTCTGGATACTGTAGTTGGTTAAACTCCTACTTATCCAGAATAGACCCGACATATGAAATATATGACCAGCATGCAACGAGTCTCCGCATGACATTAATCACTTTTTTGCATGCCCTGCTAACTCTGACACCTCTCTCGCTAAGGTCCGACCCAGTATGTTTCCTGGAATTACCGTTGGATGACCTCGATGACAACTTTTTTAATCCTTATCATCCTAACGTGGGCTAAGTAACCGTTACAACAACAACAAACCAATAGTAATTCATTACATTCCAATATTAATGATAATTCAAAGAGTGTCAGTTATTTCACTGAAGTGAGTTCTAAATATATAAAAAATAACTCAAATACTTTTGAATTTATTGTTTTGAAACTTATATAATATTTAAAAAAAGGAATAAATTTTTTAACCCAAAACTTACCCTTAATTTCATGCGAAGAATATCTGCTGTGTGCTGATCTCTTCGAGCTTAATGGCAATCCTCCCAAAAATATTAAAAAATCATACTTCAATATATTTTAAATATACAGATGCAGCAATTATTTATTTTGTTTAAGGTATGGCTTCTTACAGTACCCAGTTACAATTTTGTTTTAGCTCTAATTTCAATTTCAGCTTTGAATACAATATATGGGGTTTGTCTGTTAGCATTTACTTTTCACATTTTCTTTTAAATTTCAATTTTCAATTTATACACATATTTTCCGCTAATCCAGTGTCTGTTTTAGTATTTCAACCCTAGCGAATACTTTCGAGGTAACACTCGAGAGCCAACTAGTTCCCTACTATCTACAAGTAGGGTCCGCTGCATTTGTGTCTTGTAGTGGTCTCAAAGTTTCACGACATTTTAGAATTCATTTTTATTATAATTTTTATTTTTTATAATTTATTTTTTTATAATTTTTATTTTTTATAATTTATTTTTTTATAATTTATTATTCAATACAGATTTATTTGAATAAATTCTCATTATTTTTAGAAGCTACTGCAGCTACACATGAAAAAGCTTTGTTTTTATTGTTTTGTATATTCTTTTACGATTTTGTACGCTGTAAATTTGCTTAAAATATTTTACAGATTTGTGTATGTGTAAGCCGAAAGCGCTGGAAATTTGCTACAAATATTTTTTTGTTAAAACAATTTTTAACTCACAAATATTTTTTTCGTAAAATGAAATTTGAAAAAATCAAAAATTCTTAAAAAAATAATATCGTCGGTACATATGTATTTGGTTGTGTTGAATATGCTCGCTTATTGCTTCAATAGCAGTTAGTTACTTAAAAAATATGGCATTTTTCAGCATGAAGCCTTTTAATATAACAAAAAATAATTTTCGAACAAAAAATAATTAAAAAAAAATATTTAATAATTATATTGTATAAATTATAAGTAAAATTATGTTGTAAATAAAATTACTGTTAATAAATATATATTTTTTATGCTGTGTATAAAAATATCGAAATATTTAAAATATGAACACTTTCAAGAGAGCTTGACTGAGGAAAACGTTCACTTCGCATCAAATCGCGTGATCGTTTCTTAAAGTAGCGCTGCACTGTCGCAAGTAAGTGTGTGACTTTTTATCGCTTCTTAATTACTTCGTTTTTTATTATAGAAATTAGTGGTATTCGAAGTTCTTGTTCATTTTTGAATTTTTTAATTTCAAATAAATTGCTTTTTTTTTTAACTTTTAATAAATTGATTTTTAATAGCGGTCTCTTCATTTAAATATGAAACTTGATAAAACTACCTTTTTCAGCAACGAAATGGTCAATTTCGAAACCAGTTAAAGTTTTCCATGCCAAAACCGAAGCCATAAATTCATTTTGCTTCAGAAAAATTTAATCGCACCGAAATTCCGAGCAGCATTTCCATTACTTTTTACAAATATATAAACATATTTACTATCTATATCTTCACCTAAAATGCAAAATAATGTAACATTACTTTTCATAAGTTTACAGGCGGAGCAAAAGCGATATAATTCAAACCACTCATTTGAGTGTTGGTTATAAAGTGGTTATATATTGGTTATATAGTCGTTAATATGCACTCATATTAAAACAAAATTTCAGTTTTCGTTATAAAGTGGTTATATATTGGTTATTATATCTGACAGCGATTTTCGATTGTTTTTGATGATGATTTGTTTTTTCATTTTAGGTGACTATATAGAAGTTTTTTGAACAAACCAGAAAACAATATGGTTTAAAATCAAAAAATGCTCCAAGTTTTAATTTTTTTTATAAATTTAAACTTTTGACACGAGTTCATCTTGAAAAAAAATTTTGTTTTTAAAGATTTGTGTTTGAAAAATACCGTTCGCTCGAAGACTTATTTTCTTTTATAAATTTAACTTTTGATACGATTTCATCTTCGCTTCAGGAAACTACAATGATACAAATTTTTATTTTTAAAATTAATTTTTTTGAATAAATACCGTTACTAGAAATGAACGAAGCTTTAATTTTTATAAATTTAAAAAATTGAAATTGTATAATCTTCGCTTTAAGAAATAACAATTCAATGAAAAAAATTTTATTAAAGTTTTTTTTTTTTGAAAATACCGTTACTAGAAGCTCGAAGTTTTAATTTTTTTTTATAAATTTAAACTTTTCATACGAGCTTATCTTCGCTTAAGGAAATAATAATTCTTTCAATGAAAAAAATTGTTTTTAAAAATTTTATTTAAATTTTTTTTTTTGAGATACCGTTACTAGAAGCCTGAAGTTTTAATTTTTTTTTTATAAATTTAAACTTTTCATACGAGTTCATTTTAGCTTTAGGAAATAATAATTCTTTCAATGAAACAATTTTTATTTTTAAACCTTTTTTTTTTAATTCGAAGCTTCATTTTTTATAAATATAAATTTGATACGAGCTCATTTTAGCTTTAGGAAATAATAATTCTTTCAATGAAACAATTTTTATTTTTAATGTTTTTTTTTTGAAAAATAGCGTTATAGAAGCTCCAATTTCGAAAATTTTTTATTTTCAAGGTTTTTTTTGAAAAATACCGTGGCTAGAGACTGCAGCATACGCCTTAGATCATTCATTGAACATTAGCCACAATTAACAGTTATAAAAGATGGGCACATACTAACGCCGCTACTAAAATCATTAAAAATATAATAATGTATTGAACAATTAATTTAGCAATAAATTAGCCTTAATAACATCTTGTGTATTTTAAACATAGTCAGCATACACGTATGTACATATATTAAATATATAATTAAACACATATCACATTCAGAAACTATTCAAAACACACTGCTGAAAGTGCTTAAATTGCCTTTTGGTCTATAATTCGGCTAAAACTGCATTAACATTTCATACACATACACATACAAATACAAGATATATAACTATAAACACATATGTAAGTATGTAAAACTAAAACAAGTAACTTAAACGTTTAAGAGGACTAGCGTCGATGAATTGCAATGAAATTTTGTCTTATATGCTTTCATTAACCGTTATGCAAGGTTGCCTTTTGAGCGGTTTTTGGGATTTGAATTCTTTGTTTGTTTGGCTGTTGGCTGTTTTCTAGTTTTTTTGTTCTTTCATTTCGCTACATAAATATAATATGCAATATTTTCGATATTCATACATACATACATATATCTTTTGTTTATAAAATAAATTAAGCTACATAACATAACTAGTGTGCGTGCGGAATATAGTTTTCTTAAGACTCTTTTCTAACGTCGCGTATATTCTATGCGCGCATTTCCAAATGCAAGCTACATACTTACATTGAAGCATGTCTAAAATAAGCAAAGCATTTCCAAGCCAATCGTCTTTTACAGTTATAAGTTATAGCAAGCGTGTCTGTATGAAATTTCAATAAAATACAACTCCACTTAAATATTTTTGCACTAATTAAAATTGCGGTTTCACACCACTTTTTTGTTTGCTTTTGTATTCCTTTTGGTTTTCCATTATTACTTATAAACATTTCTGCTTTGCATATAGTCGAAAGTCGAGTTTGTTCTTCAAGGGTTAAACATATCGTATGTATGTAAATGCATCTTATATATACTATATAAATAAACACATACATCTACATTTGCTTGTATGTGTGTATTTCGACTCGTTTTAAGTTGGTTGGTAGGTTGTGACACGAGCGTTGCTACGATTTGGACAGTCACAACAACAACAATTATATATAGTAATATGTGGCAACTACATATTAGCCAAAATATAACAAACTGTTGAGAGAAAGAAATACTTTCTTTACATTTGTTGTTGTAGTGCAAAAGATTATTTTCGAAACAATTGAGGGGGAGTTGAGGAGCGTCTTAATGCAACATTTTCCTTAATTCTTCATACATAACCACATATGTATACACATATATGTATAAATATATGTATCTATACTCTATGTACATATGTACTTTATAACCATGCAACTGCATATAAGTGGTTGTTTTTGTTTACATATGTATATGCATACATATGTATATATATACTTCATATTTTACTACATGTATGTGCAATTTAGGCCATCAACAACTCCTCGTGAAGTCCCTCAACATCCAGCGATTTGTTCGACTTGAACATGTAGTTGCTATCGCCTTGGCTGGATCCTTGCGATTTCGAACTCGAAGTCATGTTGAAGAGATCGTCGAGGTCCTCACTGCGCCGGTAGCTGTTGGTAGACAAATATAAAAATACAGTTAGCAATAATCGGACGCATAAAAATGAAAAGCTTTTTTCGTGATTTAGCTAATTTTATATTTTAAGTACATAAATACATATGCAGGAAATGATTAGCGTACTTTCGTTTTTGCTACGCTTCTTTAAGAATATGTACGAGTATGCATACATTTATGTGTGAGTGTAGCTTCAAGCAAAACAAAATGTTCAGTAATTAATTAATTTTTTATACTCAATGCATTTTTTTAAGGACTCCAGATATATCTAGTTATAACGGTAATTTATAGTACTCGAACTATATATATAGATATTTACTTAGTCTCATTCTTTTCTTATTTAAACTAAAAACTAAGGCGAAGAGACCATATCATCTGATTTATTGAGTCGTGTTAATATGTGACATGGTGCAACCCAAGGAATCTTACTAATACTGTTCACTTAATCTTCTTTTATTTTTTACTTATACAGACTTGACACCGAGATACCACAACTATATTCCTCCTATCATCTGGATTACTTATCGGTAATTCGAAGAAGAGCTTGAGAAGCTGACTGACACGGGTAATGCTCGAAAATTCTACGAGAAGATGCATCGACTACCGGAAGGTTTCAGTACCAGAATATACTCTTGTGGGACCCAAAATGGTGATCTAGTAGCTGATGTTCAAAGCATACTGAAGTAATGGAGGGATCACTTTTCAAGCCTGCTAAACAGCATCTAGAGATGGCGATCCCCATTCCCCAATCGACGATGATGGCATAAATGTTCCATTGCCAGAGTATGTGGAGATTCGAATAGCAATTACCCGTCTGAAGAACAAAAAAGCGGCGGAAGCCGAGGGATTGACGGTCGAGCTATGGAAATACGGCGGCGAAGAACTGATAAGGAGCATGCATCGGTATGCAAGTTATGGTCGAATGATTCTAAGTGTGCTCTGACCAATCCATAAAAAGGGGGACTCTACAATCTGCGCCAAGTACCGTGGGATAAGCCTCCTTAATATCGCATTTAAGGTCCTATCAAGCGTAGTGTGAGGAAGACTGAAACCCACCGTCAACAAACTGATTGGACCTTATCAGTGTGGGTTTAGACCTGGAAAATTGACTAGATTTTTACCATGCGTCAAGTCTTCGAAAAGACCCGTGAAAGGAAGATCGACACATACCACCTCTTCGTCAATTTTAAAGCCGCCTTCGACAGCATGAAAAAGAATTGCTTCTATGGCGCTATGTCTGAGCTTAGTATCCTCGTAAAGCTAAAACGGCTGCGTAAACTGAGGTTGAGCAACATCAAAAGCTCGGTCAGGATTGATACCAAGTGAGACCGTTTAATACCTACTACTACTACTAGTGCTACTTTGTATTCAGTACGCGATTGAAAAGTAAAGTTCTCTCTCGACAAAGAAAGACCAAACTCTACAAGTCCCTAGTCATTCCCGTCCTGCTATCGACTATCCCGTAGTTGATGCTACGTTGAGCTGTACGAGATATACGGCGACATTGACATAGTTCAGCGCAACAAAAGGCAGTGGTAGCGCTGACTAGGTTATGTTGTCCGAACGGAAGAAAACAATCCAGCTTTGAAGGTTTTTAAGAGGTGAAGTTTACACATTTTTTAGAACCATTGTTGACAGATTAATTTAATGTTTAGGTCGGTCTTGAAAAGGATAGAATAAACCACGACTGCTACTAAAAAGGTTGAAAGAGATTGTTGCTTAATTGAGAAAGAAATCACTTCATCCATTTTTCATCCTAACTTTTTAAATTAAAATATAAAAGGGCAATCATATTTCAAACTTTACTATTATTGTATTTTACCCTGGATGGTGCCACCCGAAAATACTTTGATTTACGAACAGCATACCTATCATTAGTTTGAAGCGAACTGCAAGAAATAGTGTATTAAGAAAGTGCTTATGAGTGGTGAAAAGTGAACTCACAGCTGTGGTGACTTTGAAAAAAGAGGTGTGCAAGTTGAACGCAAGGGAGACACTGACAGTTTGGGGATTGAAGAATTGTGAATAATTGACGGGACAAAAGACAAGAATGTTATGGACTAGTGTTACATACATACATATACTGAGAACATGTATATTAATATACATAGTATGTGTAAATAGAACAGACAACTTTGGAAGACGTAAATTTGGATGATTTCGAAACATGAATAAGACGTGTCACATCCTTTATGGCCAATATATATGAGGAGTGGAGTTACGATATGTATGTATGTATGTATGTATGCATTTTGGACGTCAATTCCATAACATTTATTTTAATGCACAACAAATTTGTGTTTTAGAAATATGAATTGCACTGGACAGTAAAAATTGAGAAGGCGGATTTAAAGGTAGTTAATATTAAAATCGATAGAAACCTTTTTTAGTGAGTAATTTTCTCAAGTTTGTGTTTTAAAAACTTTTTGTTTAAACGAAAATACATTGACGGCCATTGTTTATGTCGCGCAGTGTGCGATTTGGTATGTGTCCATCTGAAAAGCCAGAACCAGTAATATTTACAACTCCGTTTTAATAGTAAATGCCAAAATATTTGCAAAATGGAAGCAGCTATTTTTATACCCAATACATAAATGCAAAGAGGTATTAGAAAAATTTTCAATTGATGGTTCCCTAAATAACGGGAAACATATGATTCAAAATTATGGGAAAGCGATAAGTGAGGAATTATTAATTTGAAGTGCAAAAAGCCCAATACGTAATCACCGTGCCTAACTGCTAGCCATGCTTACTAAATCTTATCTACTTAATTCGTTTTTTGAAAAGCTTGGAGTGCAGCGAATCGAACAAACAACTGGTATAAATCAATATAAAGTTCAATGTTCAACCAATGTGTTAAAGTTTCGCACAAAGCACTCGGTAAATTATCCTTTCTTTGCATTGGGTATATATGTACGGTTTCGACCGAACAGATTCTTAAGTCCCCATATTTTATTAGTAAATTATTGAAAAAACAACTCGGATTTGGGCATACAAATGCATTAAATTTCTAGCATACGCTTTTTAAAATTAATGTATAAAATACTCACTCAATTTTTAAACCAGGCGAAACAAAAATCTTTGCCCCAAAATAATAAGGTTAAGTTTAAGTTTTCATATAAAGAGTATACTACACGTCGAACGTTATACACAATTCTAATTCCTTGCTAATTTTAAAAGTTTATATATAAAGCTCTTTGTTTGTATTTTTTTAGAGCTCTCGGACAACTTTTCAGCTTTCACCTAAAGGGGCAAAAATGAAATTATAAAATTATATAAATATAATTTCCATTTGAAATACTTAAAGCTTATTCAATTAATATATAGGGTAGTCGAAAAAGTCCATTCGTATTTCTAATCAGACTTCAACTTATTTTTTTACATTTATATTGAACTTTAATGAACCAAATATATACCAATTTGGTCGACCACTTTTTGCCATTTTTCGGCTAGAGACATTATTCCATCAGTGTAAAACTTTCTGATTTTTCGGCGAAAAACTGCGACAAGCAATTTTCACAGGCTTCTCATGAAGTCAACTTTACTTCATTAAGGAAGTTCTGCATTGATCGAAACAAATTATAGTTCGATGGTGCAAGGTCAGGGCTATACGGTGTATGCATCAAAACTTCCCACCCAAGACCTCCCAGTTTTTGCCAAGTCATCAAAGGAGTGCGTGGTCTAGCGTTGTTCTGATAAAAGTTGAAGCCCTTTCTGTTGATCAGTTCTGGCCGTTTTTTTTCGATTGCTTGCTTAAATCTCATCAGTTGTTGACAGTAAAATGTAGAATCAATCGTTAGACCAGGCCGCAGCTGCTCATAGTGGATGATTCCTTTTCAAACCCACCAAACACTCAGCATAACTTTTCGAGGCGTCAATTCCGGCTTTGCGACCATTTGTTGAGCTTCACCACGCCTTGACCATTTGACTTTTTCGTACATTTGATTAATTTTTCATCTCCTGTTACCATTCGCTTCAGAAATGGTTCGATTTTATTTCGTTTCAGCAAAGAATCGCAGATGTTAATTCGGTCCATTAAATTTTTCACAGACAATTCATTCGGTACGCAAACATCGAGCTTCTTTTTGTAGCCAGCGTCTTTTAAATGGATCAAAACCGTTTGATGATGAATCTCAAGTTCCTTAGCGATGTCATGGCGGCTTATGTGATGGTCCTGGTTAATATTTTCCATAATTTCATCGACTTTTTCAACGATAGGTCGACCAGAGCGAGATGCATCTTCCACATAGAAATTTCCAGAACGAAAGCGAGCGAACCATTCAGTGCTGTACGAACTGATACAGCATAGTCTCCGTAAACTGCAAAAATTTCATTGGTGGCTTGCATGGCAATCTTCCCTTTTTATGCAAAATTTACCGAATTTGATCATTATTTTCACTCATTTTTCAACAGCTTTAAATTTTTTTCAACTCCTCGAATTTAATTTTTTAAATTTAAATGAAGCTTAAAATCGCACCTTTCCAACACTATATGTTATGACACAATGTGATTGGTAGCACTGGAGATATACGACTGAAACGACATCTATTTACCAAATACGAAAAGACTTTTTCGACTACCCAATATTTTTAAATTTAGTATAACTCTTTAGGTCAATAAAAAAACTTTAACTAAAAACACAATTTTTTGGACTTTTTTTCAAAACAAAAATTTGATCTGAAGAGACCAAAATCTTCATAAATATGAAACTTTTCTGAAACAGATTTCTTTTAAATGTCACAGTAGCGAATTTCTATCATAAATGCTTATTTTATTCTTTTATAGCCCCACTGATCCCTAAGAACTTTTTGGTCCTAAAAACTTACACTAAAATTAAAATTTTTGTTATTCTCTCACCTGCTCACTGGACGACTATAGGTAGACAATGCAGGACTGGCTGGATTGTTGCTATTGTTGCTTTCATTGTCCTCACTCTCCTTATTTGTGTTGCTGCTATTGTAGAGATCGCAGTTGTCCAAATAATCGTTGCGTAAATAGGTGTCGAGTTCGTTTTCGTTCTCATCATTGTCAGCATAGTCTTGTTCATTGTCTTGATCTTGCTGCGATTCAACCATGCAAAGCCACTGTGAATTGTGATTGCGGAACTTTTCAAGCTATAAAATATATAGATGATTAATAAAAAAATTAGAATTGATAAAAAATTATAATTGATAAAAATCATATAAATTTATATAATGAAACCAAAAAATTTGCCCTTTACTTAAAATAGTACACATAAATAACATTTAGATAAGGTTTTCCGTCTCTATTTTCTAATTCAGCGCTTCGAATGCATTTCATAGTGCAACCCACTCACCTTGATCCGTTTGGCCCACTCACTGTCACTGATAGCAATGATGTCGAGGCAATAATCGCAGACTTTACGTATCTCGGCATTCTTGTCGTGCATCAAATCGATCAGATACGCCGGTGATTCAGTCTCTTTGATCATATATTCGCGTGTGCTTTCGTGTCGTAAAATCTGTTGGAATACGAAAATGATCTGTAAGACAATTTCGTCGTCTTCTTGTTTGGCCTTCAGCAGCTCGATCAACGAGAGCACAACCTTTGCGCGACAGAACAGCAACGCACAAAGTTCGTCATGTGCACAGGTACCCAAATAAACAATCGTATCGAGTACCATATCGTCCAATTTGGCACCGGGCACAAGCACATCCCTTATCCAGGGTATTAGTTGGAAGTTCTGCAATATTTGTGAGTAATCCAAATCGGCTAGCGAGAGATTACCTAGTATACCAAGACATTCCACCACAAACGATTCATCCTCGCAAATTGTGAGTATGCGCGCCAGATCGCCGACATAGTCAATAAATTTTGGTTGCAACATTTCGTGCTGTGAAAGATTACGCAGCAGTTTCATTAGTAGTGAGTCCTGATATTTGAAAGCGCGATCCATTAGATCATGCAGCCGATTGCCTTCGACCATGATTTGTGCATTACGTTTGTTCAGCGATAGATTGATGCAAAGTGCGATGAGATCGAGATCAACCTTGCTATTCAGATTGAGTATTATGGCATCGGTGGCCATTTGAACACACTCAGTGTGTGTGAATAAGCCTTTAACCTGAAATGGCAATACGTTAATATGGATTAATTTATATTTTTTGGAAACTATAAGCTCTTGCACTCACCCAATCATCTAAGCTCATGTGATAGAGTATCTTCATTGCGATGCCGTGGTGTTTCTCATCATTGATGAACATCACTAGCTTTGGCAGGTAACCAGCACCGACCATTTTTCGCCGCAACACACCATCAAATGATAAATTGAAGACCAGTTTCAGTGTCACTTGCGCCAAATCGGTGTGACCACTTTGGAATAGGCGTGGCAATTTGGCAATGACATTGAACTCGCCCATATCATCTTTATTGTCACGTACGATAGATAACTTCTTCAGAAATGTTGTCACTAACATTAAGAGATCGATATTTTGTCGATCCAATGTTTTGACGAGCATCTTCACGATGTGCTTGCGTCGCATCTTTTCCTCCAATTTAATATTCTCGGCCATATTCAGTAGCAGGTAGAAAGCAACACGTAATAGTTGCTCTTGTTTCTTAGCAAATACTTTTAACTGCTTATTAAGACGATCGATCTCTTCTTTCTTTACCTTTGGATCGTTGCGATCGAGCGCCTCATTGCTGGTCGCTTTCATGTCACCGTTCGATGAAATGCCCGAGTCAGGGGTGGCAGCACCGGTGGAAAGAGCCTCATGGTAACTACTGTTGAGTATTTGACTTTTCATCATTGAGGAAGTCATTGAACCGTGGAAACTAGACCAATTTCCAGATTTGGGACGTTGTTTGAGTTCGGGTATGCGTCGACGTGGTGGTTCCATCTGCGTGTAAAGTTACATTTTATTGCTGTGATTTGAGATATATTTTGAACGGTACCGATGATTCAACTTACTTCCTTTGGTTTTTCCTCATTCATTATATCGAGGAAATCATCAGTGCTGCGGTTCAGTTTCTCTTTGCTGGATTTAGCCGAAAGTGGTGCAGAGGTAACAGGATTCTTTCTCACGTCCAACTCATTCCGCATTGTTTCATAACGTCGCAGCTCATAGTCTATGACGTCCATGCAGAGGGAACCAATCTAAGATTAATGATACCGATGAGAATTGTACATATATTTGTGTTTAAAAATTTTCAAGTATCAGCTATAATTCATTTTGAGAGAAAGAAGTTTCTCAAGTGTTTGAAAATTTATTTTACGCACCTTATATTGTACAATAACGGGATGAAATTTCGTATAGGTCGAAAAACAGAAAAATATATATATTATATTTGTGGATAGATCTAAGCTCTTGCGCCAATCCTCTCGCAATACGCGCGATAAAGCGCTCAGGCAAGCCTCTGAAGTACCAGAAAAACAGTTAAATTAATTTTTTTATTGTAAAATCTATGAACCTTTTACACAAACCATTTTTCTCCAGCTCTTCCAGATTGTCTGGGTTGCGTGCCACTTGCAGGATCATTGCTGAACCACGTATTCGTTCACTCAAGTCCTCGTACAACAACTCCACATATTCATCAATATTATTGATGGAGACATCTGCATTGCTAGCTGGTGTTTTAGCGGGTGAAAGAACAGCAGAGGCTGGGTTCGCCTTGCTGGCCGGTGTACGCTTTCCCGATACAGCCGACCGATGGTGACTGTTATTGTCAGCGATGTCTAAAGGAACAATATTTACACATTGAAGATTAGTTATGTGTATATGTATATATGTATATACTCACCTGCACCAGCATTGTCTTTTCGATTCTTCAGATAGAATATTATCTGTTCCACATCCGCCAATTGGGATTTGTGTATGAGATCACATTTATCCACGACTTCACGCGCCAATGCGGCTGGATCTGTCTTCGCGTTCAACGAACGCAAGCGTATAATTTTCTGACAATTCTGTAAATATGGCAAATTCGGCATATTTCGTTCAATAATTCCAATACTAAGCAATTACTACATGCATGTCTACTAAAACATTATTAATTTACGACTGAAAAGGCGAAAATAGCTTTGGTTCGTTGGCACCACAAAACCACCTCAAAGCGACCGTGGTCATTATGGTGAAGGTCAAGTTTATGTGTAATTAATGGAGCGAAAATATATCAATAATATTTGTATTTGCATATGCATTTGTGTGTGTGCACATTATTGGTAGTTGCTTGCAATTTAATGGGCAATTAGGCTTGAGTATGTGTACTGGAACTAGTTTCCGTTTGATCCCAAGGAATGCGTTTATATTTTATTCAATCTACTACTAGAGCTTTAAGATAAGAAAATGTTGTCTATTAAACACAATTTTCTTTGGATTTAGTATTTCTGCATATATTCTGCAAAATTTCTGAGACATTTAAAATCGAAGTAATTGTTGCTATAAAGGCAAGGAGTATTCATTGAAAACTATCAACGTAAAAATCGACTTTAAAAATGGTTTTATTGATCACCGAAATTTAAAATTATTTTCATTCTATATGAAAACTGATGAACTCGTCCGTTAGCCTTAGAGAGCTGAATAGTCAACGTTATTTGTAATAGTCACTTTAGCTAATGGGTTTTCCACTTTGTTGGTAGTACAACCACCTACAGTCTAAACCTATACGTATAATCACCCCTTCAAAGTTCTATAGTTTATTGTGATGACATATGCAATGCGCACACACATATCAACTAAAATATATTCATTCGATTGGGGGCAATCAATCGGTTAAAAGAAACCAGCTCAAGTACAAGAGAGAATTACATGCGCCACCATATTTACTTTCTTCGCATTTTTGTTGTCGACATTGTACTAGAATGTATTTTTTCTTCTAACAAGCGAAGCAAGAACATAGTTCTTAGGTAGGTACAATTGCTGAAACAAATTCCATTAAGGAATTTGTGTTGTGAAATAATAATCCTAACCTTATACGTAATAAACGGCATTGAAATATTTTGGGCTTTTCTATTTGTGAATAGTTATTCTATGATTAATTTATTTGTTCCGTTCATGCGTTCACGTGTCAAGGTTAAAATTTTGTGAAAGTTGTCCTTCCTTGTTTTTCATGACTGTCTCATCTTTGCGAAATCAAGGCCGAAACATCTTGGTTCGAAGAGATTTCGCCCTCCAGATTCTATTTATAAAGAATTAAAACCTATAACTTTTCTGAGGATCCTACAATTTTTAAGATACCTGCGAAATAACTTTTGATAATTATGGACCGTAAATGATCTCCACGCATATGCGACACCTAATTTGAAAATTATTGCGGTCTTAAGGGTTGAAGTCGGGATTGCCCCAATCATCGACTTAATGGAATGCTTCAATTCAGTCAGATTTCTGTGTATTGTTTTGTACACTTCTTGCTAGACATAACCCCATAAAAAGTCGGGTGCAGTCAGGCCAGGTGACCTTGGAGGAGCGCAGGGGAAAGTGGAGTTTCTTAAAATTAATTTGTTTTTAAATTTTCGTTGGGGCTCCGCAATAACCGGTCTGGCTATGTGGGCAGTTGCTCCATTTTGCTGGAACCAAACGATATTGAAAGGGATACGTGGTGTACAGTTTCGGGTAAAAAAACTCAGTCAACATCTTTAAATAACAGTGTCCTTTGATAGTTACTCTTACACCGTTTTCATCACAGAAGTACAGCCCGTTAAGACACCTTCATGAAACTGCGTACCACAAATGGCTCTTTCTGGGTAAAGTTCCGTCTCGTGAATTATTCTGGATTTAATTCCTTCCATATACGGCAATTTTGCTTTCTTATATTTTCGTTTAGTTCAAGGCTTATGATCAGACATTAACCGGCAGACTATCATGTTATTGTCTTCTTCGGAGAGTTCAATCTAGTTTTGGTAAAATTCCAGGCGAATAGGCAAGTTTAGAGAGTTTAACCGGCTTGTTATTTGAGCTTTTTACGGAAACAGGTTTAAGTCGTCATGAATTACTCGTTGTAATAGCCGTCTGCAAACTCCTAGTTGCGCCGATACGTTGCGGGTCGAGACTCTTTGTTTTACCTGAGTTGACGTTGCAACAGTCGCAATTGTTTCTTGAATACGAACATACGGATCTCGATGGTATGGTCTTCTTGCGATATTTCTAGAATCGGCAGACCAACTTTATAATGGTCCATCTATTTTGGGAGGTGCCGTCAAAACCCTGCCTGATTTCCCTTTGGTCGAAAATTATGAACTGCAAAGCATGGTACCGCTGCACTATCAAAGCACTCTTTTCGGTATACCAAGCATACACTTTCTTCCTTTCTTTCCTTCTTATTGACGTAGACTCTTACGCGGTTACAGTCGCGTTAACAACAATGCTCCACTCGCTCTTCTTTTTCGCTGTTTAGTTCAATTTGCAGATTCTAAGTGTAGCCACCTCCTTCTCCACCTGGTCTTTCCATTGGAGCAAAGGTCTTTCTCTTCCTCTGCTTCCCCCGGCGAGTACTGCAGGATGGAGCCATGTGGCAGTGGACAGAAACGATTTGTTTACATATGGCTGAAACAGCTCACCACTTCCAGTCTTAGACCAAGTAACCTCTTGGTAGAAAAAAAACATCCGTTTGAAAGTGAGCTGAAGTGAGAAGGCAAATCATCCCTAAGGTTGCGCACTGGGCTTGGGACCCGCCACAAAAAAAAAAAAACACCCCCAATGAAAAGATTAAAACAGCCTCGAATGAGAGCATTAATTTTTACAAAAAATGTATGATTTCATTAACGCTATATGAAGACTATATCTTATTTCATAACCTTTAAATACTCGTGAAATATTGATAAAGAGGAAGGCACACTTAATATTCACCAATAATTATCAGTTCATGGCAAGAGTGGCTCGTGGAGTGCAACGAAGTAATCATTTTCAGCGGTAATGCCTAATGCCTTTCAATGTCAGCAGTCTGCTTCCGAAACATTATGCTTGATAATCGGCATGACAATACTGCAGTTGAACTTAAAACTGCCATGCAAAGAAGTCAATGGCACCTAAATACCCGTCGCAATGGCAAAAACTGTTTTTTGTAGCCACATTTGCATAATATGCAATAAAATCGCAGCAATAAACAAACACAGCAACATGCATTTGCGTTTACATAAATGCACTTAAGTTTAAATGAATAGACAAGTGAATGGAAGTTTATACGCAGAGATAAAATATGGTAATATTCTAGCACGGGTTTTTAGCTATTTTGTGGCATAACGACAGTTGCGTGCACCGACTCGCCGAACTTGTAATTACATTGCCAGATGGATTAGTTTGTATATTTTAATTTTGTTGGTAAATTTTGTCATTTTTACTGCTATTCGTCATGGCAATAAATGGGCGTGGAAAATAAAAATAAATATGTAAATACGTTTTCATATTTACTCTATGAAGTAGAGCTTGCGTTTTTAGCAAAGAAATTCTGATTTAATGTCGTTTTCACTAATTCATTTTATGTTGATAAGATAATATAGATAATAGGTAAGTAAGGGTAAAAGTTAGATCATGCCGGAAAATAAAAGTAAAAAATAAGATGGGTCTTATTAGAACCAAAAATTTAGTAGTGTCGAAAATTATATATATAATAGATAGATCTTTATAAAATGTACCTACAAACCGAATTGATATATTTTTTTCTAGATGGGTAAAACCAACTCCTCATGCGAGTCGTCCATTCCCCTCAGTTAATGGCGCAAGCATCGGAAAAGGTTAAAGAAATAGTGCTTGAAAATCATAGTGTTGGTATCAGACCGATATCACCAAATCTCAACATCTCTAATGGCGACTCAAGATTAATTAATTATAATAATAATTACCTCCGGTTAATGTTTTGGGTATAAATCATGTCAATGCTAGACTCGTACCAAAATACCCGAATGTTTTGCTAAAACGACGTAGAGAAGAGGTGGCAAAAGAGACACTTTACAATGTAACTGAGGACCCTACATTCATCAAATGCATTATTACTGGTGAAAACTGGTGGGTTTATGAATATGATATCGAAAATGTCCAAAATTTTAGCGAATTGCACATCAAAAATGAGCCGAAACCTAGAATAAAATCCGCTGAAGCCACTGAAGGCCATATGAGACGATATTATGAATATAGTATATGAAAAATTTTATTAATCGATTGCATGCTTATGCTAAGGAGCGTATTTTGAAGCCGATAATAATAATTTGTATTAAAATATATAAAAATGGTTTTTTCGTCAGTCCGGGTCAAATTTGATCAGCTGGTATATTACTGATTTCGTTCAAATAAGAATAAAACACCATATGAGAAAGTTTGATTGTGAATATATTCAGCAAATGTGGACCAAACGAGATTATAGACTTATATATTTCACCAAATTTGGTTGAAACTTGCTATATATCACGAATAGTGTGTGTATGTATATAGTATATTAGATAGTCGAAAAAGTCTTTTCGTATGTCCAATCAAAGTTCAACTTATTTTTTTATATTTATAATGAACTTTAGTCGACCACTTTTTGCCATTTTTCGCCTAAAGACATTATTCCATCAGTGTAAAATTTTTCTGGATTCTCGGCGAAAAACTACCGTTTTTCCGATTGCTTTGTTCAATCTCATCATTTGTTGACAGTAAGATCAATCGTTCGACCACGCTGGAGCTGCTCATAGTGGATGATTCCTTTCCAATCCTACCAAACTCTCAGCATAACCTTTCGAGGCGTCAATCCTGGCATTGCGACCATTTTTTGAGCTTCACCACGCTTAGACCATGCTCTTTTTCGCACATTATTGTCGTATTTGATTTTCTTTTCATTTCCTGTTACCATTCGCTTCAGAAATGCTTCGATTTCATTTCGTTTCAGCAAAGGATCGCAGATGTTAATTCGGTCCATTAAATTTTTCACAGACAATTCATGTGGGACCCAAACATGGAGCTTCTTTTTGTAGCCCGCCTTTTTTAAATGGTTCAAAACCGTGATGAATCTCAAGTTCTTTAGCGATGTCATGGTTGCTTATGTGAAGGTTCTGGTCAATCTTTTCCATAATTTCATCGACTTTTTCAATGATAGGTCAACCAGAGCATCTTTCACATAGAAATATCCAGAACAGAAGCGAACGAATTGTTGTTGTGCTACACGAGCATCGTTTCCGTAAACTTCAAAAATGTCATTGGTGGCTTGAGAGGCATTCTTTCCTTTTTTATACAAAAAATTTCAAAATTTACCGAACTTTTTCTTTATTTTCACTCATTACATGTACATATATAATAAATATAGCTATAACTTTTCTTCAGCTTCTCTGAGTTTAATTTTTTTGGTTAAATGAAGATTAAAATCTCACCTTTCCAACACTATATGGTCATATCACAATGTGATTGGTAGCACTGGAGATATACTAATGCAATGACATCTATTGACAAAATACGAAAAGACTTTTTCGACTACCCAACATGTAAAACTTCGAAATCTTGTTTTATGCGTGAGTTATCTATTGAAAAGTCAAAGCAGCAAAGGTTTCGGTTGCTAGACATTGATGTCCGACTTAACCCATTACATTCTAAAAATGCCAAAAGAGCGTTAAAGGATTTATTTTAAGTAGGCATTGAAATGATAAATTATTTTCGAATTGATTAGATCTAATATATCCGATTTAGTCTCTGTTTTAATTATTTTTGCAATTTTAAAATTTTATTCACAATAAAATTTAGTTATTAATAAAAAATGAAGAAAAATATTTATTTTTAAATAAATTTGTTTTTTTTTTGGTCTAAGGACAACCCTATAATTTCCCATTTTTACAGTGCACTTAACACATCAAGTACCTCTGTACAAATAATGTAGCACACATAACCATATAATAGTTAATATTTAACATGAACTTTGTGTGTGTGTGTGTGTATGCGTATGTAACTATTTAACATACGTTTCTGGTTACATGAAAGCACTTACTTACTTACATATAAACAAATTCAATTTAATGCATTTTTATGCGTCAATGAATCAACACAAATCAAGTGATAAGTACACAGATTTGTTAATGTGCTTGTACGTGTGTATGTATGCATGCGCATTTAGCATAATGGTTGGACAATTGAAGTGCACTTTGTGCGCATTACCCGTCATTCCCGACAATGAAGAGCAGCGGCACCAGCAACTTTTGAAAATCAATGCGCAGACGCATAGGCCCGTTAAACGAATATTTTCAATTTCATACGTACATACATATGTACATACAGAAGTGAATGTGCACGCATAAGTCAATTGTAATTTACAATTTCCGTCAAATGTTGGAGCCACCAAAAAGGGGTGCCCAACTGTCATTTCAATTTACATAAGCTCCATAGCTTTTTGATGGGTCAACGCGTATAAGGTGAATATATACATGCATACATATATATTTGTATAAATGAGCGTCTGCCTACATATTATGTTTATTTGCATAAGAAAAGTATGGATATGAAGTAACCTGGCTGAGAACAAAAAAAGTGCTCAACTTTTGGTGTGTTGGGTTGTCCCTTAACTTTTGTATACTAATTTGCACATGTCCATACATATAGACATATGTATGTTTTTATGAGTATATCCATAATATTAAGCGCGGTTTTTTATGCACATTGATATTTATCTACAAAAACTATTTATAAATGTTCTACGTGATTTATAAATGTTCTACGTGACTCCCTTTCAACAAAAATATTAAGTTCATATTTTTTTTATTAAATTAATATTAAATTCATATATTTTTATAGTTAAATAAACGAAATGCTGAACCTGCATTCCTAACCTTAGTAGAGGTCGTCATTCGATGTGATTGCAATGACTCACGTACGAAGCTTAGATAAAGCCATTAGTAGAGATCGGCACATGCAAACATGAGTATTTCCCTAAAGCACAGAAAAATGAATAGTAAACACAAAAACTTGTATGTATGTATATATACACATTTTAAGATACATATTGATAATTATAGCGATTTGGTTGCAACAGTTTCTCAGTCCATACACATGTCATATTTCATATGACTCTCAAATCGCTTTGGTTGATTTTTAAGCAATAATTAATTTCGAAGTTTATAAAAAAAAAATGTGTCGTGAGGTCAAATTAAGCTTTATAAAAAAAGTTCTTAAAAGTTTAGCTTAAATTTAACGATATGCAGTCATTATAAATTAGCTTCATATGTCATATGGCATGGCGGCTTTTTTAGTTTCTTTCTTAAACTTTTAAACAAAACAAGAAAAAAACGTTAACTTCGGCTGCACCGAAGCTAATATACCCCTCACAGGTGCATTTTTTTTTGTAACTATGTGTTCAGTTGGTATGGAAACTATATGCTATATTAAGCCGATCTGAACAATTTTTCGAAAATTATATTACTACCTTAAGCAGTAATCCATGTCAAATTTCATGAAGATACCACGTCAAATGCGAAAGTTTTTCATTCAAACCCTTGATTCCGATCGTTCGGTTTGTATGGCAGCTATATGCTATAGTTAACCGATCTGAACAATTTCTTCCGATATTTCGTTATTTCTATAAACAATAACTCATACAGGATACAGGAAGTATCCCATGCAAGCATTTGATTCCGATCGTTCAGTTTGTATGACAGCTATATGTTATAGCGGTCCGATATTGGCAGTTCCGACAAATGAGCAGCTTCTTGGAGAGAAAATGACGTTTGCAAAATTTCAAATCGATATCTTAAAAACTGAGAGACTAGTTCGTACATATACAGCCAGACGGACAGACGGATATGGCTAAATCGACTCAACTCAACATAATGATCATCCAGCGTTGGCCAAGTATCCGCGAGGCCCAGCTATCTAGTAGTAGAACACAAGAGGATGCAGGAGCACCGACTCGCTCCTATTCTGCCGATAATGATTCTAGGTTGCCTTTCCTTGCTAGCTCATCAGCTTTGCAATTAGCAGCGATTCTGCTGTGGCCCGGCACCCATGCCAGTCTTATCACAAATACTCTCGCTGCTAGAGATAGCGACGCTAGACACTTTTCGAGCAACCCTGAACGCACTATAACTGAGTTCAAGGCTAGTATCGCCACTCTGCTATCTGAGTCAATGGTCACTTCTCTGAGGGTGGACACTGTCCAGAGCAGCAGCAGCAGGAACTACAGGCACAGTACAAATTGTTCCCGTGCCAGTGAAACAAAGAAGTGCCTGTAATGTCGAGTATATTGCTGCCGATAGCGCAACAATTGAGGAATACCCAAATCAGTCTTTCACACGTCGTTCTCTGTGATGTCGTTGTCGCGAATTTTGCGAAAAGATCTTGGTCTACATTCTTACAAGATTAAATTGACGCAAGAACTGAAGCCGCTTGACCACCAGAATCATCGTATCGAAAACGATCCGGATTTTCATTGAAAAATCATCTTCAGTGATGAGGCTAATTTCTGACTGAATGGCTTCGTCAATAAACAAAATATCCGTTATTGGTCAGGCAGCAATCCACACGTACTCCATCCATCCCTATTGGATCCCGAAAAAATTGCGGTTCGGTGCGGTTCATGGGCCGGCGGTATCATGGGGCCGTACTTCTTTCGTGATGTTCAAGACCGGTACACTACTGTGAATGGAAATCGCTGCCGCTCAATGATAACCGAATATTTTTCGGCCCGAATCGGATGATATGAACTTGAACAATATGTGGTTCCACAAGCCACACAGCGAATATCACATTTGATTTATTGAAAACCAAGTTTGGTGAATGTTTTATCTCACGAAATGACCCACGACACCGTTTTTACTATTTTCTGTGGGGTTATGTTAAGTCAATGGTCGATACCAACAAGCCAGCGACGGTTGATGAACTTCGTAAGAATATCGAACGTGAAATTGCAGCAGTATCTGCCGATTTATGCTTGAAATCCGTCGAAAATTTCTTTCAGCGTTTGGACTTCTGCACGCGTGACGGTGGTGTCCATGCAAAAGAAATCGAGTTCCATACATAATAACATCAAATGTACAGAAATAAAGGATTTCATTGATATTGCAAAATATTTTTGTTTAATTAAAAAAAAAACTTTTGTAGCGGTCTCATTGAAAAACCCGTTATAATCTATATATATATATATATATATATATATATAATAATTTCATTGTAATATCCATATTTATGAATATTTATAATATTTCTTTCTCCTATATATCATAAATTATGTAAGTGCTGCACTCATCATCAATAGCAGCATCCGCATGATAATTTACCATCATCACCCTGTCAAAAATCAAAATAAAATTTTTTTGGGCACATTTCCAATACAATCTATTTATTTCATACGCCAAAGAAGACTTGCTGTCTTATCCATGCCAACACACACACATTTCTTTGGCCTAGCATGCAGCCACATATGTAAATATTTATTACCGCAATATGTTTCGTACGCATTTTCGATTAAATGAGAAAACTATGTTCGTGTAATGCACGCTGGACCTTGAATAAGGTCAAGCTCAAAACTATGTTCGCTCATACACTTGGCATTTTAGTGCTTTCACAGAAATCTATTACATAAATTATAATTGCTTTTGTAAAAGCGGAGGAAATCCCCTGTCATTTGAGCGCGCTTCCTTTGCGAACCCACTAAATGGCAAAAATGTGCAGAGGAAATTCCGCAGATGGGCAAAATGCCCCTTCTATGTGTGCTATATGTATGTATGTATGTACGTAATTTTTGCTATAGCTCGAGTGCAACGGAAATTTGCCAAACGCATCGACATTGACCCACATTCGCTTTTATTGGCTCCAGCACATCTCATAAAGGAAGCTGAGCTAAACTGCGCACAGGTGGGCATTTTAGGTATTTCAAAAAGGCGGTAAACTATAGGCAATATGAGGTAGCTATCAAGTGCTTTTTATGGCAGGCAATTTTTATTGCGGCTATAAAAATAATTGTAAAATTGTGACCAATTTTCAATACTTTAATAGAAGAATTTAATATTTCTTTATTACTGTGTACTATAATGTTTACTACTCACAATCAATTTCATTTGTTTAATTTTGGTATATATGTGTATACACACAAAAATATACATACACATATTTTTGGGGAACGTTTCCGAGTAGGCGTCATACTTTATTTATGGCACCACAATAGATATTATGAAAAGTGTGGGCATGAGCACTAATTGTTTGTCAGCACATACGCACAAACACAACCTATACTAATATAATTTTTATAGCAAAATATACATACATATACAGGAGTATAAGTATGAATTCGGACATAAGCAGAAATGATCCATTCATCCAAAAATATGCAAAATTACGCAGGCACACAATGAATATCTCACTTTGTACACATATGTATATGTACGTATGTCTATGAATGATTCAAAACTGGCAGGTGGCCACTGGCACCGTTAGTTTAGTGCTACCTCAAGTTCATTAACTCAGACTAGTGAACTTGCTGCAGCGTGGCACATGCCTACATACATTTATAATTTTTACATTTATTTGCATGTGTGCATTTCAAAGCTCTTTAGCTGTCTGTTTGCAGTCTCTCATTTGTATTTTCCCATTCACGCGCGTGTACCGTTGTTTAAGTGCGCATTTCACTGTTTGGCTCAACGCCCACCTGTGCATTTTATGTGCTCGTCTAACATTACTCATACGCCCCGGCGTCTGTTTGGTTGGCAGTCGGTATTTAAAACGCGTGAGGAAGCATTCACGCATTTCATTTTGTGATGAGTTTGCTTAGATGTCGATTTCGCGCTAACACATAAATCAAGCTATTTACTTTTCTTTACATATATACATATGTATATATATCTACATTGTTTTTTGCTTAGATATGTATTTTTTCATTATGGGAATGCGTTGATAACACAATATCAAGGGTGTGATACAAAATAATCGCGGAGAAGTATGAGGCTTCATGTGAACTATGACATAGGTGAAGTTTATTGCATTATATAATTGTAGAATATAATCCCAAGCCGGACCTTTAAGCCAATTTAAGATTAGATAATTTGCTTAAGTATGTAAAGTATATAATTAATAATTATGCTACTACTATCTTACTCAAATCTTTATTTCGAAACCTTCTTTATCCGTTTTGTCATTCTACTAAACAAAAAGTTTAATACAATAGATTAAATGGGATTATGAATATTTATGAATATTTCTGACCGTACTCTTAATATGTAATATCGTGAGTTAGTTAAATGGTTTGGACGATTTTTAAGGGGCAGTAGGGTAATGTTTTTTTTTAATTTTTTTGCATTTTCTGTTCCTTTATACCCTTAGTATGAATACAGAAATCCACTTTACCTTTAGAAGGTTTCGAAAAAGGCCCAAAAATAAGAATACCGCTCGACGTTTGGAGCGATTTTCTCAAAACACACTTTTTTAAACTGGCGGACGTCATTCCGGTCGAATTACTCAACCGATTTGCTTAATATTTTTTTTTTAATTTAGGGCTTATCGTCCCTACTAGATTCATAATTTTTTATAATTTGTTGACAATGTTATGACAAAATTTATGTAAAAAAACATGGGGAAGAATTAAAAAAAACGGTAATTACTTTTTTATTAATCAACATTTTTTCATGATTCTAGTAAGGACGATAACCATTCACGTACTTTTTAAGAATAAATTGGGTTTTTGTATGATCCAAACAAGAGAAATCGTTACGCCAGTGAAAAAACGCATCTCATTCACCCAGCCATTTCTCCGACAGATGTCATCAAAAAATTCCGAAAAAATTTGTTTATACAATCCACGATATACCTCATGATATGTGAAAAATTTCTGTTGAAGAATAAAAAATGATATGAAGAAGAAAGAAAGAATGAAAAAGTCAAAAAAACAGCCCAGATTACCCTACTGACCCCTTAACCTGCTCACGCCAACCGAAACGATTAAAGTGTTTCCCTACATTGATATAACCTTTCTAAATTCGTGTGAGGTTTGGTTTCCAAATGTCAATTAGTGTGTTTTGACGGCACAAAAAGTTTACCTGGCGATTTTTAGCTTGGGAAAGAAATTGAAAAACGAGTTTTCTTTGAAATTTTGTGCTTTCCATCCACCTCTGTTACACGATAACATCGAAAAAGTTAAAAGAAGAGTGCTGAAAATCGTAATATTTCTTACAGATCCACTCAACACATATTGGTTTGAAGTGCGTCATAAATCTTGAATCTTTTGCCAGAACGATGTCGAATAGAGGTCGAAAAGAGATGCTTGACAACGTAGTTGAGAACACTACATTCATCAAACACATTATATGATGTCGAAACTCTGCAACAATTTAGTGAAATGCGCTCCAAAAGTGAGGCAAAACCGAAAAAACAAAATTCGCTGAAGGCACTGAAGGCCACCCCAGCCCAGGTTTATAACAAATATCAACTGTATTGCTAATTGGATTAAGCATTGGGTACGCTTGTGCTAGCCCATGAACCCACTTTGAAGGCTGTAATAAAGATCTGTATTAAAATACGTCAAAATGTCGTTTATCGTGCCAGCTCTGGTCATTTGGTACTTAGTATCTTGAGCTAATTTCTATCTCCTCAGGCTTTTGGCAGTTATATAAGGAAGGAAAAGTAAATCTAACTAAGTTAAAGGGTTAGCTGGGTTTACGGGTTTCAAAAATCAAATTTTTTGATTGTCTTATTAAATTCTAAAACACCTCTAGAATATTGTCCTAAATTTTCAAGTTTACCCGAGTAATAGCTTCGAAGATACAGTCTTGAGAACTTCTGCTAGGCTAAGTGCGCCGTCTTTAAACGTGTTTTTCTCGAAACTGTGTTTTTGGAGACAGTTGGCAAAATTTCTCGAGAGCTACTCAACCGCAATGGTTGAGCTTAAAATATTTATTTTCTAAAAATTTCAGAATTTCTTTGTTAAAAGCGTATGTTTGTAACAATAAAAAATTCTAATAAAATATTTAATTTTTGGAGAAAAAAATTGTTTAAAAAAGACTGTTTTTTGCCCGAGGAAACCCATGTAATTATCATATTTTAACATTTAAATAATACAAGTTCTTCTTCTTCTAAATAATTTTTATACTCTCGCAACAAAGTTGCTAAGGAGAGTATTATAGTTTTGTTCACATAACGGTTGTTTGTAAGTCCTAAAACTAAAAGAGTCAGATATAGAGTTATATATACCAAAGAGATCAGGGTGACGAGTAGAGTTGAAATCCGGATGTCTGTCTGTCCGTCCGTCCGTCCGTGCAAGCTGTAACTTAAGTAAAAATAGAGATATCATGATGAAACTTGGTACACGTATTTCTTGGCTCCATAAGAAGGTTAAGTTCGAAGATGGGCAAAATCGGCCCACTGCCACGCCCACAAAATGGCAAAAACCGAAAACATATAAAGTGTCATAACTAAGCCATAAATAAAGATATTAAAGTGAAATTTGGCACAAAGGATCGCATTAGGGAGGGGCATATTTGGACGTAATTTTTTTGGAAAAGTGGGCGTGGCCCCGCCCCCTACTAAGTTTTTTGTTTGTTTCCGAGATAACTACTATAGCTATGTCAACCAAACTCTATAGAGTCGTTTCCTTCAGGCATTTCCATATACAGTTAAAAAATGGAAGAAATCGGATAAAACAAAAAACGTCAGAAACACTAAATTTTACGGAAGAAATGGCAGAAGGAAGCTGCACCCAGGCTTTTTTTAAATTGAAAATGGGCGTGGCGTCGCTCACTTATGGACCAAAAACCATATCTCAGGAACTACTAATCTAATTAATTTTACAGCAAAATAAAAAAATATGTAAATGACGGATAATGAAATCTCGATTATCGCTTTATCCTGAGAGAGTATAAAATGTTCGGGGACACTCGAACTTAGCCCTTCCTTACTTGTTTATCATTTATTTAATAATTAATATTTATAATATTTGAAGAGAGTGGCAACTCTAGCAAAACAATTTTTTCAACTAATTGTTGTATTTATGTTTTCTCATACTCGATATATTTATTATATACTTTTATACTTATGTATATTTATACATCAAATTCAATTTTCTGGCAGGTGAAATTTAAAAAAGTTTAAAATTTCAAAATATTTATAACTCTCAGGAACTCCACCCTCTTTCCATAAAGTTGTATTCAAAATAAATCAAAAGTGTGTTCTATGATCAATGAGCCTACATAAAGCATAAATAAAAACATATACTATATGTACATATTATCATTAAAACAAAATAAAATATATGTAAAGCTCATCTCATATTTCTGTCTTTAAGCAAACTATAGATTCATAAAAACATGTACATATGTATGTAGCTCCACACAGTCTTAACCTCATTTAGATGCTCATGAATATTAATTTGGCAATAAATTCTTATGTCAAAACCAATAAGACGACGCATCACGTCTACAGGCTGTAAACTTCCCACGATCGACAGGTGACGGATAGATGATATTATCATTGCAATTGCGTATTATTTATGTGTAAGTGCATATATACATTCATACAGAGATACAGAGATACATACATACATACATACATACAAACTAGCCACGTGACACCAAATTGACCTCATAATAAACTTTTGTAAAATCTGTCCATTAAAAATCAGACATGATCCACATTAAATAATTAAACAATCCATTTTGAAGCGCCACAATCGTATACATATCCGTACATGTATAACTTTGTAATGGTGGGAATTGTAGCACTCTGTATCACATTTCTGCATTATTAATTGTAAATGAGGTACAAAATAAATTGTACTCATATTAATCGATTTGAGCAGAAATATGTTTTTGAGAATAAAAATCTGTGCGAACTGTTCCAAAATTAGTCCACTTAACGCCAATTGGTATGCAGTTCTGAAATGGTGAATAATCAACTAGTTCGAATCGAAATTCTGATCGCCTTTGCCGCATGCCATGCCATTTGGCAAACCTTATGGTTGAACACTCATTCGGAATATTTGCAATCGGCGAGCTATAATTTATTTATTTTGATATAAAAAGATAGGCTTTGCAATCGACGTTTAAATGAGCTATAGGAAGAGGCTTGGCATGCGTGGAATTGTCGGTCGATGCAACACATACACACACAATACACATGCATACATATGTACATGCATTGTTTTAATATCGTTATGAATTTAATGCAATTGCTTGTATGTGTGTATCTGTGTAAGTGCAAAATGCATTTATTTAGTAATTGTATTGCTCGCATTGACACAATTATTTGTGCAATTTTGCCATTTTCTGGTGCCATGAACCAAATAACTGTATTAAAGTAGAGCATGAAAATGACAGTGGGCGGTCTGTCTGACAGGCCGATATTAATACTATATAGTATAATTGTCAGCCATTTACGAAATATTAGTTTATGATTTATACGATAGGTGATAAGACTAGGTATATATATAGTATATTGAGAAATTAGTATGCTAAACGAGCAGTATTCCAAACGAATTTGATTTGGCAGGGGAACCCGACGTCCTCATATAACGGGATATCTATAAAACGAATTATTGCGACTTGGTGGACTATAGGAGGAGAGAGCTGCTCTGGGTTTTCGAGCCAACTCGAGCGCTTTATATCCACAATAGGCAGTAATTAAGCTGTTCTTGGTGCTGTGGTGGTTGGCGGTTGGTTCAAAATTTGTTTTGTGATAAAAAGAAACCAAGTCAAGAATCGTAAGAGTATAACCCGTTACTGCACTAAAAACAAAATTGTGTAAGTTTATTGTAGTCTTGAGATAACTTGAGAACTCGTAAAAATTCATATGCGATCAATAATATTCAAATAACAACTAGTACTTATCAGCGCCATTTCGGTTGGCTCTCAAAGCGTTAAGTAATTATAAAATTGTAAGTTTATGATTATAATTCTAATAAATTTTTACACAATTTCACACTTAAATCAATATACATATGTACATATACATATATAGTTAATTAAATTAAAATTTAAGTTATTGAACAGTTATTGCATTTTCTCCATTATTGAAATAAATAAGTTGCTTGAGTAGGCAAATACAGTTTCATTAATTATGTATTATAATACTACATTTAACGGTACTTTTTTTTGATGTTTTAATAACTTTCAGTTGCTTCATTGAAGTTAAAGATTTTTAAGGGACCAAGGTTAATTGCAGCTCAATGCAAATAACGTTTAATGCCTATATTTATACAAATAAATAGCTATGAACGTTTATACAATTGGTTACGAGCACGTATTAAAATATTTTTAATGCACTTTTATGATATAAGCTAGGCTTTTTAAATACTAAATATTGTAAAAACATTGTGACAAAAAAGGACCCGGAAATTGTAATTAAATTGCCTAGGTAAATGATATTTCAAAATATTTTGCTAAGTTGGTAGGACTGTCCTTAATTGCTATGTCAAATATGAACGCGGTCTGTCAAACAGTTTGTTTACAGCAGCTGCTCGGTACACCTCAGTGAAACAAAGACTTTTTCTAAAATTTTGCATTTCTAACCAAATTTCGTATGCGGAATCGTTGCAGTTTTATCAAGAACACAATCCGACAAGTGATCCAAAGCGTTCAAAGGCGGTTGAGAGATCGTTGAAGGCATATCTCGTTCTGGACGACCTTCGCCGTCTTCAACTGACGAAAATATTAAAAAAGTGGAGAATATGGTGCTTGAAAATCGTCAGGCCATTGTTAGAGAGATGGCAAAAGACATCTCTCATGGGTCCGTTTGAATGCTTTTGGTGGATATTTTTGGTATGAAACCTGTTCTTGCTCGACTCGTCCCGTAAAGCTGATTTCTTTTTTGTTTTTCAAAGAGTACCGTATAGGTCTATTTGGATAGGTCTCTTTGGACATGTTTGATCGTGTTTATACCGATCCCACATTCATGGAGGGTATTATAACTGATAATGAGACACGGGTTAATCATTTTTACTCTAATATTGCATCTGGTGGTGTTACGAACTAAATATTGCTGAATAATTAAATATTTTGCGTTTCCTTTACAATTTCCGGGTACTCTTTTGTCACAATGTCACACATCATATATTCATGAACACTTTGTTGGTAAATTTATTATACGGAAAATTAAAAAGTCTATTATAAACGTATAATTCTCTGCATATACCTGTAATATTACTGTAAAATAAAAATTTGTTGTTGTAAAATTTATAATTATTAACTAAGTTTACGCTATTTTTACTGCGCAGCAAATACAGTGGCATTATACATATTTATAGGTAATAAAAAAATATTGTAAGAGCGATCACCTTATGCCCTACTACGAGTGATAAGTTAATTAACCGTTTATCTACGAAGATTTAAAGTATCAATCAAATATTGACAGCGGCTTCTTTACACAAATTAGATAGTCACACTCAATAGATAAGGTAGTTATCAGTTAGCTAAGTGCTTGTATCCGTACTTCATGCGTTAAAATGTGAATGCCTGAGTTTTAATAATGACAAACATCTAAGAAGTGTGCACAGAAAGGATTATTGAAAGAAGAAAAGTTCCATAGTATTAAGTAGTACATAAATTTTTAAAATACATATATGATAAATTAGCGTTAACTCGCTTCACATATTATGAGTTTACGCAATATCCTCCTTTTGAAGAAATGTGCACTTAGATCCTTTTCCGTGCTTCTTGTACAAATTGTGGGATATGTCTCGATATTATCAGAGATATGGAGGCTGGTACAAGTTGAGCCATTTCCGAATGGCTGATAGACTTTATAGCAATATTTTCATGCTTTTTCCAGAAACATCCTAACCCACACTAGGGGCTTGCCTTTGCGTCCTAAGTGGCCCATGTTATTTTAAACCTCTAGTGATATTATTGGGAATAGTTATAGAAATCAGATACTTTGAAGTCGTATTGCAAGCCCATGTATAAATTTTCTGTAGATTTTGAAATATTCTTAATTCTTAAAAATAAAATATAGCAATACTTTATAAAAGAAATATGGACCCAGAAATTATTATTTTTTCGTTGGAACATTGATCGCTCATTTACAAAAACTAAAACTTCTATTATATAAAGTCAACCATTTTCACTTAATAGCCACAACTTTACTAAAATAAACTAGTTTTTCGATTTCATAAATTCTATACAACCTACACGTACACCCTGTATTCTTAAAATACTATGAATATAGTGAACAAATGCGCACTCACCGGCAGTGAAATCATTGCTGCAGTCATAATTAAAATTAATTTATAGGATTTTACACTTCGCTAATGAACCTTGCAAAAATCAAAAAAAATATTGTATTTGAATGTATTAACACACAAATCCGACAAAGCAAGATTTGACAGCGATATTCAAGCCGCTTATCAGCAATTGACAAGGTTTATAATGATACGATTTATAAAATAATTTTTTGCAATGCAGTGCCACTGCGCAAAAAATTAATAAAAACTTGAAAAAAAACTAAATTTCACAACACCACAATTTTATTTATTTACTTTAAATATTTATTTTTATTTTTAATATAATCAGCATGCCCACAGCACCACTTCGCTTATTAAAAGCAATAAAGAATACACAAAGTTGAAAAAATAATTAAGTATGATTATGATGGTTCACATTTATGTATATGACATCATATGCTTTATATAAAGTTTTCGTTTCGATCATTAAGTTTTTCAACAGTTAGCTTGGCGCTAACGCAAAAACACTTTAAAACACATAAAGCACAAACAAAACATAAACAAGAAATAACAGCAATCAGCAACCACAAAACACCAAATTCCGATATTTATTTTATGTTTTCGAATTACAACAAAGCGCTCGAAAACACAATGGAACGCGGCGAAAACTAGTTTCGAAACATAATTTATACAATTGATAAATGCCCAGCGCTAAGATCAAAGTCGTAGTCGCGACTTGTAAGTTCACAGCAGTTGGCAGCGGTAGGACATTTCTGCCTTATACTTGAAACACAATTGGTGTGACACTGAAGTATGCTTCAATTAACTGTGCATTAAACTCGCAACACGTATGTATGTATGTACGCGTATGTGTGTGTTGAAGTTAAAAAATAAACCGTAAGTAAGTAGACGACACAACTGTTAAACAGCTTAGGCGGTGGCCAATTCGTTACTGATCGTGAGCAGCGCGGAGCGCTTAATTCTGAGCGCAGCTCAACTCTACAAAAATAAGTTAAATATGCAAACAAACACACATACACATTCATATATTCATATGTGAATATGCTTATATCTACTTAAATATAATTAATGTTCTTACTGTTTGTATTTCGTTGTTGCTGAAAAGTGCTGAGCCTACCTCGTAGGCATACGGGTAATGTTGAACAGTTCAGCACTTGGTGGGCAGACGATTCTCAGTTTCGAGCGAATTTGCAGTTACTCATTTGCGATAACATTTCTATGACTGTTTATAAGTGGCGACAGCGAGATTACGATCAATGTCGTTGTTCTTAAAGTTTTGAATTCTGAAACAATTTTTGGACTTTGAAGCAAAGGATAGTACTTTCGAACATAATTGTAACTTTTAACTAATTTCAGCGTCGTAAAATCCACCCGCTAAGATGAAATTGGTCATTTTATATTTTTTTTATATTTTGTTTGAATATTCTCTTGTTCCACTCTGAAGAGGCTATATTACTTACTACTATATAGAAAAACCCAGAAAAAACGTCGGAAGCCCTGTATACTATATTCTATATATGTACATATATGTAACCGATCAGTGCGACGAGCAAAGTCGACATGGCTATGCCCATCTACCCATATACGAGTATGCGTTTCAGTTTTTGAGATATCTATCTGAATTTTTTCCCACGTCTTTTTTCCCAAGGAGCTGTTTATTTTTTGTAACCGCTGATACGAGACGAAAGCCAAAGTGTGAACTGACGTTGAGCAATATCAAAAGCTCCTTCAGGATCGAGAAGGATCTCTCCATGCCGTTCGATACCAAACCAGGTTTCAGGCAAAGTGACTCTTTAACGTGCAATTCTTCAATCTACTCCTGGAGAAAATAATTCGATTTGCAGAACTGAATAAAGAAGGTACAACCTTCTACATATAAGAGTGTACAGTTGCTGGCGTACGCCGATGACATCGATATGATTGGCCTCAACAACCGCGTCGTTAGATCTGCTTTCTCCAGACAGAAAGCGAAGCAAATGGGTCTGGTAGTGAACGAGGGCAAGGCGAAATATCTCCTGTCATCAAACAAACCGTTCGTCGTACTCGCGACTTGGCTCCCACGTCACTGTTGATATTCATTATTTCGAAGTCGTAGATAATTTCGTCTATATTGGAACCAGTATCAACACCAATAACATTGTCAGCCTCGAAATCCAACGCGAATAATTCTTGCTAACAGGTGCTACTTCGGGCTGTGTAAACAATTAAGAAGTAAAGTCCTCTACTGACGAACAAGGACCAAATTCTATGAGTCACTCTTCATCCCGTCCTACTATATGGTGCAGAGGCATGGACGATGACAACATCTGATGAGTCGACGTTACCAGTTTTCGAGAGAAAGGTTCTGCGAAAGATTTATGGTTCCTTGCAGCGGATACCGCAGTCGATGCTACGAAGAGCTGTACAAGATATACGACGTCATTGACATAGTTCAGTGGCAACGCTGGCTGGGTTATGTCGTCCGAATTGCTGAAAACACTCCAGCTTAGAGAGTATACGACGCAGTAGGGACCAGGTGGAGAAGGACATGGCTACACTTGAAATCTTCAATTGGCACCAAACAGTGGAAAGAAAGAACGACTAACGCGCTGTTGTAAAATCGGATATAACCGCATATGCTGGGTGTATGCCAATAAGAAAGAACCCTTTTATGCTATAAGAAATGCCTCAGTGAACGGTATTATAGCTTCGGTGCAGATAAATTCATGTTTTCTCTTTTTTAATACTAAATTAAGCTAAAAAGTTGTCACCTGTTTGAAAATTTCCTATCATACCTATTTACGCCTGTCTAATTGCGTATATGAATTAAAAAAAAATGAATGCATAAATTTATAAATGTAAAAATTTTAAACTCTGACTTTTTCACGCTTATTTGCATAATACTACCTGAAACAGCGGTATAACACCTCTAATACATGCACTAAACACAAATGACAATGGGAAGAGCAATGAGTGGAAAATAATTCATTCGCCGTTGAAAAGGTGAAAAATAATTAAAAACAAATTTGAGATAATAACAAAATTCACATGAGTGCGCGCTTTTAATTATGTAAGCAAAAAAATATATGATTACCACCGTGACATAAACAATAAACGCGACAACAACAACGCGGCAAACGACAAACCGCAACGGCGAGCGTAAACGCAGGCGCAGGCGCAGTAGCGCACGAGATCCAGCAAAACGAGCAAAAAACCAAAACATGTAAATATTAAGTATCTATTCAAGATCATGCCAATAACAAAAACAACAAACAGTAAACATCATCACGGCAAATCAAAATATAAACAAAACTCCACGAGTGACCGAAGCATGCTGACTTCACACAACCTTATCTCCACATGTATCTATGCATGTATGTGTGTGTGTAGCAGAAATGTGCAGATAAAAGTGTTTTATTAAAAAAATAAAATGCTTTTTAAACATACATACATACACGTGTGAGCGTTTGTGTACTTTATGATTATTGAAGGCAAGGCGACCTTTCGGCCAGACACCCAAACACAAAAACTCAGACACGAGCCATAATGCCTTTTTAAGTCGATTTGTGGCTTACTCAGCTAAAAGTCAAATATGGAACGAGTTTGCAATAATGATTATCGCATTGATTTATTGGCTGTTTCCTAGTTATTTCTCGCAAATAAAGCGTAAAATCGGTATTACTTAAGGAATTAGCTAATCTATAGAAATTCTTAGACAAGTAAAGTCTCACTGTACATTATTGTACAAAATAAGATATTATATAGTAATACACTTGGCTAACAAAGTTAGCATTGATGTGGAGGAATCGAAACTCTGTGTTTTATATTGGTTGTCAAAAAAGTCTTGCGGTATTTTCGCTAGTTGGCGCTGAAAGCGCGTAGTTCTAGCTTTATTCGTCGCATCGGGTCATGCTAGTATACCTTTTTGGAAAGCTCATTTCACGTGTTTGATTGATTGTCGTTTCTTTTAAGTCGTTCGTGAGTTATAGCGTCGCAAACATGAAGCAAAATAAAGAGAAAATACGGCATATTTTACAGTACTACTACGATAAAGGCAAAAATGCACCTCAAGCCGCCAATAAAATTTGTGCAGTTTATGGACCAGATACAGTTTCCATTTCCACCGCACAACTATGGTTTCAACGTTTTCGTTCTGGTGTAGAGGTGGTCGAAGATGCGCCACGCTCCGGAAGGTCTGTCGTCGAAAATTGCGATAAAATCGCTGAATTGGTCGAAAGAGACCGGCATAGTAGCAGCCGTAGCATCGGTCAAGAGCTGGGCATGAGTCTTCAAAAATTCATTTAAATTTCAATAAAAAAAAAATCAATAAAAATACCGCAAGACTTTTTTGACAACCCATTATGATATTATATACATATTAATAAGTACTGTATTGTGAGTATTGGCTAACAAAGTTAGCATTGATGTGGAGGAATCGAAACTCTGTTCTTTATATTTAATTTTGATAGTCAGCAATTAGCACGGAGTTGACGAGATTTTTACGTGTTAAACCAATTTCCACAAACAACATAATTATGGTATATTTATAATTGCTTTAATTTATTTTTAGTTTTGTTTTTATTTTTTTAATTTTTTTTTCCACAATCCACCGAATTACATCATTCTAATCATAATTTGAGCTTCGCTTGATTTTTTGCATATCATCACCGATTTTTTGTTGGATTTGAATACGATAATTATTTACACTCGCGTGTTGTTAATGTTTTTGTGAAATTAATTCCAGAACAGGATGTATTCGAAGTTAGTTTGACAGACAAATTGCTTTAAGTACTGTTGAATCGACGCAAGCATTATTACTAAGAATACTATCAACAGACCCAACAATAAATTACTCATGATGTTTGCTCTTCGAGTCAGAGAATGCTAAACTTCACTTTCAGTGCACACCAAATAATTCTATATGAAAGTTTATGATATACATATAAGCGCTTAACAATGAGATCAGCAAATTATTAACGATTAATCACGTTTCTGAGAGTTTTGAGAAGTTTCGAACAACATTTTGAAATGATTAATGTTTTTACTGGTACTACTAAGCGCTTCTTAAATCAACTTTTTTTTGCTATTCCGTTACCTTATCGAAAGGTTTTTCGCATATACTTAAAGAGTTACTGGTCATTTTACAATGTTTGATAACCTCAATAAATCAAATACTGAGCGTGTTTCGATCTCTGAAAATTCAATGCAAGAGTGACACATTTTTCCATTGATTTCAGAAACTAGCCATAGAAATGACCGTATCGCTTGCTTTGACGTAAGATATGATCTGAGTTAGTATGAAGAAATGTGTAAAAACAAAAACAGTTTTCATTTTTTGTAAAAATGTATGTCAAAAATCCAATTTCCAGTTTTTTCGTCCAAGTTCTCAGTTGAAATTTTAACTAAAATATTATTTCTTTCACTTCAGATGATCCTGTAAGGAGTTATCCTGCCAACGCGGGCGCATCTTTTTTCCGAAGGGTCACCGATAATGGGGTCCCAATGGCCAAGTTTAAAATATTTTTTTCCAAAATTTTCAGAAGTTCTTTGTTAAGTTACAAAAAAAAATTATAATTAAATATTTAACTTTTTATAAGAGAAAAAAAATTTGTTGAAAAAATACGGTTTCTCACCCGAGGAAATCGATCTAAACCCTTAATATTTTACTTTTTTTTCATACTAGAATGAGGCAATATATCCGGCGACCGAAATCTGAAAATTTATATTTCGCAAGGCATCGGCAAATAAAAATTTGATTTGCCTTGTACAAAGAATTATAGTCGGTTGACTAGCCGAATGAACTTTTGACTACATAGTTTCAAGCTAGTTTATAACTAGTTACTTTCTTGCAGGGTATACATATGTACATACAAGTATAAGTATAGCAACATACAGACACCGGCAGATGAAGCAAGGAAACAGATTTAACAAAGCGTGATCAGCTAATTTAAATACTGTTCAATATCAAAAGTAAAAGTTGTAAAAGAGAATAAGAAAAGTGGAATATTTTGTGGATTTCCTCGAAATGCCATAATTGGAAATAGAGTCGCACATAGGTGTGTATTAAGGTGCAAATATAGTCATACTTGTGGAAGTATTAATTTATAGCTTGATTTTTTGTATTTTTTTGTATTTTGCGCTGCAGTGTTGCCATTAAATATAATATATGTAATATATTTATTTATTTTAGCGAGTACTCTATTGCTGCTCGCTTACAAGAGAAGGAGGTTCTATATTAATTGAAGGGTTGATTATTTTTTGGAAAATATGGGTCTGCATTGAATATGGCGGAATATATTACTGTGGACAAAAAAAGTAAGACTTTTAAATTTAAATTTCGCCCGAAAACCCATTCGTGTGCCGAAATAGTGAAATCGCCCTTCAGTGATAATGTTTGCCGCGAGAAAGTAGTTTTGATTGGTGCAAATTATGCAAAGAGAGTCGAGAACGTGTTGATGACAAACCACGTCCAGGACGGTCACCAACCGATGATCAACACGTCAATAAAATTACGGAATCGGTGCTTGAGAATCGACGATTAACAGCCAAATGTCTTATTAGCATCTTTTCTCGTTAGAATATGGGAACGATCGTGCGAAAACCATTTTGCAAGTACATTTAGGCCTAAGAAAAGTAAAAGCACGATTGATTCCAAAATCGAAAGGAATCGGTGCTTGAGAATCGACGATTAACAGTCAGAGATCTTACTAGCATCGTTAGAACATGGGAACGATCAGTGAAAACCATTTTGCAAGTACATTTGGGTCTAAGAAAAGTAAAAGCAGGATTGATTCCAAAATCACAAAATTTTTTCGAAAACAAACATTACGTTAAAGTCTGTGAAACAATGCTTTCCGTTTACCTGGTTGTCATGAAATGTATTATTATTGCCGATGATCCATGCTTACAAACCGGAAACAGACGATCAATCGACCGAATAGGTGAGCCAAAGCCGAAAAACCACGGCAAAATAGGTAAAAAACCAAGATTATGTTGACAGTTTCCTCCGATTAGCGACGTGTGGTGCACCCCGAATTCCTTTCGTCCGGTCAAACTGCCAACAAGGAATACAATTTGTGTGTCGTGTGCCGTTTGCGCGAAGCTATTCGTAAACAAGTAAGGAAGGGCTAAGTTCGGGTGTCACCGAACATTTTATACTCTCGCATGGTAAAGTGATAATCGAGATTTCATTATCCGTCATTTAAATATTTTTCAAATACCGTATTTTTGTAAAGTTTTATTCCGCTATCATCATTGGTTTCTAATGTTTATACTCGTATTATACAGAGAAGGCATCAGATGGAATTCAAAATAGCGTTATATTGGAAGAAGGCGTGGTTGTGAACCGATTTCACCCATATTTCGTGCATGTCATCAGGGTGTTAAGAAAATATTATATA
Source organism: Bactrocera tryoni (assembly GCF_016617805.1). NCBI lineage: Eukaryota > Metazoa > Arthropoda > Insecta > Diptera > Tephritidae > Bactrocera > Bactrocera tryoni. Next base: position 7,060,249 of record NC_052502.1, on the reverse strand, counting down.
CCGAATTTCATTGAAATCGGTCTAGTAGTTCCTGAGATATGGTTTTTGGTCCATAAGTGGGCGGCGCCACGCCCATTTTCAATTTTTAAAAAAAGCCTGGGTGCAGCTGCCTTCTGCCACTTCTTCCGTAAAATTTAGTGTTTCTGACGTTTTTTATTAGTCGGTTAACGCACTTTTAGTGATTTTCAACATAACCTTTGTATGGGAGGTGGGCGTGGTTATTATCCGATTTCTTCCATTTTTGAACTGTGTATGGAAATGCCTGAAAAAAACGGCTCTGTAGAGTTTGGTTGACATAGCTATAGTAGTTTCCGAGATATGTACAAAAAACTTAGTAGGGGGCGGGGCCACGCCCACTTTTCCAAAACAATTACGTCCAAATATGCCCCTCCCTAATTCGATCCTTTGTGCCAAATTTCACTTTAATATCTTTATTTATGGCTTAGTTATGACACTTTATAGGTTTTCGGTTTCCGCCATTTTGTGGGCGTGACAGTGCGCCGATTTTGCCCATCTTCGAACTTAACCTTCTTATGGAGCCAAGGAATACGTGTACCAAGTTTCATCATGATATCTCAATTTTTACTCAAGTTACAGCTTGCACGGGCGGACGGACGGAGAGACGGACGGACAGACGGACGGACAGACAGACATGCGGATTTCGACTCTACTCGTCGCCCTGATCACTTTGGTATATATAACCCTATATCTGACTCTTTTAGTTTTAGGACTTACAAACAACCGTTATGTGAACAAAACTATAATACTCTCGTTAGCAACATTGTTGCGAGAGTATAAAAAAAGAGGACGAGAGGCTAAGATGCACAGTCGAATACCGTAGTCTTTTCCCGTGATTTTTTCGATAAATTTTCAAACCACATCGTGCCGCAACCACCGTATTCGCATGATTTGGCTTTGTGTGACCTTCGGATGTTCATCAAACTCAAACGACCGCTCCGGGGAAACCGTTTGAAGTCAACTGAAGAAGGCTATTTCGGAAATTGCCTTTAACAACTTTTTCGAGGATAGGAAAAGCCGTTGGCTCAAGTGTATTGGGGCCAGGGGGAATCACTTTGAGAGAAACGACATAGATTTTGAGGAATAAATCAAGAATCTTAAAATTATGTACAAAGTCTTACAATTTTTTGCTCAAAGGTATGTATGTATTTAGTAGAATATGTTATGTTGGGCGTCTGCTTGTAGTTTGTCAGTAACGTAAAGCTGTCGTGCTGTCGTGACTTTTCCAATATTTGTTAATTAATTAACGCCATTATCTGAAAATTCGCTTTTCATTCATACCTCCAAACATGGGCTACATGCCTGCATGACGTGCATATGCCGTCAAATACTAGTATACATATGTACATACATAGGTATGTATGTATTTTTTGCACAGTTTAAATTATGCGCTATTGAGTGGAAAACAAAAGGCACGAATACGCCAAGCCGCTTTCGGTATATTTTCGTTCGTTTAAAATTTGTCTAAAAGCGTTAATTTGTTACTGCGGCGAGGGGTGTGATCCGCAAAGACCTCCACAAAACACAAAGCTGCAGTATTTCCTATAACAATGTGTTTGCATGGCTTGAGAAATTACACCCAGATGTACAAATTTCTGTATATTCAATACTCATATGTAAATAAGATACGTAAATTCATTCATGTCAAAAATTATTGACTTTTATTATGATGTGTTAATTTATGTATGCCAAGTCTCAATATTTATTTAGCACTTAGCTATTCGCCTAATACTTACTTAAAAATTGATCACAAATTTGCCACTAATAATTAACACTGTTATAGAAGTGTCTAATTTTCTGTCCACTTCATTCTTTCCATCCTACTATTTCATTCTAACCTTCGCAAGGAAGTATATTGTTCTCCGAGTCTAACTGCGTAGTTTGACTTATTTACAGAAACTATGAATTAATTTTTTCTCAACATTATCTTGACAAATTTTGTTGAAATGCGTTGTTGGTATAAACATGATTTTAACCATACGCAAAGACCTACGAACCTTCCTATTCCCCAAAGTCAATTAGTTTAACCCATCGGTCATTAAGTATCACATCGCTGATTTTAACAGTTCATAAATATGTTGCGGTACTTAGAGAGTGCAGTTTTTAGCACTTAGATATGAAATATTAGCTGTTTTCGATTCGCCATTTTTCTGCTCGCTATTTTTGGACTCTGCTCTCTTGCCAAAAAATTTAAATGTGAAAACAGCAATAAAGTTATGGTTTTGAATTCGATACAAGAAAATTCATGTGTGCATACCTCATTAAAGTCTTCTTCAATGTTATCTATTGCGAATAACTTAAATTATAGATAACAATATATTTTGATTTTAAGGGATTACATGGGTTTACGGGTTTCAAAAAACGATTTTTTTATTGCCTTATTAAAGTCCAAAATACCTCTAGAGTATTGTCCAAAATTTTCAAGTTGATCCGGGTAATAGTTTTGGAGATACACCCTTGAGAACTTTGCGCTCGATGCTAGCTAGGCTACGTGCGCCGTCTTTAAAGGCGTTTTTCTCGAAACTTTGTTTTTGAAGACGGTTGGCAAAATTTCTCGACAACTACTCAACCGATCTTCATAAAATTTTACACAGCTCTTTAAGATTCAATTCTTAAAGACTTGGACGAAGGGTTTTTTTCGATTACAACTATTTGAAAAAAAAATTTCCCCATATTTTCACTGAAATTCTAATTTTTTTGTAAAAATGTCTGCTAAAAGTCCAATTTTCAGTTTTTTATTTCTCCTTCTTCCAAGTTCTAAGTTAAGAATTTAACTAAAATAGGTATTTTTTCAATTTAGATGATTCTGTAAGAAGTTATCCTGCCAATTCGGGCGCATTTTTTTCCGGGGGTCACCGGAAATGCCGTCGCAATGGCCAAGTTTAAAATATTTTTTTCCAAAGATTTCAGAATTTCTTTGTTAATATGTAAAATTTTTGTAAAATTCTAATAAAATATTTAATTTTTATATACGAAAAAAATTGTTGAAAAAAGGATGTTTTTTACTCGAGGAAGCACATGTAACCTCTTAGGTACTTAAAATTTGAAATTAATTATAATTCTTTAGAAAAGGCGAAACTACGGGGTTATTATGTATAAAGCATAAAGAAGACCTTCTCCACTAAAGGAGACATGTTAGTGCAGGGGTGCACTCTAAGTCCTGCACATTTCTTTGAATAACTGGCATCATTTGTGCTATTCGCTACCATCCAGTGCTTGTTGAATCGATGACAGCTAAATGCTAGACGCTTGGTCGAGCAATTTCCAACAATTTGTTAGAGTCCGCCTATAAATAATCCCACAAATTAGTTATAGAAGAGACGATTGATAGTCTTTATTCGTATAAGGAGCTTTTCTGTTAGAAGAAGCCAGTTCGTAACCACACTTAGCCAACAAAACTTATACAATTCACTATATACATTTATTTTTTCGTATGAGTATTCTAAAATCAATAAACTACGGAAATATTTAATAAAATTTATAAAGTAAATAGTAAATATTTATTTAAAAATTTTAAAAAATTTGTTAAAAATAAATATTTAACAAATGTGAAAAAATGCGCACACCCACCGATATTTTCATATTTCTTGGCCAAGTTCGATTATACATTTCAATTATTTGTTCAATTATTTGTAAATACTTGTATATTTGCTTAGTAAGATAAAAGCGGAGAATATACTATATTAACGTTTCACGCAGTCATTGCACCACACGTTTAACTAACGACATTGAGACTTCGTTTAAGAATAATGAAAACAAACAAAACTTCCCTTTCGAAAGGTCGAAGCTTAAAATTCGCACTTAACCGTTAAACGCCGTGTTAGAGCACAATTGTCGTGACGCCGAAATAAACATAATAAAAATGCTGGAAATGCACACAAAATATTTGAATATGAATATCACAGTATCAGCATTTTAATATCGATTAGCGTGAGAGAGTTTTTCTAGCGCTAGCACACAGCTTAAAATGGCATGTCCTGCTTTCTAAGAAGCAAACTGTAAACTTTGTAGGCAAGGTCCGTTTTTAGGTGACCTTTTTCACTTCCACAAGTATGTAAATATTTTATTGAATTTCTCTTTGACACGCAAATGCATTAAAACTGCCACCTACCGATGTGCCTGTATGTATGTTTGTATATGAATATATAATTGCGTTGACCCAATTGAAAGTCTCCATAATAAGCGCCGATATGCATTGAATGGTGGGAGTTATAGTGCACTTGCACCCGGACTGTTGTATGCGTGTATGTGTGCGCCATAGTGGACTTCAAAGGGTATTATGGTGTAATTAAATTTATTCCATCACAGGGTGCGGCCTCAAATGGAAAATGGCTGCATGGGATAACAACAGCGCGATGCTAGAAAATGTTGTGCGTTTTTTTATGGCGGAAGTGTGAACGAGGTCACAGGGGAAAAGCGAAATTGAGTGGCATTAAAAAGCAATTTAATCATATTTTCCTTGAAATATTCTCCAATTTTAAATATGTGCATATCTATGAATATTTGATGTGCACTAATTTCATAATTGACTAGTCAAATATTTTAACTGGAACAAAGTGTATAAAAGCTTTATTAAAATTAAAAAACAAAAATGATGACACTTTGGGGGTGATTAGTGCCTTACGTCAGTTAATCGTGTGTCCTCATTTTTTTCCTCAATTATTTTTTAGGTTTTTAGTTTTGAACCAAGTTGTGTGAGGAGTTTATATAACCGCAAGTTTGCTGAGAGAGGTTGAGTAGCTGATGGGTGCACTTAAGGCAGTATTCGTTCGTCTAGGGGTTCTGAAACCTCTTACTTTTGGAAAACTAGACAATTCATCCTTCGCTGAAATATTATTTTTACTATTTAGTTTGTTTTTGGGTCAATATTTTTCTGTTCCTAACTAAAGTTATTTCCAGATTTATTAAGTTTTTTCCTAGTTGGGTTGGTTCAATCATGGATTGGGAATAAAATATTATCGGACCTTTTTGGTGACAACTGTTAACTGACACGTATTAGATCAAGCCTCTGAAAGAACATCTCACAGAATTTCTAGATAAATTCTACAAATATTTTTTAGAAGTTAATAAATACATAAATGCTCTCTTCAATTCCCCATGTAAATTATATTGAAAAAAAAATGTATTTTGCTAAGTTGGTAGGACTGTCTTTAGTTACCATGCCAAATATGAGCGGGATCTGTCAAACAGTTTGTTTACAGCAGCTGCTTAAGTCGGTGCACTTCAGTAGTGAGTTGCGATTTTTACAATGGATAAAAATATTAAACAAAGAATTTTTCTCAAATTTTGTATTTCTAACCAAATTTCGTAAGCGGAATCGTTGCGAATGTTGGAAAAAGCTTACGGTGATTCAGTTTTATCAAAAACACAAGCCTACGATTGGTACCAAGCATTCAAAACCGGTCGAGCGATCGTTGAAGACATGCCTCGTTCTGGGCAACCTTCGAAGTCTTCAACTGACGAAAATATTAAAAAAGTGCAGGATATAGTGCTTGAAAATCGTCAGGCAAGCGACTCGTAACGATAAAGTTAATTTTTTTTTCAAAAAGAATACCGTAAATAGGTTTCTTTGGACATGTTTGACGTGCGAATTCCGATCTAACATTCATGGAGAGCATTATATACCGATGAGACATGGGTTTATGATCTTGGCAAGCAAACCAGTCAACAATCATTGGAATGGAATACGCTTTCAGTTGATCAAAGAGATAAAACAAAATTTGCTGAAGGAACTGAAGGCCATTCCAAAAAGTGTTTATCGAGAGTGTTTCGCGGACTAGAAAAAGCATAAGTGTATTACAGCTGGTAGGGACTGCTTTGAAGGCGACAAAATAAATATTGACGAATAATTAAATATTTTGGGTTTTATTTATTATTTCTGGGTACTTTTTGTCACAATACGAGTATATGTGTTTGATCAAGAAACTTTGATACTTATGTTTTGAGTTATTTTAAGTTCTTGAGAAATAATTCATGGTATTACTGGTTCAAATGGACTCAAAACGCTTCTGAGAAACAGTTGGATTCTTATATTTAAAAATTACCAAATTTTTATAAGCCAACATGGCTGTGGGCACTGTCCTATTTTGCAAGATCATGCGCCTAAAATAGTCCAAAATGCTTTAAAATACGCAAATAAATACGAAAATTTAACACAAAATAAAAAACAAAACAACAACAATAACTAATACCAATGTGTTAGCGATTTGGCCAAATAAAGCAACAAAGTGACAAGTGTGAATGAACAACCGGAATGGTAAAAAAAATTGACAAAAACTTGAAAAAATTACTGTAAAAAACATGTGACTACTTGGCTGACGGCTTGAGCTCGCTAGTGACTCTACAGGAAGTGCACTATTTATAACTTTTTTAACACATGGTACGACGGCTTAGATAAGTTGTTGAACTTTGAGCACCAATTTGAATACACGCCGATGTCGCCATAATTTTCGGAAAGAAATTAATGTGTCAATTGTTATTTAAATATTGCCTTTATTTTCGTTTTATTGCGAGCATTATGATTGTGTGGCATAAATGGCAAACGATTAGCAAAACAAAATGCAAACAAAGATATCACAATAGCGATAACAGTGGTGGTGTGGGCACCCGCCATTTGGGAACTGGGGATGACGACGGCGATGACGTTGCATGAGTTATGGCATTTATGACGCGAAAATTTATAGCGAAGCGCAAAACGTGACTCACATAACAAGCGAAATGAGCGCAGCTCAAAGTGTAAACACAATGGCTACGACAGACTGCAAACTACATCTGTCAAATATTAAAATACACACGTTCTTATGGGCAGTGTTATTTTGACAGCTGCACGACTACACGACTGCAGGCCGACAGTTGTCGTTCTCGCTAACTTCAATTTGCTCCTATTTTTGCCAACGACAGTAGGACGACAGTAGAGTTGACAGTAGAATGGAAGATAGAAAGAGGAGGTAGAGTGGTGATGCCACTAATATGTAAAAAGTAAAATTATTCACAGCTCTAACAAACTTGATGTTATTTTACAGATAAAAGCATAAAATAGCTATATTGTAGCTCTATTATATCATTTGTAATAACAAGTGATAATTTAAAGCAAAAATATTTACCTATTTACTTATTTTTTGCATAAAAAATTTCACTTTGATCAAAATATTAAAATTTCATTGAAGTGAAAGGAATTAGTATGGCCACAACGAAATTGTGTACATGCAAAATGGACAACTGCGTTGTTTTGTGTACATGCCGGTCATTGTGTTGTTGTTGCTTCTTAAAATGTACATGTAGTAAGATGAACAACGACGTTTTCAGTTCACTGTCGTGCCCCTGCAGTCTGTCGTAGCCATTGTGTTTACACTTTCAGCCGGAATGAATGGTATATTTGTGCAAAACAACAAATGCAACAACAATTGTGTCTTAATTTTAATTATTCAAGTGTGCGAACAATGTAAGAATTAAATAAATGTGAAAAATTAATAATTTAATTGAAGTGGAAATAAGTCCAAAGCGGGCGCACAAGTGTATGATTGCTTGGCAGCTGTGGCTGGGTATGCACAGTGGCGCAAATTCGCATTTTTCGTGTTGATTTCGAGTTGAGTCGAGTTGAGTAATGTGGCAGCAACCAATTGGAATTGCATTTTAACAAGAAAAAAGAATAAAAAAAGAATAAACAAAGAAAAATTATTGAAAAATATATACAAAAGTATAATAATTACAATAACGTATAAGACGATTTTTATGCGTTCATTAGCCGACCGGCCACCAACTTGCGTAGCTTGCAAAATTTTAAGTGCGTGCTTTGTGTGCCATATGCTTGCTGGTGGCGTACACTTGTGAGCGGCGCATATGCGCATGTGCGTGTGTTTGATCAACAATTGAAACTGAAATAATGAAGTGGTTGCGAATGTTTCATCCAATTGCGGTAACGAATGCAATCAACTTTTTTGCTTAATTTTTCACTTTTGTTTGATTTCATTTATTTACTTATTTATTTTATTTGCGTTGAGTTGGTTTTGTTTCATTTTGATTTTCAGTTTAGTTTTAGCCATCATCAAAGTCAGCAAGCCAACCATTATTGCTGCTCTTTTGCTATTTTAGCCGAAGCGTGTTGCCATGATGACGAAACGACAATCCACAACAACAGAAGTTGCCAACTATGATATGTAACCAAGTTTGAATGCTTGAATGGTTAAATATCTGCGTCTAGCTGCACACATACACAACTATATATGCATATACAGTGCAGGTATACACATACATATGTATAGTATATATAAATAAAAATAAATATGGTAGTAGGTGTATCTAACGATAGGCCTAAAAGTATTTACAAGTGCTTAGACGCACAGCTACACTTACATATATGTACATTTATACATAGCCACACACACAGGTGTTTGTATTTGGAACCCTGCAAGCAGCACTTTGCACTTTTACACTTAGCCTGATTTATTGTATTTGTTTCACAATAGCAAAAAAGAACTTACTTTGTATAGCCATAAGATAAGCCAAGACCAATTCAAGTGCTTTTCCCACTATGGTGGTGACTATGGCCGTGGAGTGGCAATGTTGGACAGTGCGTCATTGCTGGCAGAACTTTGCTTGTGTTACTTCTAGTTTACCAATGGAAATCGCATGTGCAAAACTTTATATGGTCTACATTGTAACAATTTGTACAAAAACAAAAATTTAACCAATAAAGTTTATAATTTGCTTAAATAGTACTGAAACAAGTCCGCCGAATGAGTTTTGATTATTGGCTTCAATTGCAATCCAAATAACAGTTTGTTGGGCCTGACTAATGTTTCACACGACATGGTGTACTGGGTACATTAGTAAAAGCTTCTAGAAAAAAGTGAGTATCGGATTTCTGAATTGACTTGCAAATATTATTTGTTTGCAGTATACAAGGTTTGTTCGGAAAGTAATTGGATTGAGTCGATTTAAAAAAATTTATTGAACCAATCGTTACAATTCTTTAAAAGCTCTTTCTGCGTCGATGTAGCGCTGCCAGCGTGATTTCCGACCATGAAAGGCGTCAAGGAAGGCATTCTCCGGAATGGCCTTGAGAGCCGAGCTGCATGCTGCTTGGATCCCCTCTGTCGTTTCAAAATGCTGTCCTTTAATACTCAATTTCTCGGCATCATATTCAAAGATCCATGACTCGTCACTTATGATTACGTTATTTAAAAATTGGGGCTCACTTTCACACATGTTAAAATTTTCTTGGCATATTTTCACACGCCGCAATTTCTGATCGTTAGTGAGCACTTTTGGGACCAACTTCGCCCACAACTTGCACATGTTTAAGTGCTCCACCACAATGTCATAAACCACAGATTTTGATAAATTTAACATCTGGACAATTAAACGAATACTTAGTCGACCGTCTAAGTTCAAAACTTTGCGCACACGAGTCACATTGTCGGTGTTTGTCGAAGTCGCAGGTCTCCCAGCACGGTCGCCATTAGCGACCCCTTACCGGGTACGAAACACACAACTTCTTGCTAAAGCAACATCTGGGTAAGCCTGCTTGATCATATCAAACGTCTCTGTCGCAGATTTACCGAGTTTCACACAGAATTTATTCGCGTACCTCTGCTCTAACGAACGCTGCATTTTCGGCTTGCACCACTAACGGAAACGTCGCCCAAAAATGTTTGTCCTGACTCTCCAGCTGCTCGGAGACAGCTGACCATACGCTCGTTTGTTAGCTAGGAACGCCCTTTACCGAATATAGTCGGTGCGCGCACACTCCCTAGTACAGTCGCGGCGGAAGAAAATCAGTTATATTACTTTCTGGGCAAACCCTGTATCTTGCACTATTACAGACAACAACAAACGATCAATCGGCCAGCAAAGGTGAGCCGAAGTCGATTATAAATGTATGTACTGCGAATTCCTTTCGATCTGTCAAACTATCAACCACTGATTCTTCGTGAGTATTTCAACCACCGAACCACCGTTTACTGAGCTCTAAATCAGGCAGTGTCACTTCTGGCCATTCAGCAAACTCAAGCAATCACTCCGGAGAAATCGTTTTGAGTCAATTTAAGATATTAAACGCGAATCGCTAAGCGCATTGAAGATAGTTTCAGAAACAATGTTTCGAGGATTGAAAAAAAACATTGCCAAAAGTGTATTGGGTCCAAGGTGGATTACTTTGAGGGGGACGTCATAAACTTGAAGAATAAATTGAGAATTTTAAAATGAATGACTAAGTCTTACTATTTTTGCTCATAAGACTCTTATTTTTTCATCATTTATTATTTTTGAAAATATGTAAATCTTTAAAAATCAATAAAACAAAAAATGGATAACATCATGTTAATTGTTTTTCGACGATCTATGCAAATCTTTGATGATTTTTTAATCTCGGTTTTTATGAAATGTTTCACCGATAATGATTAATTTTGTAAAAAACTATAAACATGATTATTTTTTAGTAATAAATTAAAATCACAAAAGAGATTAATAGAATCTTTTTTTTCTGAAATTTTTATGAAGTTTCGTGCTAATTGTTTTGTTTGTCATTAATCATAATACCATAAAACTCAATATACATTCATCAGTAGGTGATTCTAAAAGTAAAACTTATATGGACTACGGTCTTGGCTTAAAAAAAAACTTTTTCTGAGGTTAAACTTTTTATTTCAAAACTACTTTTTTAACCAGAAAATAAATCGCAGAAAAAAATAGTTGTTTTCATAACCCACGGTGCGTTGTTCCGCAGGTCGAACATGTGTAGTAATAAACTAAAGCGTCAAAGTTCTGGCTTAAGACACGCTGAAACATAAAGATTGTTATTACTGCCTTCATTGTTGTTACACACACACATACGTTTACTATACATGCATTTATGGTAATTGTTTCAGTTAGTTGGCGCACTGCCATCATATTGCTATCACAACTGCCACCATCACCACCACCACCCACTGTAGCGCCACCACCAACACCACCGCTGAAAGCTTTAGGCGTGTGTGTGCATTCTTAGAAGCAATTCCAAAAGCTGGCAAGACGAATAGTGAGGTTAAAGTGCAATACAAAGTTGTCCTTCCTCAGGCAGGGGGCGGCAGAGTTTTAATGCTGTTGTGGTGAGCGGAGGAAAACCAGTGAAAGGATTGAATGAGTGAAAAATCGATAGCGTAGAGTATGTAGTGCGACTCCAGGTTTAATGATAAATACGTATAAACAATTTTCCCAAATACATACATACATACATACATATGTATACATATTTACATTCATTTACATTCTTGGAAATTCGAAATACGCAAGAGAATTTCCGCAAAATTTTCCAAAATAAACATACATACTTCCTTACATACATACATACAAGTGTATATGAAAATGCATGTTTATACATTCATATATTCCAGAAACGGTGCGTATGCACATACTCATATACTATGCATATGTATATGCTACATATTTACATGCAAAGTTCCAATGTGCTTTTACATTCTCCAACAGAAGGTTTGCTGGTCGCCAAGTATTTTAAGTGCATTCATTTGTAATTGGTTGCCGCTCAACCAAACTTTTAATGCTCTGTTCTTTGGACGGTTGTAATGTTGAGAGAAAACAGTTGGGATTCATTTAACAGTAGAGTTGTTTTTTTTTTATAGATATACATACAAATGTATGTATACATGAGATGCTATTTGTCATTTTTGTTGTAAATAAAAACTGAAATGTCTGTTTATGCCTTGGGTCCTTCACATCAATACATACATACACTTTTACTTACGTAACAGGATTGACTGAAGAAAAAAACTTGATTGATATGCACTGAGTGATGCCAAAAAAGTTGGCAACAACAACTCAAAATTGAGACGAATTCATTTCGAAAACAAACCATTCTTTTTGAATAGAGAAAAATGAGTCGGAGGTGCTTAAATACTTAGTAAAGGCGGCCGAATTCATCTATTGATCGATGAGCCAAAATGTATTGCATATTTTCTTTAACAATCCTTATATAACGGGTAATCCAAGTAGAGTTATTTTTTTCAATAGACTTTTTTTGACAGACTCACGTCTTGTCAAGCTGTTATGTTATTTTTGTTCGGTATTGCTTGGTATTTCATCATGGAAAGACTTACGCCTGAACAACATTTACAAATCCTTCATCTTTATTATGAAAATTTACGTTCTGTTAAGAATGTCTTTCGTGCACTTCGTTCAAGTTATGGTCCATATAAACGTCCTACAGGTACAGAGCGTACTATTTGCAACTCCATCACCTACCTTGAGACCCAGCATTCATTATTGGATAATATTTGACTGAACAGACCACGTCTAGCACGCAGTGAAGCCAAAGCTAAGAGTGTACACGAAGACCGTGGAGAGTCCATTCGGGCCCATTTGCAGCAACTCGGACTGACGTATGGTACGACTTGGCGCATTTCACATAGAGATCTTTAATTGAAAGCGTACAAAATACAGCTTGTTGAAAAGTTCCAAGAAGATCCGACGTTTTAGAGCCAAATTTTATTTAGCGATGAGGCCCATTCTGGCTGAATGAGTATATAAACAAGCAAAATTTCCACGTTTGGGACGAAGAGCAACTAGAAGAGATTCAAGAGCCGCCATTTAATCCAGAAAAAAGAGCAGTTTGGTGTAGTTTGTGGGCCGGTGGAATCATCCGTCTATATTTCTACAAAAATGATGCAGGTGAGAACGTAACCGTCAATGGCTACCATTATCGCGCTATGATAACCAACTATTTGATGCCTAAAATTGAAGCTCGTGATCTCGATGACATTTGGTTTCAACAAGACGGCGCCACTTCACACACATCACATCAATCAATGGATTTATTGAGATCACACTTTGGTGAGCAGTTAATTTCACGTTCGATTGACCACCAAGATCGTGTGATACTACACTGTTAGACTTTGTAAAGTCTAAAGTCTATGCGGACAACACTGCTTCGATTCCGGCTTTGAAGCAAAATAACACGCGTGTCATTCGCCAGTTACCAGTCGATATGTTCGAACGAATCATCGAAAATTGAGTGCAACGGATAGACCATCTGAGACGTAGTCGCAGCCAACATTTGAAAGATATAATCTTCAAAAACTAAATGCCAAAGAATGTTCTTTCGGATGGTAATAAACATTTGCCATTAAATTTGAAGTTTCTGTGATTTTTCTTTAAAAAAGGATGGAACCTTGAAAGGGATACGCCTTTAGAATTATCGAATTTTTGCCTTTAAAACCGTCGTGTTGGTAATTGGAAAATCTATGGGTTATACACTTTGGCCGATATTGGCTTTTTGGGTATAAAGCTTAAGTGAATTTAAGCATTACGAGAATATTTGTCTAAATATTTAGAATATTGTATCAGAATATGCGAAGAGGTGATGAAAACGAATTTTATGCGTTTAGAAAGCACAAAAAAAAGGGTAGTTTTCAAGCTCAGGCGTTACAGATCAAGCGGCTGCCGTAAGCCTCATTACTAATGGTTGTGTGGTTGGTGGACAGAGAAAAATATTGAGACAAAAGTTCAGTTTGATATCTTTTCAAGACATTTACGCTTTGAATCCCACCTTCAGAATCTTAGTAAAAAAAAGTTAAATCATTACTACAGCAAACGCCCAACATAATTTCTTGTTCGGTATGTCGGCAACACTTTTAACACGAGGAGGAGACCCTGATTAATAAATCCTATCGTCATAAGTAGTAAACAGCGAAATGAGAGCTTTAATTGCTGCACTAAAATTGAACAAACGAAAATAAGTTTGATATCAGAATGTAATAATAACAGTTTATAGGCGTTTCTTTGAATATTGACCGACGAAAATGTTTATCATTTATTGTTAATGATTTGTGTTTCCTTTCAAAGTGTATGGGAGTTCCTATTAACTTCTACCTTATCGCTTTGTATGTAATAAAGGTGGTATGTATATGCAGAGTTGTGTGTGTTACTTTGACGCACTTAAATTTTGACTTACCTTTTTTTCCTCAATCATCGGATTGCTGGATTGCTCGCCGAAGACCGTCGCTTCCAGCTGATAGTTGACAATTAATGCCTTATCCGTTGGATGTGGTTCGATTGTGCCGCCTTTCCATCGTCTGCGCGATAATAATCGATTAATAATATTGATTGTTATTATACGCTTGTTTTACTTGCATAAATTAATTAGAATATTATCTTCATTAAGTAATGGAAAAATTATATTTCACACAAATCATAAAAGAGAAATTAACAAATTTAACACAGCGCAAAATTCACGAAATTATCATAAAGAATTGATTATTAGCGTTTTATCAGGTATAGTATAATATTACTATTTAATTGAAATTGAAATTGTAGGTAGTCACGGATATTATTGCCTTAAACGTTGTACTACACTTTCATTTAAACATATTTTATATTATTTTTTTTACTAGATTATTTTCCCTGGGGTATGCTAAATAAAATTATCTGCACAACATACTATTATATAAAACAGAACCCATTTTGACCAAATCTGAGTGTTTTATTTCATTTTAACATCACGTTGTTGTTGTTTTTGTAGTTGTAGAATACTACCGAGTTGACACTCCTTGACGGGATAAAAAATCTGAGTCCGATCGAATTACTTAGACCGACTGTCATGGGAACGGAATTTTTAATATCACGTCACTCTTGTTGGAAGACCCTTTATATATTTATTTTTTTTTTTTTGATGACGACCATGTCAAACGCATACTTGTATTTTATTTTTATTTGTGTATATTGTATTAAAAATCATAGCATGCCTTTCTCCAACGGTTATTACTTCTTAAACTCATCAGTTTCAAATGAAATGCTTGACATTTGCGGAATACAAATACATACATACGCTATAGAGATAAGTTTATACATGAATATATGTATGTTTTAGGTATTTTGCGAATTTGCAAAATGTTATCTCCGTTTTTCAAAATATGAAATTTAAAATTAAAATAGAAAATATCACTTATACTCTCACACATAAGTAAAATAATATTAGGGTTGTACAAATTTCTTTAAAGCACAAATAAATTTATATATAAATGTCTGTTTTCATACTTAGTTACAAAATACATATATTTTTTTACATTTCAAGTGTGTAAAAAAAAGGCCAATAACTATATTCATTCATATTTTTGTATTAGAGCTCAGGTTTGAGAGAATCGAGAGAGTTGGAAGTTCGTTTAACACTAATTTGGTTATACGCTTAAGAGCAGTGTTTGAAAAGTGGAATGATAAATATAAATTTTCGACTACGAAAAATCATTATTTTTATTCATTCTAGTTGGTATGAAATCTTTGAGAACGTAGATTTTTCCCAAAGTATTTTAATCAGATCACAAGAACCGTTCCATGAATGTGACTAATTTGTTAGACTATACCACAAATTAAAGAATCTGTACAATATGTCTGACTTTGAAAAAAGCTTTGTCGTCCAACAGAAGAGCCGAAAACAACGCTCCAACTTCGATGAAATATTTTCAACATTGCAGAATCCCATGAAAGGTTACAACTTTGCTCCAAACTCTATTAAAAAGTGCTTTACGGTCGGATAGAAAGAAGTGTCCACGTACTTGAAAGAAGTATCACTACATACTTGTATTAAATTAATAAGATACAAATGTATGTATACATATAATCTTTTAAGAAAATGAAATGAAGAATTATTTAAAGTTTGGTTTTTTTCACAGAATGCCATGTAGTCTCAAGCACTCAAAATTGAAAAGGATGACCCTAACATACACACTTATACGATGTATGCCTTAATACATACACACATTTAAAATGTATATATATAAATGATTTATGTGTTCATTTTTTGCGGCTTGGAGCAAATGTTTTTGCCATCTAAATATATTATGTTTTAGTGCCAAAATGATTCCACATTGTTGTTTTTTATAAAAAAAAAATGTGTTTCGCGTACTTCTGGGTTTATACATAGATTTTCATTATGTTGATTTTTTGTTCAGAGTTTAGAAATCATTTTTTCAGCTATACCGGATATTATAAAAATTTCCATATATTTTTGAAATTTCTATATTTTTATGAAATTTTAAAATTTCTGTATTTTTATGAAATTTCTATATTTTTATAAAATTTAAAAAAAAAAAAACTTTATCAATTTCGCTTTCATTGATGCAAGCAGAAATGATTCAATTCGGCATTCGGTTAAGACGAAAATCCCTTATTTGACGCAACCACCGAGTTTCAACGGCATTTAAAGCAGTGGGTAAGGGAAAACTGCGTCAGCACGTTGGTGGGCCGAAGAGACGCCTCTGCGGACGACGCAGCAGAACGTGTTCGCGCTACACACATACTACATACATATATGTATGTATACTCGTATATTCGTAGGTATTTATGTGTACAAGATTTTCGCGTGTCGGTTGGTGCGCAGTCGGAAAACGCTGAGGAAATGGAAAATCGATAATGCTGACACACACTTTTCAGCCGCAATCAGGCGCTGGGAAAAAGTTGCACCTTTGCAGCTTTTTTCTCAAAATTTTATTTAATATTTTTTTAACAGTTAGTCATAATTTAGCTTATCGCACATTACAGCTGAATGAAAATAACATAATTTTGTGCTTTTCAGCTGTGGACAACCGTTAGCATTTGCATTTGGGGCGTGTTTAGCTGTTGCCCCCCGAAACGGTGAATTGTTTAACGCTTACAATTGGACAGCTCATCTTTCACTGTGCTTGGCTGTTTTCTTTGCAACACTACAACAACACCTTTTATGTAAATACATTTTTCTTACTAATTTCTGTTATGATTATTTTTTCTGTTTTCATTTTTCATTTTGCATTTATTTGTTATTGTTGTTTTTGTTGTTATTTGTTTGGTTTTACTCATCTGTATTCACTCACTTTTTTATAAACTTTGCATCGTCGCTTGTTTGCATTTTTTCGCCAGTTGTTGTTGTTGCTGTAAAACAATGCGATTTTCTATATGTTGCAGACGACGCTACTGGGATGCGTTGTTGTCGATAATTTTTTACAATTGGTTGTTGCAATTGTTGTAAATACACGTTTTGTTGCAACTGCAATATTTGTTGTTGCTGTTGCTGTAGCTGTTGTTGTAATTGTAAATCGCCGGCAATTGCATTAATTATATAATAAATATAATGAATAACAAATAGAATGAGTGTTAGGCCCGCGACTATTTGAAAGAGCAGCAGCACAAATGGCATACGCGACGCAGCGACGCAGACGACCGTTTGCCGATGTCGATGCCGATTGTCGATTGTCGATTGCCAATACCGACTACGTCCAAACGCTTGCTCCTCTCGATTCGTTCTGACTACTGCTGTCAGGCTAGCTAACTGCCGAACTGCTGCCTCTGCTCCGGAGCTGGGCCGCAACCGCCACTGATGGCTCACCCAGCTATGAGTATGTGTATGTACATATGTATGTTTGTTTGTTTGTGCCTGGCTGTTGGTATGGTTGTGATTGTTGTTGCTGTTTATGATGATAATGATGTTGAACGTAGTTTCGTATTTGTGATATACTTGTTGCACAGTGGAGTAAAATGTGAATAATGCGGTTCGAAATATTATAATTTTTTTTTTATAATTTTAAATTCTTCCTATCATAGCTTCAGAAAGCTATGTATGTATATTCTCAAAAGTTTATGGATTCGAGACTGTCCATATAAATTCACGAATCTATAACAAATTCAAATCACAATTTGGTACAGCGGCAACCACGTTTGTATATTTTGAAAATAACTAAAAATGTCCAAATAATATTTCTGCTAGAAACCTTAATTATTTTGTACCCAAATATAAAAGAAGTTAGTCCAAAAAATGTCTACGGCACAATTTTTAGATGCAGAATAATTTTTTTGAAATTTCAGGGCACTTCTAGAATGAAATTCAGAAAAAAAATTATAGGTAATTCTTGAAAAAAAATTAACTAAAAACTTAAAACTATTTTTTTCGACCATAGGTACTTGCGGTGAGGTTTTCGGTTATAAAATTTCATCCACGGAGAAGGTCGAAATCGGAGATTTCATGTAACTCGAATTATTTCTTATTATGCCTTCAAAATTTTTACTCTATATTTTAAAAATATGTCCCATTTTATATAATTTTGAAATAAATGTTGCAATAAATTTTTTCTTTAATATTTAGAAACCGTCTTTTTAGGTTTTTAGATTTTATTATGTGTGCCCTTTAATTATTAAAATGTGAAAAGATCGTTCTAAAATATTCTTCAAAATATAGTTTCATGTAAAATTTTTTTGTATACTTTATGTAATTTTATATATCAGTTATTAAACTAATGAAGTCATTGCTTAAAACAAAAATCAGCTTCAAAATTAACAAAATTTAATTCAATCCAAAATACGATTTATTCCTACGAAAACATATTTACATATACATACATACATACATATGTATTTATATATTATTTGTAAATTTCAACAGTCCGAGCACACTGTGCTTTGATGCGCTCAACGTCACAATTACGAATATCTGCTCGCTCGCTTACGAGTAGCTACAGTTTCTATTGTTATTGGCGTTGCTATTTCGTTGTTTTGTTGTTTCATCGTTTTTTTTGGTAATTACCAGCGTGAATGGGTGCAGGGGGCGGAGAAGGTGGTGGGTTAACCTATGTTCGGGGTGTGCTTTGTGTACGCGCATTCGCATTCGTTGTGCTTTGGTGGTTTTTGTTTTATCTCGGTGTACTGTTTTTGTTTAAATTGCTTTCAGTATGACATTCATCCAGTTTGATTTGTTCACTTTTTATCACTTTGTGTGCTTTGCAGTTTTTGACAACACATGGGGAACTGTCTGGTATGAAAGCAGTTATTGCCAACATAAATTGATAAGTTGGAAAAATAGCTGTATAAGCAGTTATACAAAATTTTGTTTAAAAAACATTTTCAGATTTTTGAAGTTGTGTTAAAATTTTGTGAGTATTCCCTACTTAGTTGAAGACATGACGATTTTTTCTGAATTTGGCTTACTTGAAGTCGGGTCTTGGGTATTTTATATTTAAAATGTAACAGCTGTTCAGTTACAACTCGAAACGAATCAAAAAGATTCTTTCGCTTAACACACACACACTAAGTGAAGTATTAAACATAAACTATGATTTAGAGAATAATACATTTATTTATTTATTACAGAGACGCCTCTGATTGCTTATACGCTTAGAAATATAATGTGTTTTTCAGGTCTAAGATTAAGAAATCTCTATACGACATTCCCATTGCTATGCTCGACTACGAACTCATCGTACAAACCCACTGCCCATCGGACAATTTTTTTGAACGCGTCTGCATCCAACAATTCAATAACGTCTACATTTTTGGGAAACTTGTCCACCTCTTGCAAGTGATCCAAAATCATTTGACCGCGTGTGTGTCCCGTTAAATCCACAGTCGCATGCCAACTGCTTTTCTTCCGCACGAGAACGCTTTCAAAGAGAAAAGCAGCCACAATCAGAGCATCACACGGTATCCAGCTTTTGAAATTCGACGGCAGCCATTGAGCGCGTTCTACTTTGTTCATAATGTCGATGGCAGAGCAAGTGTTGGCGGCCAGTGCGCCGAGCTCGTCCAAGCGCCAATTCTACCATATATGTATGCACATATGAGAGAAAATATTATAGTAAACATTAATGAATGCTATGCGTACTTACAATGCTTATAAAAAATCGATCTTCCATACAGGGTTCCCAGGGCAGTATGGTGATGGGACACTTGGTTCTACCGAGTACGGCATGCACTGCTTCGGGATCTGCATAGAAATTGAATTCGGCGCAACGAGTGCAGTTGCCAACACCTGTTAATGAGAAGTGGAATTTTGAGTGTGTTTTAGAATATTTTTTTGGATGGGTTGAAGTGGATATATGTACATATGTATGTACAGTTTCATCATTCATTATAATTTTTTTCATTGAGTTATAAGATTCATAAGAAATAAAAAATTTTCCCAAAAATAATCAAACTTTAACTGTTAATATCTTTTAAACGGTTGGGTTTACGAAAAAATCGTGGAGACCTTTTTTGTAGAGCATTCAATTTCCTACAAAATCTAAGGAACAAGATATTTTCTCAAGTAGTTGGAAGCGAGATATACATTTTTCTATCTGATAATAAGAAAAAATAGAAAACTGTATGTAGGAGGACCTTCTCGTTACAATTAAGAACTCATGCTTGGAGAGGCTTTCTTAGAGGTGTCTAGGAACCTATTTTTCCGAGTACCAAACAAAAAAAAATTTTTTTAAATCGCCCTAATGTATGTACATATATATAGGATATAATAGCAATATTTTAGTTAAATTATTTTTTTTAATTTTACAAATGCTGACAACTCTATAAAATTAAAAATTTTCAAAAAAAAAAGTAAATTTTACTTAAATTAATTTCTTTTAATTTTTTCAAATGCTGAAAACTCTATAAAATTATGAATTTTCAAAAAAAAAAATATTTGGTTTTTATTCATGTGTTATCTGGTAACATTTCCCATTTTTATTTCCAAACATTTGAACTCTGCAGTAAACCAACAAATATTCAGTTTTATATAAAAAAACATGTGAGTGTATGCCCATATAGGCTATTTATATTTATATTATAACTATTTATGTACATATACTCACCTTGATGATTGCCGCCCATTAGATGAAAGTCCTTAACTGCATTCGCGAACCCATCACCGAACATAGAGTAGCAAAGTGCAATATTAGTTAATGGCCCCACGCCAATTATGCTTACTTTTTTCGGATGCTAAATAATAAAATAATTATAATGAAAATATCATTGAAGTAAACACAGCTAATGAAAATGCATGCGAAATGCTTGTAGTACCTCAGTGCAAATTCTATTTATAGCCACCACAGCGTGTTCTTTCTGCACCACCTCGTCCAATTTGTAGTCTATCTCCAGGGGCAATATGTCGCCAAAACCGTCGCGGCCATGAAAATACTTGTTATCATCGAGCGGTGCGATGGGTGGTATAAGCGACTCGGAAGCGCCATAATAAATGGGTATCTAGAGTTGGTGAGTTTTCAAAATTAATCACACAATTTTTTTACTGCTTTGCTAGTAAAATGCAATTTTGGCACAAAAATACTTTGAATTTCAAATTTCACAACAAATGCCAAACGCTGGCGGTCTACCACGTCCGCCATGCAAATTGGCGCCAAAAACTACCTCAGTCCTATTGTAGGCCTTCAATATGCGGTACATGTTGCGCGCCGCATTTCGCAGATCGGTATTACCACAGCCACATACAGTTACCGCCAATAGCGTGACGTGTTGCACGGCGGCCGCCTTAAGCAGCAGCATCAAGGCCCAGGCATCGTCGCCGCCGCCATCGCAATCCAAAATAACGAAGCGATTTTGTGCCGACATGAGCGTCAAGTTTTTACGTCTTTATCACAGTAAAATAACTTTTAACTATCCACAAATGTTTATAGCTTGATGCGTTTTCAGCAAGTTATCTTCGCGTACTATATTATTATGCGCTATTATTATCGCTTGGTTGCCATAAATCTCAGGAACATGTGTCTTCTAACACAAATTGCTTCATTTCTTATTTCGAATACAATTGAAATTCTTTTATTCACGCATTATTCATCGCGGCCACACAATTGCTTTGTAAATATATTTCTGATATACTATGTATTATGTATGTAAAGAAATCCGCGCATCTGTTGACCGTTTCTTGCCAGCTGCTCACTAGCCACTCTTCCAGCGTACTAAATTCCAATAATAAAACACAAAACTGTTAAGCAGCGTGAGCAATTGCAGTTTATATTAAGCATTTACTAGTTAATATGACTGTGTACTTCTATACCTTCAGCTCTCTTGCGGCAATTTATCAGCTGACAGCGATCACATATGAACGCACACTAGTTATTGCACTATAAATTTAACAATCGAACTTTGTTTATCTATATTTGTTAGTAGTAAGGTATGAAATTTGAAGGTGTGTGTATGTGTACGCCTACCTCAGCGTATTGACAGTCCTCACGCATCTGCACACAAATGCTTAGTGAATTTGTCAGAAAGCCGGCAAAACACTAGAGAACTTCTCTCTCTTTCTCTGCGATTTGCAGTGTGCTCTGCAGTTTGACTGCACTCTTACTTGCTCTTACAATTCATAGATACGGAAGTACATGTTTGGCGCAATAACCAGGTATAACGATTTACTTTGTTTTGTGAAAGGATTGTCTGTAAGAATATTAACGGTGACCTTAGTTTTCTACAAAAATATTGGCAAGGTTAAAATGCGCCTAACCAAGCATACAGGGTGGACTAAAAGTCGTTTTGTTTTTGTACAAAAATAATTTAAATAATTTTTTTCCATGGTATTGCATGGTATCCTTGATCACTCTCGCTACATACTTTGCTTTTAAGAAATTCTTAACAAAATTCTTTTAAATAATTCAAAATAATCACTAACAGATTTTATTAACCTAAAATTCGGAAGACGTTTGATTATCTTTTGTTAAATGCCAAGTATCTTGTGTCTTTGCTTGGAGGTTTTCATGCATTTCGCTCCTTAAAGAGTGACATGGGTTTATGGGTTAAAAAAAAAAACGAATTTTTTTATTGTCTTATTAAATTCTACAACACATCTGGAATATTTTCCTTAATTTTTAAGTTGATCCGAGTAATCGTTTCAGAGATACAGCCTTGAGAACTTGTGCGATCGAAGCTTGCTGGGCTAAGTGCGCCGTTTTTAAACGCGTTTTTCTCGAAAATTTGTTTTTGAAGTCGATTGGCAAGATTTCTCGAAAACTACTCAACCGCTCTTCATGAAATTTTGCACAGGTCTTTGAAATATACATCTTGAAGACTTGGACGAAGAATTTTTTCCGATTACAACTATTTGAAAAAAATGTTGCGAAATTTTCACTGAAATGTTTATTTTTTTTTTTAATTTCTGCCAAAAATCCAATTTTCAATTTTTTCCTTTATCCAAGTTCCAAGCTAAGGTTTTAACTAAAACACGATTTTTTCACTTTTGATGATCCTATAAGATCAGATTATCTTGCCAACTCGGGCGCATCTTTTTTCCGCGGGGTCACCGGAAATGGCGTCGCAATGACAGAGCTTAAAATATTTTTTTCAAAAATTTCAGAATTTTTTTGTTAAAAGTGAAAGTTTGTGGTAATGAAAAACTCTAATAAAATATTTAATTTTTTATGTGAGAAAAAAATTATTGAAAAAAGTGTTTTTAACCTGAGTAAACCAATATGGATGAAATTTGAGCCTTAAGTAGTTGAAAATTTTAATAATAATTGAAAACTAATTTTAAAGTGTAAAAACCTTAAACACTGTTTTACAAATTTTCATGGAACTTTTAGTTCTACACAGACAATTTAATTTTTATTTTAGTATGAAATTTTATATAAGTAATATCTCGTATAAACTGCTAAAAAAACTAAGAAAAATATTATATTCAGTTCCACCGAACCTAGAACACTCTTCAAAAATAAAAAAAAACCTTTATACAAACATTTATTTTGTATAAGAAATTATATTACATTTGCGGAGAGCAAATCAGCAGACGCTCAACAGTACAATATTATTACATTTTGTGTGTATGTATGTAAATATTTTATATTGTGATTTGCTTTGATTCACCCACTGCTCTGCGATAAAGAATAATGAAAAGTGCCAATGTTACACAGTCTTAAAAGATATGCCGGCAGTTCGTGTTTGGCATTGAAGGGAATAGTTTCGGCTCTAAAGCATTGGGAATCACAATTAGCAGAGTTGCGTGTATTTCTTTACTTTGATATTATTTTGGCTATAATTTTAATAATACACATAGAAAGAAAGTACAACCAAGAAATAAATTGGTGCTTAATTTTCAATGAAATAAAATTACGGCAGTATTTTGTTGTCGGGACTGCTATAGTGAGTTGCTATAAAATTTTGTTTCTCCAAGCTTTAAAAATATATTAAAAATATATATATATCAATAATAATTCAATTTCGAATATAAATAGAACTGACCAATATGTTTATTATATTGAGACAACCCTTAACTTTCTTAATTTATTTTGAGTGAGAAATTCTATTTAAATACACGAGAAACACTAATTTATTAATTTATTAAAAAAACCTTAAAATTCTAATGCATATCTACTTTGAATCGCTCAAAACCTTCAAATTCAATTATTACACACTGATAAGATTATAGCTTGCCATATCGTATTTCTCCATAAAATTAGTTTTAGAAGAGATGCTATGCTGTACATTGCTTTGGGCATTTGGTTACCACAACATGTACGTATGAATGTATAGTATGTACTACTTATATTGTATATCTAATTTTTTTTTTGTTCCGTAATCAATTTTTATTAGATTTATTAAATCGATATGGGAAACCATGAGATAAGAAATTTTCCATAAAATCTAATTTTACAGATTTAATTTGAAAAAAAGATCTCTTCAGCAGAAAGCTTTACCGAAATGGGCCGATACGTAGTGTTCGATTGTGATGTCGGCAACGACGATGCGTGGGGTCTGATGATGCTCATCAAAGCTGAAGAAGCTTTTAACAGACGAGTTGAACTAATGGATTCCCCAGCAAAGTTTGAAATCATTGGCGTAACATGCGTGCAGGGAAACAGCAATGTCGACCAAGGGGTAATAAATACACTCAGAGTGCTGAAGGCAGCCAATAGAGACGATGTACATAAGTATGATTAAATCGGAATTAAAGTTAAGCCATTACTCTAAAATAACTGAAAATACTCGCAGTTACCCGTATATAAAGGTTGCAGTACACCAATCATACAAAATCGTTGGGAGAACCCTGGAAACTATCATGGAAAGGATGGGTTCGGTGAAGTACAGCATGAAACACAGGTCAATTTGGATCTGGTGCGTCCGGAGCATGCGGTGAATGCGATGTATGATTTTGTTTCAATCTAGATTGAAGTGCTTGTAGGTATATTTGAATAATTTTGTTTCATTGTAGCACCCAAAAAATGTTGACTTCTTGTTGATGGGTCCACTTACCAACTTTGCCATGTGTATCAATATGTATGGTTCAGAGTTCTTAGATAAAGTTGGTAAAATTCATATTATGGGCGGCAATCACAAAGGTAAGTAAAGCATATAACCAATTTTAAGTTAATAATTACGACGATTACTGACCAGATTTTTTCACTGTAAAATAATATATTATTACATGTATGTACATATATAGGCAGAGGCAACACAACCAAAAGTGCCGAGTTCAATTTCAAGATGGATCCAGAGGCTGCACATATTGTTTTAGCTCATGTAGATAGTCCACTAACAATAATTCCTTGGGAAACCTGTATCGATGGCGATTTTGATATAACTCTTGTAAGCACATATAATTTTTACCATGAAAATATACACAAATCTATGTATATTTAAAAATTGTTCCACCTAGAATTGGCGCTTGAATGTACTCGGTTCGATTCAGAGTCCTTTCATCGAATTGCTGAACCTTGTGGAACGTGCTATTTTTATACCCAAAGGTGTCAAACATTGGCTGGTTTCGGATGCTGTAGCTGTCGCAGCCTATCTATTTCCACATTTCATGGTAAAGCAGAGTCAACCCTATCACGCAACCGTTGAACTGACTGGCACTCACACACGTGGCCAAATGGTTATCGATCACCTGAAACATCAAAAGGATAATGTGAATATTATTATGGAAGTGGATGGTGACCAATATAAAAATATTATTGCTTGGACCGCGGGGCTGAAAGGTATAGATTTGGAGTCGGAGTTAGGTAGAGTTTCGTAATATAAATTTGACATATTTATACAAGAACTTGATTTGGTTGTGTACTCTAATATAATAAGCTTTAATTAAATATTCAAATTCTGTAAACCTTTACGCTTTAAAAAGAATTTTTTACAATGTATGTATATGTAACTGTATTTATGAACTTTTCCATATTTAATTGTCTAACTTCAAAAACTTTAAAACAAATATAATTTAAGTTTTACTCTCGTCATGGAAGCTTTAGTTTTAATGGTTTGGAAACAGTTGCAAAATCTGAAAGGATATAGTTACTTAACAGGTCAATTGTAAAGTCCGGCCTGACATATAGATTGCGCTACAAGTATTAAATCAGTTGCTTGTTCTCAGATCCCAAATGAATGCTCGCTGGGAAGAGTTATTCGTTGAAGAAGTGATCGCCGAAATTGAGGCCAATTTTGAAGCAAAGGACAAACCGTACTACAACAAATAAGAATTTTGAAATTGTCAGTGAGATGACTCAAATATTGGCCGATAAGCAGCCAGAAAGTTCGAACATCTTTATATTAGGTATATGGGGGCTCAGTGAAGTATTGACCAAATTCAATCCATTTGTGATACACAGAATTACTATAGTCAGAAAACGATTCTATTGAAATTTCAATTGTACTTCTCACACATTGACCGATATTTTCGGTCAAAAGCCAACTGTAAATATCTGAGGTCCACATATTCTATTACAAGGGGCTTGAACAGTTTTGGTTGGATTTGGACAGTTTTTGGTCATAAGGTGGCAAGTTTTAGCAAGTTATGTATATCAATTGCTTCCTGATTTGTGTACTGTAAAGTGAAAAAATCAAATGGAATTTAAAATTGTGGTATATGTGAAATAGGCGTGATAGTTGTCCGATTTTGCCCATTTTTACAATGTGACATAGGAGTATAAGAAGCATGCCACTTACTAAATTTAGTCGAAATCGGGTCCCGAGATTTTCACATCGGCTTCTATAAAAGCCTCTCATAACATCTCAAAGGTAAAATTTAATGTCTTCGTTGTATTTAGTTATTGATTCATTGCGCTTGATGTAATTTTTAACAGTACCGTTATATGGGTAGTTAGCGGGATTATTATTCGATGTCATCGTGTATTAGGAAAATTTAGTTGTTGTAGTTTTAGGAGATGCGTGCCCAGAGTGCCCCTTGCTATTGCGATCCTCTGTGCCAAAATGGAATTTTATATCTCAATTTAGTGCTTAGTTACGGAACTTTGTACGTTTTCGGTTAATTTCGTTTTGTGGGCGTGGCATTAGTCCGATTACGCCCATCTAAGAACTCGTAATTTTGTTTTCCAAGGAACGCGCTTACCAAGTTTCATCATGATATCTCAATTTCAACTCGTCTCGTCATCCTGATCACTTATGCATATGTATATATGTATGTATGTAACCCCATATCTATCTCGCTTAGGTTTAGGTACTACGTACAACCGTTACGTGAACAAAACTATTATACTTTGTAGTAACAGGTTGCAAGAGAATAAAATTTGAATTTGGTTGTATGGCAGAAATATGTTAACAATTTGTTTTTCCATATAAAAACTTGATTCCGATCATTCAGCTTGTATGGCAACTATATGCAAATTTGCAGCTTCCTGAGGAGTAAAAGACGTAGGCAAAATTTCAGATCGATATCTCAAGAACTGATAGACTAGTTCGCGTATATACTGACGGACGACGGACATGGCTTAAGGGGCTATACCAGCGTGACACTTTCAAAAAAAAATCCATCCATCCATTTTTTACCTAAAAAATTGTTTTTTTCTATATTACGCCATTTTGTTAATTTTTGATATTTTTCAAAGATCGTAAGTCATTATATAGGAAATATCTTTGAGTTTAATAAACTTTTCACATTTTTTTGTTTCAGCTACTCATTCGGTCGGAATCATGCCAGCAGTTGGGGCACTTTTTTTTGACACCTCCGAAGACAGCACATAACTTCGTTATTTTTCAACATTTTTGTAGAAAAAAAATCTTAAAACATAGCTGAAAATATACCTTATTATGTTCCAAGAAGTTCGATATTTTCAATCGCGTACTTTCTCTTAAAAATAAATTTACGAAAATCGCCTAATTTTTCATGCGTCACAAGCGCTATACCAGCCTTAATCGAGTCAGCACATCACACTGACTTTCTCTACTTTATAAGGTCTCCGACGTTTCTTTTTTTTGTACTACAAACTGCGTAGCCATCTTAAAATACATTGTTTAGGGCATAAATAATATTTAGCGAGTAACGCAGCATTTTCCAGCAGGGATAAATACAATAATTTTTATAAATATGTACATTGGTACATTAGATATGAACCACAATTGGTCTCCATAAGCACAATTTCTAGCCCACGATCATTGCTCTCTTGAGCGAATAATGAGAAATTATTGCTTTGCTTACGGAAAGCAAATCAGCAGACGCTCGACAGTATAATATTATTACATTTTGTATGTGCTCTGTGATAAAGAATAATGAAAAGTGCCAATGTTACACAGTCTTAAAAGATATGCCGGCAGTTCGTGCTTGGCATTGGAAGAAATAGTTTCGGCTCTAAAGCGTTGCGAATCTTAAATAGTAGAGTTGCGTGTATTTCTTTATTTGGATATAATTTTCTCAATAATTTTAATAATATAAACGGAAAGTAAGCAAAACCGGGAAACAAATTTGTGTTGAATTTTTAATGAAGAATAAGAAGAGCTACGTAAATAGAAAATTATGGCAGTATTTTGTTGTCGGGTTTGCTATAAAATTTTGTTTCTCCAAGCGTTAAAAAAAATATATTTTTTATTGTTTTTAAATATTATCAATAATAATTCAACTTCAAATGTAAATAGAACTTGAGTTGATCAATATGTTTATTATAGAGAGACAACCCTTAACTTTCTTAATTTCCTTTGAGTGCGAAGTTCTATTAAAATGGCAGGCGGCAAAGTGCATACAGTTTTTAATTTATTAAACAAAATCTTGAAAAACGCATATCTTCTTTGAATCGTTCAAAACCTTCAAATTCAATTATTACACACTGATAAGATTATAGCTTGCCATATCTTGTTTACCCATAAGATTAGTTTTAGATGGGATGATATATTGTACATTGCATTGGGTATGTTGTTACCACAATATGTATGTATGTATATACATATGTAAATGCATATAAATATTTTTATGGTTTTGCAACCTGTTGCTACAGAGCATAATGGGTTTGTTCATCTAACGGTTGCATGTATGTATCAATTAAAACTAAGCGAGCCAGATATACATACATAAATGATCAGGGTGACGAGAAAAGTTGAAATCCGAGTGACTGCCTATCTGTTCGTCCGTCCGTCCGTGCAAGCTGTAACTTGAGTAAAAATTAAGATATAATGCAATAATGAAATCCGCCTAGCTCAAATATTATAAAAATTCTACCGACAGTGCGAAAATCAATGAAATCGGAAGATAACCCCCCTTCCTACTATATAACGGTACTGTTAAAAACTATTAAAGCGCAATAAAACAATAACTAAATTCGCCGGAAAACTACATTTTACCTCCGAGATGGTATGATTTGGTAAAATTCCATATCTCGGGTCCGGACGGACCGATTTCGACAAGTTTAGTATGTGACAGTACGAAAATGGACAACGCCTACTTCTCACATAGCCCAAATTTAAACACCACTTTATTGTTTCATTTCCAGTACACAAGCCTTTAGGTACCGAATATTTGAAAGCCTGTTAGTTAACTTTTCATCGAAAATATCGGTCAATAGGTGAGATATATAATTGAAATTCAGAAATACTCCTTCTCTGACAATGGTATGACTGTATGACGAAAATGGGATGAATCAGGCCAATACTCCACTTATCCCCCATATGTCTAACGAAAAGATGTTCGAGCTTCAGGGTGATTTTGAACCGCATATATCGTCCAATATGTGAGTTAACTCAATGAAAATGAGAGAACTTGTTTTATTTACATATAACAGTATATCTTTATGTCTAAAATAAATAAAACTTGACGTAGTCCTTACATAACCAATATAAGAATTTTCGAACATCCGGCTGACTTTACTCTATATGATTGGTTTTTTAGTATGACCATGTTAGTAGTATGTGGTATTGGGAGAAATAGATAAAATCTGGTCGATACTACCCGAACACACATATACTACATATGTATGTGACCTGGTCTACGAAAAGGGAGCTAACGTGCGAAAACTAGTTTTCTGGGAAAAGCTGTTAAAAATAATCGTCAGTTTCTCGTTATCTCATTATTTGTTCTCCTTTTTGTGACACCTAAGCCACCTTTCCGTAGACCAGGTCACATATAATGACTTTCGTTTTCTAACAAAACTTATGTGTTTGTCAATGTATAAGCTACATATATAGAGTATATGTATGTATAAAAGTTTTTAGATCCCGACCCTCTGGTTAACGTTTTACATCTTAAGGTATTTCCCTGACTTTGATTCCAGCAACAAGAGTATAAAATGTTTGGTTGCACCCGAACTTAATCCTTACTTTTTTTTTAGATACCGTAATACATTTTTATTAGAATTATTAAATGGACATGGGTACCATGAGTTAAGATTTTTCCCATATAACCTGATTTTACAGGCTTTATTTAAAAAGAAATGTCTAATACAAAAAGCTTTATCAAAATGGGCCGATACGTAGTGTTCGATTGTGATGTCGGCAACGATGATGCCTGGGGTCTGATGATGCTAATCAGAGCTGAAGAAGCTTTTAAAAGACGTGTTGAACTAGCGGATTCCCCAGCAAAGTTTGAAATCATTGGCGTAACATGCGTGCAGGGAAACACCAATGTCGACCAAGCAGTGATAAACACACTCAGAGTGCTGAAAGCAGCTAATAGAAACGATGTAAATGTGATTATTTTGGAATTAAGGATATATCATGATTCTAAAATAACTGTAAATACTCGCAGTTACCCGTATATAAAGGTTGCAGTACACCAATAATACAAAATCATTGGGCGAACCCGGAAAATTTTCATGGAAAGGATGGGTTCGGTGAAGTGCAGCATGAAACACATGTCAATTTGGATCTGGTGCGTCCGGAACATGCGGTGAATGCGATGTATGATATTGTTTGTAAGGTGTTTTTCGATCAAGTCTGAAGTATTTATAAGCTTATTTGAATAATTTTATTTCATTGTAGCATCCGAAAATGGTTGACTTCTTGTTGGTGGGTCCACTTACCAACTTTGCGATGTGTATCAATATGTATGGTTCAGAGTTCTTAGATAAAGTTGGTAAAATTTATATTATGGGCGGCAATCATAGAGGTTTGTAAAGAATATAAAGATGTTTAAGATAATAATTACGAAGATTACTGACCAAATTTTTGGACTGTAAAATAATATATTATTACATATACATATGTATATAGCCAAAGGCAACATAACTAAAAGTGCCGAGTTCAATTTCATGATGGATCCAGAGGCTGCACATATTGTTTTGGCTCATGTGGATTGTCCACTAACAATACTTCCTTGGGAAACCTGTATCGATGGCGATTTTGATATAACTCTTGTAAGTACATAATTTTATAATTTTTACCATCAAAATATACACAATTCTATGTATAAAAATTGTTCCACCTAGGACTGGCGCTTGAATGTCCTCGGTTCGATTCAGAGTCCTTTCATCGAGTTGCTGAACCTTGTGGAACGTGCTATTTTTATACCCAAAGGTATCGAACGTTGGCTGGTTTGTGATGCTGTAGTCGTCGCAGCCTACCTTTTTCCACATTTAACCGTGAAACAGAGTCGACCCTATCACGCAACCGTTGAACTGACAGGCACTCACACACGTGGTCAAATGGTTATCGATCACCTGAAACAGCAAAAGGATAATGTGAATATTATTATGGAAGTGGATGGTGCCCAATATAAAAATATTATTGCATGGACCGCGGGGCTGGAAGGTATAGATTTGGAGTCGGAGTTAGGTAGAGTTTCGTAATATAAATTTGACATACATACGAGTACATACAAAAGAACTTTATTTTCGTTTTGTACTTACATATAAAATTGGTTCAAGAATTGCTTTATTGTTAAATAATATACTTCAGTGGACTTTTACGCTTTAAAATGAACTTTTTGACAAAATGTATCTAATTTACTAAAAAGTACAATGCATATAGTACTATAACTGTATTTATAAAATTTTCAGTATTTAAGTGTTTTGCCAAAAAAAATTGTTTTACTATAGTAGGCCAGGAACTTTTCAATTGACATGCTGTAGAAAATAAGCTAATGAATTAAAGTGGTTGGTATCGTAACTTTTTCGAAAAAATATGAACGAAACGTAAATATTGTAATTATAAATATTTTTCTTTACTCAATTTTATAGCTTAACTTTATAGCTAAGAGATTAGTGGTTTTCTATGCAGAGCTCATTTAAGGAGCACACTTAATGTGGTTTTTAAGAATTAAAAGAAAGATATTTGTTTTAAAAATGTCTACTGTTCACTGCTGTAATGATTCTGGCCTTTTCGATTATGAAATCTTAAGACCATAACATGACCTACGGTCGAAAAAATTCAAAAATTAACCAAAAGAGAGTTATAGTTCAACATTGGTTATTTTGACCAGCTAAAATTCGATTTTTGATTAGAACAAAAGACTGGTGGGTCATTGTAAACTACATATGCAACATGCAACAAAAAAAGTAATTATAGTACATACATATGTGGATCAGATTGAGGTGATTGAATTGAGGGGTTACACTTTAGAAGGTTGTAACTCAACAACTTTTTGAGACAATGAATTCCAATTTAAGTATATTTTCATTGATAGACCTATCGATATATTAAAAATTTTACACTTCATGTTCTCCTATATCTTTATCCTTTTCTTGGTGTAAAATTGGTTATATCAAGTGGTAATGATACCGTTCACGAATCTTTAACGTTCTACATTTCCTGCAAGCAAGCCATCCCAATGCCTTTTATTCACAAGCTTGTACAACTCAATTTTTTGGCATAAAATCAGATTGATTTCTTCAAATTAAAGAGACAGTTTTTTTCTATAGTCTAATTGTTGTTAGCTGCTGATAACTTTGTTTTTTAAAAATCCTGTAGAGCCTTGAAGCTAAATTTTGGTCTGTGTTATACCAGGTTGTTCAATAAGTTTTGTCGTTCGATAAGAGAGGGCGTTGCGATTAGCCCACCATTTTTTTGATTTGTTGGTACACTCTTCATATGAATGTATGTGAAGTTTCATTCCAATCTGCCAAATCATTCTTTGTTTACAAGTCATTTAGAGTCGCCGTGTCAAAGTATTTTTTACAATGGAGAAAAC
Organism: Bactrocera tryoni; assembly: GCF_016617805.1. Lineage (NCBI taxonomy): Eukaryota > Metazoa > Arthropoda > Insecta > Diptera > Tephritidae > Bactrocera > Bactrocera tryoni. Next base: position 7,027,191 of record NC_052502.1, on the reverse strand, counting down.
TGAATATCATGCAGAGATAAAATTCATATTTGTGTAGCACCAAAAGGAATTCACGAGCGAATGTTAAACGTGTACCGTTCACCTACAATTAGAATAGTAGAAAGATGGATTGCTGAATTTAAACGTAGTCGTACAAGCCTTGAAGACGATCCACATGAAGGACGTCTAAAAACCGCATCAACACCAGAAATCATAGCCAAAATACAGGATAAGGTTTTGGAAGATCGTCAATTGACTAAGAGAGATTTAGTAAAGGCTCTACACATCTCATTAGTCAGTGTGTTTTATGTGAAATTTTGGGGTTTAGAAAGCTGTGTGCACAATGGGTACCGCATTCGCCAACAATGAAACAAAACACATTTGAATGCGACTTTCTCAGCAACATTTGGAGCATTTTAAAAATGATAAAGTGGATATTGCGCGTCGATAGACTAGGGTCTATCACCATGATCCTCAATCAAAACAAGAGGCAAAAGAGTGATGTGAACCTGGTTGTTCGGCTTCGAAACGAGTTCGTGTCCGGATATCGGCCAAAAATCTTATAGCATCAGTTTTTTGGAATGCGAGAGGAATTTTGTTTGTGGATTACTTGCAAACTGGTAAAAAAAAACCAGCTGAAGGAAAAATTCGTGAAAAAAGACTCGGTTTGCAGAAGAAAAAAATCATTTTTCATCAGGACGAATTGTCCTGAATGTTGCTGAGAAAGTCGCATTCAAATCTGTTTTTGTTCCATTGCTGGCGAATGCGGCACCCATTGTGCACACAGCTTTCTAAACCCCAAAATTTCACATAAAACACACTGACACGTGTCACAAGAGCATTTTGACAATGGCTAAAATCCATGAATTAAAGTTCGAACTGTTGGAACATCCACCGTATTCACCAGATTTGGTCTCTAGCGACTTCAATTTGTTTCCAGAACTCAAAAATTAGTCCGTGGCATCAAAAGACGAGGTCATAACGGTTGTTGAAGCGTATTTTGTAGACCTTGCGGATTCTCACTTCAGGAATGAGATCCACAGATTGGAGGATCGTTGAAGCAAGTGTATTAATGTTCAGGGAGATTATATTGAGTAATAAAGTGTATTTTGAATCATAAAATTGTGTTTTTCTTATCAAACCTAGTATCATTTTGGTAGGCGATATGATATCTTACCTAATTTTCTGAAACTATTGATTTTCTCTGGCAGTGGCGCAACGAAGTTCTCCAACATTAGCAAAATGGATCACGTGATCTTGATATCTTAATTCCCGTACCATTTGAGACGATTAATTAATTCAAGAACAGATACTCTTACATGCAAAACTGAACTCAAATTTGATATGAGACATATTTCGTGAATTGACTCAGTGCAGTTTATTGCAACAATTCTTTTTCAAACATATATATATATTTATAATCCATTACAGAAAAATAATTCCAAAGGTGCTTGAAATACAACAAAATCTTGCAAAGCAACAAATACAAATGCACGAGATTCTGACGCTTTGTAAATGTAGATAAGAGATCAGTTAAGGTATGTACATACATATATATTAATTTGTGAATATGCGAATGTGCATGAAGTACGAGTACAATTTAGATTTGTTTTTTAGTGATTCAAACAAATACTTAACTGAGAACTAGATTTTTAGTAACAAACTGATTACAGCAAAACACAGACGTTTTCGGAATTTACAATAGAAACTATTTCACACTGAAAAGTATCAACAAATATGGGAAGATACGTAGTATACGATTGCGATGTGGGTAACGACGATGCGTGGGGCCTGATGATGCTCATCAAAGCTGAGGAAGCATATAAAAGGCGTCGAGAGCTAACCGCTTCACCCAAGAAGTTTGAAATCATCGGCGTTACATGCGTACAAGGCAATACCACCGTTGACCATGCTGTGGTAAACACGCTTAGAGTGCTGGATGTAGTGAACAGAAATGATGTAAGTGCAAAAATGTTACTTTGGAACTTCAGCTATCATATATAAACTATTTTGCAACGTTTAGATACCAGTATACAAAGGTTGCAGTAATTTGTTTAAGCCAAGGCCCTGGGAGAACCCCAAGTATTTCGTAGGTAAAGACGGTTTCGGCGATCTTGAGCATGAGAAGCCGGTTGATCTGAGCTTAGTGCGGCCGGAGCATGCAGTCAATGCGATGTATGAGTTCGTTTGCAAGGTAAATTTGTGAAGAATTTTGCAAGGGAGTGAAAACATTTCTATAATTTATTTTAATTACACCTAACAGCATCCTAAACAGGTAGATTTTTTGTTAGTGGGGCCACTAACTAATTTTGCCATGTGCATAAGTATGTATGGCTCAAAATTCTTGGATAAGGTTGGTGAAATATACATTATGGGCGGCAATTATAGAGGTAATATCCGACATTTAAAATTTATACTATTTAGTAGTTATATAAAACCTTTTTATAATGCAGGCAAAGGCAATACCACTAAAAGCGCCGAGTTTAACTTTATGATGGATCCGGAAGCCGCACAAATAGTTTTCGAGAACGTTGAAGCGCCCGTTACTATATTGCCCTGGGAAACGTGTGACGATCAGGCTTTTCGCATTACACTTGTATGGGCTTAGTATTATTTACATTTTCCTTACTCACTTATCTTCCTTCCACAGGATTGGCGCTTGAATATGCTTGGCGCCGTAGAAAGCCCATTCGTCCAGCTTTTGAATCGCGTAGAACGCGCCTTGTTAGTGCCCAGAGGTGTGAAACGTTGGTTGGTCTGCGATGCGCTGGCCGTCGCCGTTTATCTATTCCCCCACTTAGTGGTGTTGGAGCAACAGCTTCATCATGCTGCCGTTGAATTGGCTGGTATTCACACACGTGGACAAATGGTTATCGATCACTTACGTCGGGAGCAGGCGAATGCAAATATCATCACGAAAATCAATATCGATCACTATCAGAAGATAATTGCTTGGACTGGCGGACTGCGTGGTGTACATATGGAATGTGAATTGGGAAAGGAGAAGTGAATTCTTTTTAAAAATTTTATTTTTTCTTACAATGTTAAATCGCTTTGTGTGTAGTAGTGTCAAAAATAAATTCTATTCAGCGTGAGCGTTTGCTCAATTTATAGCATTGCCAGCAATACAATGTGCGTAGTATACTTTTAGGCGTGAATTTTATGCAAAATTAATCGGTGATCGTTAACGAAATTGTGTAAACTTTTATTTTTTATCAACAATCACTACTTTTATTTAAAATAAACTAAGAAAATAAATAAAGTACAGATAAAAATATGGTAAATGCAAGAATTGGGGTAAGCTAAGATATCTGGTGATATATAATGGGTAGTCGAAAATGTCTTTTCGTTTTGTATTTTGTCAATATATGTTTTTGCAGTCGTACTATATCTCCAGTGCTACCAATCACATTGTGTCAAACCATATAGTGTTGGAGAAGTGAGATTTAAAGCATTTAACCAAAAAATTAAATTTGAGGAATTTGAAAAAAAGTTACAGCTGTTCAAAATTGTGTGAAAAAATTAAGAAATTCGCTATATATTGAAATTTTTGTATGAAAAAGGGAAGTACTTATGTCACGCAAGCCGCCAATGAATTTTGTGAAGTTTACGGAGAAGATGACGTATCAACACAACAATGGTACGCTCGTTACCGTTCTGGAAATTTCGATGTGAAAGATGAACCTCGCTCTGTTCGACCTATCGTTGAAAAAGTCAATGAAATTATGGAAAAGATTGACCAGGACCGTCACATAAGCACCCATGACATCGCTAAAGAACTTAACATTCATCATCAAATAGTTTTGAACCATTTAAAAACGGTTGGCTACAAAAATAAGTTCGATGTTTGGGTGCCACATGAATTGTCTGTGAAAAATTTAATGGACCGAATTATCATCTGCGATTCTTTGCAGAAACGAAATAAAATAGAATCATTTCTGAAGCGAATGGTAAAAGTAGAGGAAAAGTGGATCAAATACGACAATAATGTGCAAAAAAGATCGTGGTCCAAGCGTGATGAAGCTCAACAAATGGTCGAAAAGGCCAGGTTTGACGCCTCCAAAGTTTATGCTGAGTGTTTGAGGGAATTGAAAAGGAGTCATCCACTGTGAGCTGCTCCAGCCTGGTCGAACGATTGATTCTATATTTTACTATCAAGAAATGATGACATTGAAGCAAGCAATCGAAAAAAACGGCCAGAGCTAATTAACAGAAAGGGCTTTGTCTTCCATCAGGACAACGCTAGACCACACAAATCTTTGATGAGTCGGCAAAAACTGGGAGAGCTTGGCTGGGACGTTTTGACGCATCCACCATATAGTCCCGACCTTGCATCACCGGACTACCATTTGTTTCGGTCAATACAGAACTCCCTTAATGGAGTAAAGTTGGTTTCAAGAGAAGCCGGTGAAAATTACTAGTCGCAGTTTTTCGCCGAGAAACCGAGAAAAGTTTTACACTGATGGAATAATGTCTCTAAAGGGAAAATGACAAAAGTGATCGACCAAAATGGTATATATTTAGTACATTAAAGTTATTATAAATATAAAAAAAATAAGTTGAAGTTTGATTAGAAATACGAAAATACTTTTTCGATTTCCCAATATAAACCACTATGATTCCTATACACTTTTACGAAAACAGTAATTAAGATTGTGTATTAATCTCCAAATTAATTGAGGAGAATTTTATGATGCAACAACAAAAAATAAGTTCTAGCATACAATTTTTTTCAATATTGCTGGCGGCTAATACTGTATGAGCAGTCCTTTACAATAATAAAAATAAATTTCAGCTCTATTCTTTAACATCCAGCTGATTGTCTAAGCAGGCAGGACAAGCCTTGATCATTTCATTTGCGTTCAATGCAAAAACAAATAATTTGTTACTACTTATTGTTCGAATTCAAAAATTTTCACTGAGTTTTTAACGAACTTCCCAACAATTAATATCACGGAACGAGAAACGGTGATAACAAAAAGTCAATATGGATAAGTGCAAAATGTTGCCAAGGCAGCGCAGAAATTACACAAAAGCGCTCAACCCTAAATTCGGCGGCCAGTCCCTACGCTTGCGAATTGTATGTAAAATACAAATCGAGTGTATTATCAGGATTGGATATAAAAGCTATTTCCGCCACTCAGTTGTCAGAGGTGTGAGTACTTTATACTAGCAATACGTGTCTTTACGCGTATAATCAAATCTTGTTTCGAAAATAACAGAAAGTGAAGATCACTCTGCGGTTCGGTGACAATTTCATACAAATTATTTGGACACTAATTTTGAAGCTCATCTTTAGAAAAACGACAATACGGAAACAAAACGCTGCTAAAACTAAAATGAAGCGACGTTATCATCTGAAATCGGAAGTTAAGTACGAGTATAGCACCTCCTTTACGGCAACCATCAATCAATCGAGAACGTGAGTAATTGCATCGTTTCATATTTTATCGCATGCACCACTGCATTACTAATAAATAATCAAATGAATTCAATATTTTTTATTGAATCTTTATAAGCACTTTTTTTTTATATTTTTTTTTAATTTTCTCCGTGCTATTCGGCTTTTTAGCTCTTATATGTTTGATTTTTTTCATTATTTAGTTCATTATTATTAGGTCGGTTTATAGGTGTGTGTTTTGCTCATGACTAACTCTTTGCTAAAAGCAGTAAGATAGTAAATGTGTGCTTGATAAGATATATTCAACACAGTTATGATTATCTTTAATGCAAGAGAAACACTTGTTAAATCAGGCTAAGCAATCAGAACAGCATTTTATTGCACGTCGTTGCACCCTTCTACAGATAGGCGTAGACTCTGAAGAAAGTGACGTCAATCCATTTCATATTTTTCGCTTACTGTTGCTCTGCCGATTTGTTGCTTTATCAAGTATTATATAATATATTGTTAAAACTTTAAAAATTAAAGGGAAAGCAAAGAATGCGATAACCTAATTGAAGTAAAATAAAAATTTCTATTGAAAATGAAGGTTTCATGAAAACTGGATATGTCTTACTGAGTGAAAACTTAAAAAGAGCACCACTATGGAGGAATCCCACATTTTTAGTCTGGCTACTTGTTTAAACTGTAATTAAATTTGATTATATTATTATGTATACTCCTCCCCAGAGCTGATAAGATCACGACCATCAGATGGCAGTATTCTTATATCTGCTCTGTCTCTAAAGTCATAAGATTTGGGATCAATTCATAATTGTATAGTCTCCTAGCACTATGGGTGATTTCAAAGTTTATTGCTAAATATACTCTGAAAAGGGTATACTATTTGCCACGAAGTTTGTAACACCCATAAAGGACTTTAGAGACACTTATAAAGTATGTATATACACAAATAAATGATCAACGTAACAAGCTGAGTCGATTTAGGCATGTCAGTCTGTCTACCTGTCCGTACATACGCGATCTGGTCCCTCTGTTTTTGAGATATCGCTCTGAAAATTTGCACTCGTCATTTTCTCCCCAAAAAGTTTCGCCTTTGCCGCAGCCGCCGTTATTGGAACACTATATTATATAGCTGTCTAACAAACTAAGTGATCAAAACAAAGATAAAGATCTTGTTGCACCCTTTAAGCTATAAGAAATACACCTATAAAAGGGGTTACAGTTTCATTGCAGCCAAATTGACCATTTTTATACTCTTGCCACATGTTGCTGCAGAGTTTAATAGTAACGGATGTATGTACGTATCACCTAAAACTAATGCAGATAGAGATAGGGTGATGTATATATAAATGATCAGGTTGACGAGGCGGGTTGAATTCAGGTGACTGTCGGTCTGCCATTCCGTCTGTTCATTCGTGCAAGCTGTAACTTAAGTAAATCTTGATGATACTTGGTATGCGCGTTCCTTAGTAAAAAAATAACCAGTTCGTAGAGGGGCCTAATCGGACCACTGCCTATAAAGTGCACTCACACAGGGGATCACAGCAGCAGGGGGCACCCATGGGCAACAAATTTTTAAAAAGTGGGCGTTTTCCCGCCCTCTAATAAGTTTAAAGTATAATTAAGCCAATAAAGCTACAATCACCAAACTCACCAAATCGGAAGAAAATCCCACTCACTCCCTACATAACGGTACTGCTAAAAACTACTAAAAGCGTCATAAATCAATAACTAAATACGCCAAAGACATTCAATTTTACCTCCGAGATGATATGAGAAGGCTTTATGGGAGACGGTGTGAAAATTCGACGATGAGCGTGGCACCACCCACTTTTTGGTGAACTCACATAACTCGGAACCTGACCTACCGATTTAGACTAAATTTAGTACGAGGCATTCTCCTCATATTTCCATGCCACAGCGCGAAACTGGTAGAAATCCGAATACAACGATCCCTACTTCTCAAACAACAAAATTTTTAATTCCATCTGACTCTTTCCTTTCCAGTGTACAAATCAAGAAGCAATTATTATTATGGAGAAAAAATTTTCACGAATAATGCTCTTAGAGTATGACACCTTATGACCGAAAATTGTTCTAGTCCAACGAAAACTGTTCAAGCCTCTAGGTACCGACTATTTGGACCCCAGTATGGATAGTTGACATTTGACCGAAAATATCGGTCAATGTGTGAGATATACAATTGAAATTCCGACAGAATCATTTCCTGACTATAGTAATTCTGTGTATCAAAAATGGGTTGAATCGGGTTAATACTTCCCTTAGCCGCCATAAAACTAATATAAAGATTTTCGAACTCCAACATCATGATAGTGTATCTTTATGCCTTAAATTGGGCAAAAACTTGTCCTTTTCCCCTTATAACTAATATCAATAGTTTCGAACATTAGGCTGACCTTACTCCATAGGATTGGTGATTGTATGTGAGGTATATTAATGAAACCCATGGAACATTTTTTTAGTATGTGACACGTTAATAATCCCCAACCCAATCCCAACTCGGATATTTTCCTGAAGGAATTTCTCAAACTTTCTTGTTCTTGCAAATTGCAAGAGTATAAAATATTCGGTTATATCAGAACTTAGCCCATCCTTACTTGTTCTAGTTGCCTTCTTTTGTTGCATCGTGTTCTTTCTTGTTAAGGTTTTCGATTCAATTCTTGCAGAGCTTTTGTAATAAACCTTTATTTTCCCATTTTAAAATTAGATATCGAGATTTTCACCGCCACCAATCGGTTGCAAATTGAAATGGTAATATGCAATATTGATCATGTTGCATACAGTATTATATAAATTCGAAAAAATCTACATTCGTTATTACTGGACACGAATGAAAATTCAGTCAGTCTGATAAATAATTTGTAGTATTATTTAACGCCTTTTTTTATACACCAAACATAATCATATATGTACATATGTATGTATGTATGTAGGTATACAACCATTCATTGATAATAAAACTGTTAGTGTTTGAAAATCCGTTTGTTTATTGCTTTTACAATTAAGTAGTAAATATGTAAACACTTGAATTTTTATTAATTAAAGCCGACACTATTTTCAATGAAAAGTCTTTGACAAACATAAAAATGTCAATAACAACAAGAAATGTCCAACACAGAATGAATATGATGAACTTCATTATCAGAGCCAGACGCAAATATGTATATGTATGTACATATGTATGCATGCCATGTCTCCAAAATTGTACAGCAACAACAATAAGTCGCTTCAATTTAAACTGTATATATGCATATGTATGTATGTGTACACAGTGACTATAGCAAAGTATGTATACATGTGTGCGAGAGAGTGTGTTTGTGTTTTCAGACTGAAAATTTTTAGTTGCGATAGTACAAAAATTCACTGATGAATATGCACAGACACATGACTAAAAGCCAAGCGACTGCAAATGCAAACAACACTCGGCGTCTATCCTCCACACGGGTATCCATGTGTATGTGTGTATGTGTGCATAAGCAAAGCCTGGCGTCTGCAATGCGGGATTCCACTAAATATTGATGTGGGTTGAAAAATACAGGGTTATCAGGCTTGGACAATGACCCCTTGGAGGATTATGAGTGGAATTAAATCACTTTCACTCAATAAATCACTCGCTCAATTTACGTTCTCAATTGACCATATAGGAAATCGTTCAGTTAACAGTAAAACAGTTAATCAATCAGGGAAAAAATTTTTAAAATTTTAAATTTAGTCTAATTTTGAATAGCTTTAAAGACCATATTGTTAACTGACATAATAATTTATATTTAATGTTTACTACCAGGTGTCGTGTGCGCCTTTATCATAAATTGTATTATTTATATTTTTCATATAAAATTCGAGAATTTTGGAATGGTCAGAAATAAAGTTAACTCCTTTTGATTTTAAATTATACAGGTACATATATCGGAGTAATTCTATTAAATTTCAACATAACATATTAACATTGTAACGCTTATTGCTTTGCAAAATAAATATATGTATATATAGTATGTATAAGTGAACAGGATGACGACAAAAGTTGAAATCCGGGTGACTATCTGTCTGTCCGTTCGTCCGCCTGTGCAAGCTGTAACTTGAATAAAAATTGAGATCAAACTCTAATTTGGCACAGTAGCAAGGGGCATCTGTGGCAAACAATTTTGAAAAAATGGGCGTGGCCCCGCCCTCCAATAAGTTGAATGTATATATCTCCTAAACCACTAAAGCTACAACAACCGAATTCGCCTAGCGCAGACACTATAAGAACTCCTACCGACAGTGTGAAAATGGATGAAATCGAATGATAACCATGCTCACTCCTCATATAACGGTATTGTTTAAAAATATTAACAGCGCGATAACTAAATACACCAGTGACATTAAATTTTACTTCCGAGATGGTAGGAGACGTCTTTAATGGAGCCAGGGTAAAAATAGACGATGAGTGCAGTACCATCCACTTTCAGGTGAAATCACATATCTCTTATGTCACAGTGTGAAAGTGGGCAAAATCTGTCTACAGCCACGCCTACTTCCCATGTAACACAATTTTAAATTCCATTTAAAACTTTCACTTTACATTATACAAATCAAGAATGAATTAATGTATGAGGATAAAACTTTCCACGAATAGTGCACTTGAAGTGTGCCACCTTACGATTATTGCTTAAATCGAACCAAATCTGTTCGAGCGCCTTGATACTGAATATTTAAACCCTGTGCTTAGAGTTGATTTTTTACTGAAAATATCGGTTAATGTATGAGATATATAATTGAAATTCAGCGACAAACGTTTCCAGTTAGTAGTATGTCTGTGTGCAACAAACGAGTTGAATCGGGTCCATACTCCCCTTAGCCCCCATATACCTAATATAAAGATTTTCGAACTTCCTGGTGACTTATCTTTTCCTTATAACAGTGCCCACTTTCATTTGCGCTCAGCATGAATAAAATCGGCTGAAAACTCGACTTAAACTTCATATAAATAACAAGCTTTATGAACTTGAAGGTATGGCTTTAATCCTTGCAAGTTGCAAGAGTATAAAATGTTCGGTTATACACTACCTACCTCTAACTTACTTGTTAAGAATGCTGATAATATTGGAAAACCCCTCTAAGATATTATGGTATTTAGATATTAACCATACCTTAAACTAGGGAGATTTAAGAAAACATTTTGTCCTCCTAAAACATATATTAATCTATTCAAAAACAAAAATATATTTCTCTGCCATATAAGGTAGCGGAAAAGTTCTTTAATTTCCAAGGGTTGGCAATATCAATTACGTAAGTCAATTATGAGCGTCAGAGTTGATGGTCAAATGACTCAATATTGGGCACAGTTTTCCGTTAGGGCTCGCCGCTCCAACACAAATTTACATATTGCAACTACAAACAGTGGTCTTTTAGAGTGACTGCGACTATGTTAACAAGCAGGAGTGTCATTGTATACTTATGCATTTGCATATGTACATACATTTATACGTCAATATTTGCGTCAGCTGGTGAATTGTAAACTTTGATGTTATCCTTTTGAACGTACCTTTAGGTTGTGATTAGTAATGGCAACACGTCACCGCGCCTGACAACAGAAATTTTCAAATATTTGCAACGAAACTAACCTATGCGCTGTTATGTCATTTTATAATGAAAATTAATGAATATAGTAATATATTTAATAATAGTAGTAGAAAATTTTGAAATTTTTTGAAAGTTTTAATAAAACCTTCTCCCGATAGAGATTCAAGTTAAATATGAGAATTGTCATAACCTTTGGATGCAACGCAACCACTACAGTCTATGTGAGTCTACGTTCTTCGAGCTTCTTATCAACCGAAAGTGTAGACAAAGTATTTGTGAACTGCCTGACAGTATTTGTTGCCTTTTAAGGCAGAATTGATATTTATAAATAAATTTTTATGATCAAAAAAGCAATTAACTAAATAGTTCACAGGAAACAAACTCTTTTTTTATAAAAATGAATAAAACTGTGTAATATTTTTTAATTTTAAAGCAAATAAATGAAAATTTGCATATATGTACATACTTACATATGTATGTATATATGTATGTACGTAAGTTTTAACTATATGTATATAAATAATACATACATATATACATATTGTATGAAATCATATTCCCGTTGCAAGCAGCTGCTTAACTCTTAGGCGAGAAAAATCATTCCTTGCAACTGCTCAAACTTGACCACCAACACGTGCAGCATGCCGTTGTACTTCCACTCTTGTTATTGTTGTTATTATTGCTGATTTGCTGTCAATTTTACTGCCTTTTTTGTGCGTTGCAAAGTTTTCTGCTTTCTTTTCCTTCTGTCGTGAGTTGTTGCAGTTGTTTTTCACCTACCACTTTGTTTTTGCTTTTATTTGTCAACAGCTTTGTTTGAGTGCCGCCACACCAAGTGTTCATTTTGAGTCACTTGCTCTACACATACCCGCACACCATATACTATGTATGTACATATGTGTGAGTGCATGTACAACTTGCATACAAGCGTGCACAAATGCGCTCGTGTGCATGAGTGTGTGTGCAGCACGGAGTGCCGGCATTCGTTATCGCGATACTCCACTGACGTTCTACAGCGCTCTCTGCTCGCGCTCCAATCCACTCCAACTCACTTGCCGGCCCCGCACCTACCCAACACACACACACGCACACACACACAAGAGGCATATGCACATATGGGTGAGCTGGTGCGGTTTTGTTGCTGATATGGTGAATGTTGCTGTCACTGTGTTTATCATTGTTGTTATTGCTATTGTTGTGTCTGATTCAGCTAGCTCGCTGCGCGGAGGTGCAGCTCTCTGCCGTAACGGCCAACCCGCCGCAAAGCAATAGTTTAAGTTGCTCCAACTTCACTCGTTCGAGTCGTATTCGAGAGCAACAACCCGCTGGAATCGGACGCATTTCTGTGGTATCGTCTTGTTTTTGCCGCTATTCATACTAAATTACATTTGTGTATATATTTTTCGTTAAATATCGCGTAGTCGGTATAGTTGCAGACAAGAATATTACATACATATATATAACACATATATATTTATGTACTTAAAGTGATATTGTTTCTTGTTTTTGGTTCAAACATTTACCGTTCTGCGGAATTCCTAATTTCAAGTAATTAGTGTGTAGTAAAATTAGGCGCTCAAGCTTTCAAGCATAGTATACACGCGTAAATAATTGCCAAAAAGCAAGCAAACACAACAACAAACGTGTGACTACAACAAACAAGGTGAACACATTTTTTAATTGTTTAAATTTCTACAAAATTATACATTTTGGAAAATTAACAAAAAAAAAATTGGCAAATTGTGACAAAAGGAAATTAATTGTTATAAGTATATAGTGTGTGAGTGTGTGTGTCTGTGCGTATCTTATCTAAAATGTTAAACTAAAAAATCGTAAAATGTTGTACAAATCTTTTAATTAAAAAGTATTAATTTATGTGCTCTTCCAAATTAAAAATTAAAAGAGCTTTGTTGTGTCCTAGTACATCCTGTTATATACATATGTATGTACATATGTAGCCGGGGCCAAGCCCATGCGCTTATAGTGCTTGTGTGTGAACTAACAAATACATGCAAATACTTATTTAAGTGCATATACTAAATATATACATACTTATATACATATGTATGTATGTATGTTCTCGCAGACGTCCAGTTAAAAAGTTACATACATTGTCTCTTATTTGCAAAATTTCATATCAGCAAAAGTAGATACGCGAAACAAGTTTTGCCATCGCTCGTGCGCCATTCTCTGGGATACAGTCGTTTGGTTCCTTATTTTAAAATTCTGTTTAACGGTATACCATTCACTTGGAAAAGTTCTGTGAAGAGGTTCTTGTGGAAGAAATTTGGTTGAAAAGGATAATTGAAAAAAATATTTTCACGTAAAAAGTTTTGTGTTATTAATTGTTAAAAAAATTTGATAAAAATTTAAGTTTTTTATTATTTTTCGGATTTCGAATTTTTATAATAATATTTTTTCTTATTAAAAAATTATAATTTGGCTTATTCAAATCGTGATTTAAAAATGAAATCGAAAGTTTAAAATAACTCTTTTCAATAATGAGTTCAAGTTACTAATCAAGGTCACAAACGGGCACGTGATTATATCTTTTGATGTAATAAGGCCTAAAATTTTCGATATGTCTTTTGATTTATTTAATATATTATTTAACAAGCGATTTTCCGAGGCACTCTCGGTAGATATTGTTTTCGAAAACAAAACCAATATTCTTTATTCTACATACTTATGTACTCGAAGCTCTTGAATACGAAATCTGATCGCTAGTAATCTACACAATTCTGCGAAATCCAAATAAGCACTCTTATGTAACTCTAAATTACATATTTTATAGTCCCATTGAGCTTTAGAAAACATTGACATCGTACTTACAATGGGGAGTGTCACATTATTGTTCGAATAGAGGACTTTTTCGACGGCTTCAGAGTCAGAAGTCGGATGTTATTACCTTTCTATAATATTTTCTATGTTTCCCTGAACTAGTATTTCCCAACTACGAACTGTTGTTCGGACTAGGTTCAATTAAACGGAGGAAAATATTTATTATTATACTTATATTATCGAAATTTTTTGGATGGAAACAAATTAACATTGGAATCAAATAAAATATCCGTTGGACCAAGTCTCAAAACTTTTGAAAAATCGAAATAAAATGTTTTCCTAAATTATTCTCACAAACAATATAAAATGTTGTATGTGGTATAAAACCTTGGCACTCAATAAGCTTGGCTCATTGCACGTTCGGTTTTTCGCCAACTCATTTCTTTGGATTTAGCTTACAGCAAAAAAGCGTCCACAATTGTTATTTTGTTGTGATTTCTTCAAATTCACTATTGTTATACTTAAATCTGTTCTTGCTTTTATTATTATTCGTTTATTTCTTTTTATTAAACTCACACTTTTCCATTTCATCTGTGTTCCAGTGTGCGCCAACGATCTCCATACGGTATTCGCACAAACAGACTTACTTGGCCACATCGAGCGAGTAAGGCAATCGAGTATCAAGAAGAAGAAGAACAACCTCAAACGCAACCACAGACGCGTTCAACTATTATAGAAACAACAAATCTACCTGAAACCGACAACAACAACGAAAAAATGGCTGAAGTTGAAGTAGAGCAAATAGTTGAAGTCACAGATGAAGTGAGCAAGGATAAGGAGGAGGATGAAGTCGAGGACCAACCACGAAGGGTAAGTTTGGACAGCAGTGTTGCTGACTTTGAACTGAAAGAAGAGGTGGATGAAGTGGATAGTAAGGAAGAAAATGAAGAGGATGACGTGGAAGATGGGGAAGATGAAAATCCCGAAGAAGACGTAAGTGATGGAGAACCGATTAAAGCGGTTTTTCATATAGAGGAAGTAAATGAAGACGAGGAAGAAGAAGAAGAAAAAGAAGAACAGGAAGAGATAGAAGAAGAAAATGTAGAAGAGGAACAGGAAGAGGAAGAAGTTTTAGAAAATGAAGAAGTAGAGGAGGAAGAAGTAGAAGAGCAGGAAGAATCTGCTGAAGAAGACGAAGAGGTAGAAGAAGAAGAAGCGGGGGAAGAAGAGGAACCCGTTGAAGAGGAAGAGGAAGATTTAGAAGTTGAAGAACCTGAAGTTGAAGATGAAACTGCTGATGAAGAGCCTGCCGAAGAGGAAGATGCTGCTGAAGAAGAAATCCTTGCTGAGCCTGAAGAAGTAGAAGAGGAAGCAGAAGAAGAGGAAGACGAAGACGAACCGGCAGAAGAGGTAGAGGAAGAGGAACCCGCTGAAGAGGAAAAGGAAGAACCTGAAGTGGAAGATGAACCTGCTGACGAAGAGCCTGCAGAAGAGGAGGATGCTGCTGAAGAAGAAATCCCTGCAGAGCCTGAAGAAGTAGAAGAAGAAGCAGAAGAAGAGGAAGATGAAGACGAACCGGCAGAAGAGGAAGAAGAAGAGGTAGAGGAAGAGGAACCCGCTGAAGAAGAAGAGGAAGAACCTGAAGTTGAAGATGAACCTGCTGACGAAGAGCCTGCAGAAGAGGAGGATGCTGCTGAAGAAGAAATCCCTGCAGAGCTTGAAGAAGTAGAAGAGGAAGATGGAGACGAACAGGCAGAAGAAGAAGAAGAAGAAGAAGAGGTAGAGGAACCCGTTGAAGAGGAAGATTTAGAAGATGAAGAACCTCAAGTTGAAGATGAACCTGCTGATGAAGAGCCTGCCGGAGAGGAAGATGCTGCTGAAGAAGAAATCTCTGCAGAGCCTGAAGAAGTAGAAGAGGAAGCAGAAGAAGAGGAAGATGAAGACGAACCGGCAGAAGAGGAAGAAGAAGAGGTAGAGGAACCCGCTGAAGAGGAAGAGGAAGAACCTGAAGTTGAAGATGAACCTGCTGACGAAGAACCTGCAGAAGAGGAGGATGCTGCTGAAGAAGAAATCACTGCACAGCCTGAAGAAGTAGAAGGCGAAGAAGCAGAAGAGCAGGAAGAATCTGCTGATGAAGACGAACCGGCAGAAGAGGAAGAAGAAGCGGTGGAGGAAGAGGAACCCGTTGAAGAGGAAGGCGAAGATTTAGAAGTTGAAGAACCTGAAGTTGAAGATGAACCTGCTGATGAAGAGCCTGAAGAAGTAGAAGAGGCAGAAGCAGAAGAGCAAGATGAATCTGCTGATGAAGACGAATCCGCAGAAGAGGAAGAAGAAGCGGTGGAGGAAGAGGAACCCGTTGAAGAGGAAGACGAAGATTTAGAAGTTGAAGAACCTGAAGTTGAAGATGAACCTGCTGATGAAGAGCCTGAAGAAGTAGAAGAGGCAGAAGCAGAAGAGCAAGATGAATCTGCTGATGAAGACGAACCGGCAGAAGAGGAAGAAGAAGCGGTGGAGGAAGAGGAACCCGTTGAAGAGGAAGACGAAGATTTTGAAGTTGAAGAACCTGAAGTTGAAGATGAACCTGCTGGTGAAGAGCCTGAAGAAGTAGAAGAGGCAGAAGCAGAAGAGCAGGAAGAATCTGCTGAAGAAGAGGAACCGGCAGTAGAGGAAGATGAAGATTTAGAAGTTGAAGAACCTGAAGTTGAAGATGAACCTGCTGATGAAGATGAACCTGCTGATGAAGAGCCTGAAGAAGTAGAAGAGGCTGAAGCAGAAGAGCAGGAAGAATCTGCTGATGAAGACGAACCGGAAGAAGAGGAAGAAGAAGCGGTGGAGGAAGAAGAACCCGTTGAAGAAGAAGAACAAGAGTTAGAAGATGAAGAACCTCAAGTTGAAGATGAACCTGCTGATGAAGAGCTTGCAGAAGTGGAGGATGAAGAAGAAATCCCTGCAGAGCCTGAAGATGAGCAACCTTCTGATGAGGGCGAACCTGTAGATGATATAGAAGAAGAACAAGAAGAAGAAGTAGAAGAGGCAGAAGTAGAAGCCCTGAATGATGAAGTAGAAAGTGAGGGTGAAGAAAACTCTGCAGAAGAGCAGGAAGAATTAGTAGATGAAGACGATCTTGCAGAAGAGCTACAAGCTGTTCAAGTTTTAGATACAGTTTTAGATGAAGTAGAAGCAGAAGATAACGAAGTAGAAGAAACCATTGAGTCAGTTGAAGAGAATGAAGATATAGAAGAAGTAGAAAATTCAAATGAAGGTGAAGAATTACCGGAACCTGCATTGGAAATCTTTGAAGAAGATGCACCAATCGAAGAAGGTGAGGTAGAAATATTAAGTAGAACAATTGAAGTCGAGGATGAGCCCGAAACGGTAAGTGAAAACAACAATCAAGTAAAAGAAAACGACAATGTGGAAGAGGAAGAAGAAGACACTGTTAAAAAGTTCGAGTGTCGACCACGAAGGGTAAGTCAAGTTATAAAAGCCAGATAAAATTACATATAGTCTGCTTGCATATTCATAAATACACATACATATGCGTTCATTATATGTAGGTAATATGCTTCTGTGATAGTAAAAAATGCAACAACATTCTGCTTATGTATGGTTTACAAGCTTTCAATCACACGTGTAGTCTTATATTATGCAAAACTTCGTATTGTGCAGACAAGTGCGATAGTACCAAGGCACTCATCTTAAGGACAATAACACTTTGACATTTACGAGTGGCTGTCTCACACTTAAAAGCCTCAAACTCATATTTTTTCAATGTGAGAACGCAAAGGTCGGCCGAAGATTTATTAACACTCACGTCTGCTGCATGGTACTATCTGCATCTAGCCACCACACACGCTCGGCTAGGGTTAGGAAATGCTTTAAGCAACTTTAAGAAAATACAGCAAGGGCAATTTCTACTCTTTTCATTTCAAAAAATTATTTCATTCAATTGAAAATGCGTTTTACACATTATGGAGCAAAGCAATATCAAAATGTTTTGTACAAATTTGGGAAATTACTTCGTTATGATTTTGTAATAATTTATGTTTGTTGGGGGCAACAGTCTTATAAGCTCAACGGGAACTCGTGGGACACTTAAAATTCGATGCGCTTAATTGAAGAGCGTAAGTAATCGCGGCCCAAGCAGCGTGTCTTCGCTTTAAAACACACAAGTTGCCTTGAAAATGCTGTATATAAATACATAAAAACGTTCCTCTATATATACAGACGTATGTATATATATATATTTGTCAGCATACTTTGTACGTGTTCATGGGACAAATTCCATCTCTATAACGCATAGCATTGCTCCACATTTACTAATTGATTGCACACAAAGCGTTCAATAGACGAGTATTGACGGCATGATTCACGATTAAAAACAAAATATTTATGCATTTGTTGATAAATCACACACTTGCGAGTGTGGAGTATTGGGATTTTTGTGATAAACGCGGAGAGTTTCTTTGGAAATATGCACTGATATTGATAACTTGTTAAGAAATGGCCCAAGCCAATGGCTGTAATGCAATTGCAATTGTATTTGCTATTTTGCCTTTTATTTGATTTTGTTTTAGACATAGAGTTGAAGGTAATACAGCTCTTATCGCCAATCAGCTCAAGTGGCGGATGTGCACAGTAAAAAAAAAAACAATTTTCGTTTAGCGATAAAACGATATCTATTTCCTATAATAACTCCGTGAATCCAGTGTCAATAAATTGAATTGATGATAAAAATATATAAGATCAAAAAGTAGGGTTATTGTTACCCTGGCTTAAAAAAACCCGGTGATATATGTAACTGGGATGAGTGGCAACCTAGCTTGCGATTAATGTCTCCCTTTTTAAAGACGGAATTTTCCCATTTTGCTTGAACCTGTCGTAAAAACAGAGTTAATATCTTATTGTAGACTAAAGGGTAGAGTTGGAAACTTCAACAAATGAATCTCAAGGACAGTAATTTCTATTTAAAGACTACTAAAGATTAGTTTAGGTTTTAGGTTAATTTGGTAGGGTTTGGTCCCTTGCGATACCAGATGGAGTTCAGTTACTAAGTCCATGAGAGTAATTTAAGATGTCTGCGCTTAACGTGAATTTTAACATACTTTGCAACTTCACTATCGATACCTACTCCAGTGTATCATACCGTGGGAAAACCAGATGGTTTCAGCGTAGTCTTGCCAATGCGAGACAAGTGCACAAGAGATGCTCCATTGTTTCCCTGGTGCCATCCTCTATACATTTCCGATAATCTTCTCGATCTGTCAGCCCTATCCTGCGGGCGTGAGTCGCGACCAGACAGTGATTAGTTAGTATTCCCGTCATGTTCCTACAGTTTCTTCTATCTACTTGGCTCGTTCCATAGGATTTTCATTTCCTTTACCATGGTTCTGTCGAGATCATCGTATAAACATGGGTTTCCCAATATTGATCACGTTTTCGGATGTTAGTCGTACACCATTCTTGGCAATCTCGTTCACTATTTCATTGTCCTCGATGCCTTTGTGGCCTGGCACCCAGTAGAAATGAAGTTGCTTGCTTCTGGCAACACTTTCCACTGCACCCTGCTTCTCAAGACACTTCTGGCCGATATGCGATATAAGGTTACTACCTTGATTGCTGCTTGGCTGTCTAGGTAAAGGTTGACTCTGGAATTTCCAGCAGGTGCATTAGAGGCTAGCTTCGCGGCTTTCGCAATAGCAAATACCTCAGCTTGAAATATACTGTAATGGTCCGGCAACTTAAGAGGTTGCTTTATGCCTAACTTATATTACAGCATATTCCAGCACCAAATCCATCGTCAATTTTCGAGCCATCCGTAGAGATATTTAGAGTTTAGAGAGGCATCTTTTCCGATGTTTACTTTCAACTTTCTTTCCCTGTTAAAAGTGGGGTAATGAAGCCAATGCTTGCCCAACCGCCATTACCGATGCCCGAAGGGTTTATATGTAAATTCTCCTGCAGCCAGCAATCATCCCGCCATCTTTGCTGTGCAGTTTTCAGCCAAAGGCCTATAGGTGGCAGATTTCTTAAATATTAAATGCCTACATATTTCCAACTGGCTGTTTACTAACACTCTTCTTGTAAATTACAAAAATTATAATTATGTAAGAGAGGGGCGCGGCTTATTGCCCATAAGAATGGCAGTATATCACGCGAAATTATGACACCGTAGTGTCTTAGTATGACGTGTCTACTAAGATTTTATGATAGCAATAAAAATAAAAGCAGTTCATGCCGCTTCGAACAAATTGGGGCTAAACGGTATGTCAACTATATGAAAAGTATGTACACTATATATAGAGACAGCCATATGACTATATGACTTGTCACACTAAGCAAACAAGACGCTTATCTGCATTTAATTTTTATCACTCCGATTTCATATGATAATTTAGTTATATAATTAGTATAATCTAACTTTTTGCTTAATTTGCTTCTAATACAGACACTGATATTTGTATACTTATTGTGCATAGCCCGCATATGAGCTAATGAAGCATATTTAATAGACACTTCAGCGCTTTTATGATTACCTGATATGAATATTCGGTAGTCGAAAAAGTATTTTCGTATGTCTAATCAAACTTCAACTTATTTTTCTTTATATTTATAATAATAAATAAATAAACAAATATGTACCATTTTGGTCGACCATTTTTTGCCATTTTTCCGCTAGAGACATTATTCCATCAGTGTAAAACTTTCATTAGTGTAAATCTTTCACATCGAAATTTCCAGAAGGGAAGCGAGCGAACCATTCTTGTGATACACGAGCTGATACAGCATCGTCTCCGTAAACTTCACAAATTTCATTGGTGGCTTGCGTGCCATTCTTCCCTTCTTTATGCAAAAAGTTCAAAATAAAGCGAATTTCTTCATTATTTTCACTCAATTTTGAACAGCTGTAATTGTTTCTCAACTTAACCGAATTTAATTTTTTTAGTTTAAAGAAGCTTAAAATCTCACCTTTCCAACACTATATAGTATGCCACAATGTGATTGGTAGCACTGAAGATCTTGTACACGATTGCAACGACCATTGACAAAATACGAAAAGACTTTTTCGACTACCCAATATTAGTATAGAATATAGAGTCACGTAGTAGAAGAAGTTAACTTATATGAAAATATGTATGTATATATACGTATAATGATATTACTATATTATGTACATAGCATGTATGTATGTATGTACATATCTATATAAATAAGTTTTTTCATACAAAGCGGCGTGGCAACAATGACGTTATTACGCCTACGAAAATTCATCGAAGCTTTCTACTTATTGACTTTCAAAAACTCAGATAAAAATACATTTTTGCGGCATGCAAATTTCACACAAATACACACGCATGCATACATAACTACCATATGTACAATTAAACAAAGTGTAGCCAAGAGTGGGTACCGTTAAAGTGAATTGACCAAAACCACAAA
Organism: Bactrocera tryoni; assembly: GCF_016617805.1. Taxonomy (NCBI): domain Eukaryota; kingdom Metazoa; phylum Arthropoda; class Insecta; order Diptera; family Tephritidae; genus Bactrocera; species Bactrocera tryoni. The sequence goes on along the minus strand of NC_052502.1, from coordinate 7,006,004 downwards.
GCGTACGCAATTAAATAAGTATGCACAAGCGTTTATGAGCGCGCAAATCTACTTATCACACATACTTCCATATACATACCTAAATACATACATACATACATGTGTATTTACATGCACTTGTAGTGACTGTTGCTGAGTGCTCAAATAATGCCATATAAATTGTCGCCAACGAAACGCTCTTAAACAGTTCCATCAACAGCAGCAACGGCAACTGAAAACAGATAAAGGTGACACCAGCCGCATTGTCTGCCACCGTCCGGCGGTGCGTCCGTCCGTTCGTCACCACGATTGCATTGATAAAGCTCTGAAAGAAATGCAAAAACAGACGAAGCACCAAAACACGCACAATACAAGTGAGCAAATTTCTTTTGCTGCCGCGCAAGCTTTAAGCGGATTTTGCAAATCAAGCGCATCACGCGCCTCGAATCGCAAATAAACACGCGTTTCGCGCAGCGCGAACCTGCTGCCAACCGCCACCCGGCAAGCAGCTATCAGCTACCAGCTGCCAGTGGACCCAGTAACAGTCGGCGCACAGCACAGTTGCGCGAATGTGTCCGAGAGGTGAAAGTATTTAACTGAAATCTTTTGATGCGTTGAAATGTGAAATGTGAATGCGGCCGCCAAGGTGATTGCTAATGGCAAGAGCAGCGGCAATTGCTATACGGTTTCGTTGTTGCAATATTGCATACACACACATATATGTAGATTAGGGTGATTCAAAAAAATTTTTTTTTTTTTTTCAATTGGTACTCGCAAAAATAGGTTCCTAGACACCTCTAAGAAAGCCTCTCCAAATATGAGTTTTTAATTGTAACGGGAAGGTCCTCCGCCTAACGGTTTTCTATTTTTTCTTATTATCAGATAGAAAAATTTATATCTCGCTTCCAACTACTTGAAAAAATATCTTGTTAATTAGGTTTTGTACGAAATTGAATGCTCTAAAATATGGTCTCTTATGATTTTTTCGTAAACCCAACCGTTTAAAAGATATTAACGGTTGAAATTTGTCTATTTTTGGAAAAATTCTTTTTTTCTTATTAATTTTATAACTCAATGAAAAAAAAATATTATGAATGATGATACACATAGTTTTGTAGGAAATTTACTGCTCTATAAAAATGGTCTACTACGATATTTCGATTAAGTTAAGCGTTTACGAGATATTCATCGCCAAACATCAATGCATATTAAGGTGGATCAAAAAAAAAAATTTTTTTTTTCGTTTGGTACTCTGAAAAATAGGTTCCTAGACACATCTTAAGAAAGCTTATAAGTTTCATCATTTCTTCAAGTAGTTGGAAGCGGGATATAAATTGTTTTTGAATCACCCTAATGTACATACACCAGCACGAACCACTTACAATACATTTGGTTGTTTAGCTGATCATTAATACAGTTATAAAATATTGATGACTTTGAGTGGTACGCTACCGGCGAATGACAGAATTCGCGACATTTTTAGAATGTACAAGTCAAAAAAGAGAGCGAGTGACACACTTAGTTGTGTAACCGCCGTAGTAAACGCTAGAGGTTAACGGTTATTTTCAAACGAGCACAATTACAAAATTTGCTAATGGTACTGTTATACTATATACATAGTTTAGCAAATATATAATACATAGAGAATGTGAGCATGGCTTAGTCCAAACGCCGGAGGATTTATAGATTTTGGTTTTTAGGCTGCTCGTTCCACTTTGAGTATACTTTCTAACGCGACCAATTTTGTAAACCATTTTAACATTTTCAAAATATTTAAAAATAATTTGACACTCCACTTTCTGCACACTTTCCATTTACTTATGGTATATTACAAAATACAATTTAAATGATCAAATATTCATAATCTAAACAGGGTATATTAATTTTGCGAAGAAGATTATTACATACAGAAACGTCGTAGACCCTATAAGATAGTATATCTACATATGACTCTACCAAGTTTGTCTGTAAATACGCTAACAGGCCCCTGTTTTTGAGATATACAAAGATCTTAAATTTTGCATACCTTCTTTTCTCTCCATGGAGCTGTCACTTTTCATAATCGTCCTAATCGGACCACAATAGCACAAAAATTCTTGTATATAAAACTTAACCCTACTATAAAACGCGGCATAAAACCCTCTAAAAATAAAGACTATTAAGGGGTTACAAGGGTTTCCTTGGGCAAAAAACAGTCTTTTTTCAACAATTTTTTTCTCATATAAGAAATGAAATATTTTAAAACAGAAACTCTGAAATTTTTGGAAAAACGCTACATCCCGTTTGGCGGGAAAACTCGTTACAGGATCATCTAAAGTGAAAAAATACGTGTTTTAGTTAAAACCCTCACTTAGAACTTCCTTCGTCCAAGTTCGTCCAAGAAGAAACTGAACATTCGATTTTTGGCAGACATTTTTCCAAAAAAAAAAAATAAAACTTCAGTGCAAATTTCTTTCAAATAGTTGTAATCGAAAAAAAATCCCTCGTCCTAGTCTTTAAGAATTGTATATCAAAGACCTGTGTAAAATTTCATGAAGATCGGTTAAGTAGTTCTCGACAAATCTTGCCAACCGTCTTTAAAAACACAGTTTCGACAAAAACACGTTTAAAGACGGCGCACTTAGCCTAGCGCACAAGTTCTCAAAGTTGTATCTCCGAAACTATTACTCGGAACAAATTGAAAATTTTACGCAATATTCTAAATTCGATTTTTGAAACCCGTAAACACATGCAACCCCTTAATTACAATCGTATTTGTGGAAAGTATAATTTTAGGTCCCGAATTAAGATGATAAGAACATGTCGCTTGGAGTCTAAGTTCAGCTAACCTCGAGAGAACTAACAGTTGGACCTCTATTGAATTTACACCCCCTCAATCTCAATCTTGACCATGTTGACCAATGATAGCAGAATATGTGCTGTCTTTAGCATGAGTAAATGACTTATGAAATCAGCGAACTTTATCAATAAAGCTTATTGATTTCTGAAGCCCTATTCACTTTTATAAACATATGTATGTATGTATGTATGTATGTATATGAACGTATACGGTATAAAGCAGCGAATATAACAATAACTCGACTGTCTTGTAGACAGGCTACAACCGCATGCAAAACTCTAAAATATTTCTTTAATAAAAGGGGGATTGAAGTTATTTTTAAATATTTTTAAATAACCATTAAATACTATGCAGTGCTACGCTATTGAATATGTACATACGTAAACTTCAATATTGACATACATACATATATACATAATACACAAACATACATAGTATGTATAACTGCATACGCAAGCATGCACTTACCGTTTTAGTTTCTCCTTTCTTCGCTTCGCATCCTACAAAATATTTCTATATTTTTATGTGCCCTCACACGAACCCACCTACATACATACATACTTTTATATACATGAATATGTACATCTATGTATGAAAAACATATTCACTCTCACCTTCAGGATGAGTGAAGCGACGCATCGCATGGGTGGGTGCTACGACAGCGGTGCCGGTAGCGGCGGCAGCAGCAACGCCAACTCGCACGCAACTCACACGCAACACTCGTGCATTTCCTACGCTGATTTTAAACTTGAAATTTATTAATAACCTTGCGGCGCATACTCAAATCGCATTCAATGGATGATTCGCCGATTGTTTGGCTATATACGGGCACACGCAGCACACAGCCATGCCAACAAACATACATTCATACATACATACAATATATGCGATATTTACTTACACAGTTAAGTGACACGGTACATTGATCGGCGGTCGCGGGGAGCTTGCCAAGTGCATGCGAGTGCAGGCCGCTCCAGCTGAGGCGGCGAACAAGTACACTCGTGAACACTCGTAAAATGTGTTCTATGACGGTCGGCGGCGCACACTTCAGCACATTTTACCTCATATGGGCAAAAATGTACAAAAACGGCTAATAAGAAAAAGTGTGAGCCTTAAAGTACGTTGTACGTACAAAAACAACAACAAAAGGCACACATAAGAAAATATAATATAACAATAAAGGCAGCAATCAAAATAACAACGCCATAAAAGTAATGCAAGCAAGCAAACTAAAAAACAAAAAAAAAACTATGCTTCAAAATATAAAAAAGCCGTAACAAGTGAGCGAGCGTTATGTGTGTTTATGCGCTTCACAGGAAAATAGTAAAAAACGAAAAGCAATAAAATGCAACTTTTTAAATATTTTCGTTGCAAACGTATTACTCGTGTATATCCGTTACAAATAAATTCCGAAATTTATGCCTGCACTTTAGCGCATTTTGCCCCACACGAGTGGATCGTTAAATTTATGCAGATGCATCCTCTGCTGATTAATTGCGAATTACCAAACTACTTTGCTGCACAAACTTGTAATTCACAAGCAGCGATTTGCGCCGCGACGGCAGTGAAAACAAAACACCGTAAACGTTAAGTTGCATGACTTACAGTAGCCACTGTACATAAGTATGTCTGTTTGTCTGTCTGGCCAACCGCTTTGGCCGCACAGTTAAGTCTCACATTGTCCATTTCGCGTTTTGCCGCTTTGTCTGTGCACCGGCACTTGGAGGAGTCCATTCGCCCAAACATACCAATTTAAATATGTACATACTTTTGCATATGTGGTATGTATGTATGTATGTACATGCGGCTGTAACTAACCATCAATTTATATGTCCATTCATTATTGTGCAAATTTGCTTTATTTTTGCATCTTTTTCGCTTTCGATTTCGTTAGATGCGTTTGCCTTCACACTCTTTCTCGTGTATTACACATTTATTTGGTTTGAAAAGTGGCCGTAATTGTTGGCGAAAAATCCGTTATTGGCATAAAATTAAATTCAAACTAATTTAATTAATTAACCGTTACATTGAAATGAAAGTAGTCGACAGTGAGAGGCGCGCAGATATCAATGCTGACGATACACACAACATAAATACTACAAAACATAATATATGTACATACATACATACATATGTATGTCCTCCTTACTTCTTTTGCGTTAGACATTTTGTTGTTGTTATTACTGACTCATCTAACTTCTATTTTACGTTGAAGGTCGAGAGGCATCAAACTAACGAGTTTTTTTTTTTTTTTTTGGTCACTGCCGCAAATATGTACATATATTCACAGCATACGAAACATCAAAGAGAGGATATTTATAACTTGAGTTTTTTAAGGTGTTACATGAGTTTCCTCGTGTAAAAAATAGCCTTTTTTCAACAACTGTTTTTCTCATGTAAAAAATTAAATATTTTATTAGAATTTTTTATTCTTACAAACGTACACTATTAACAAAGAAATTCTAAAATTTTTGGAAACAAATATTTTAAACTCGGCTATTGCGACGCCATTTCCGGTGACCCCTCGGATAAAAGATGCGCCCGCGTTGGCAAGATGACTCCTTACAGGATCATCTTATGTGAAAAAGTACGTGTTTCAGTTAAAACTTTAACTTACATATGTAGCACTTGGAAGAAGGAAAAAAACTGAAAATTGGATTTTTGTCAGACATTTTTACAAAAAAATTAAAATTTCGCGACATTTTTTCAAATAGTTGTAATCGAGAAACATTTATTCGTCCAAGTCTTTAAGAATTGTGTCTCAAAGACCTGTGTAAAATGTCATAAAGATCGGTTGAGTAGTTCTTGAGAAATCTTGCCAAACGACTTCAAAAACACAGTTTGGAGAAAAACGTTTTTGAAGACGGCGCACTTAGCCTAGCTAGCCTCGAACGCACAGGTTCTAATCTCCAAAACTATTATTCGGGTCGACTTGAAAATTTTGGCTAAAATTCTAGTAGAATTTAATAAGACAATAAGAAAATTTGATATTTTGAGACCCGTAAACACGGAAGGGGATCAAGCTAAATTCAATAAATCATAAAATTGACACCTTTTATGGATGATCATTTAAAACAGATTTAATAAAATTATTTGATGTGTTTTTCTGATATTTTATATCTTGAAACTCCTTATTATTAATACAATATTCTTTCAACAGAATTTGCATGTTTTCGACACAAAATATTTTATAAATACAAAAATATTTTAGCAAATGGCTCACCTTAAGTTTCTGCTTACACAAATATCATATTTTGCTCGATTTATTTGACGGCCAATTTGAGGAACTTCCAAAGAACTCTAAACTTGTCACTAGTCTCCGTGTATTAGAAACTGTATTATGCATGTTCTGTCTGAAATATAGAAATCGTCTTGAAATAAATCTGACCTGTTCTTCTCATTCGAATAAAATTCGAAGTTAGTCTCTTCAATACAAGCAGCAGAGTAAATTTCTTACAAATATATCTATATGTATGCTTTCTTAAGCATATACAAGTATGAATACGTATGTGTGTATATATAAAAACATGCACATGTGCTTCCTTACATGGTTAAAAAGTATGCCAGTGTTCGCCTGGAGACACTTTGTTTTTTAATGCACTCGTAAGCAAAATATATCTACATACATACATACATACATATGTATGTGTTTTCGCTGTCAAAGGCACACTCCAGTGGCACTAAGCTAATTAAACACTTCACCATTTAACATGACTTTATGGCTTAAGGGGCGCATAATGCGCTATTGGAAAATGTAAGTGTTGGTCATGAACTATGTCTGGTTTTCAAATACTTATCTACATATATGGTATATAGTTTTGTAGCCACATACACATTCACAAAGTAGTATATAAATATAATTTACTCGAATGCATTTGGTTCAGGAAGTGTATAGGTATATGAGCAGACACTCCCTCTGCAATGGGTATACACATTTCATATTTTATAGCACCTAAAGTCAATGTATACATATATTTTCTTTTTTAATTTGACGAATTTTCGAATAGCATTACCAGCTGATCATATTTGACTCGGATTGATCCATTTAAGAAATTTTTTTTTTGTTAAGCAGTGCAAAATATTGCTCTTTCTAGCTTTGTATTTTGTAAGATTTTACGACATGAAGCCAAATTTGGTATGAAAGAGACTAGTTTTCTCGACTCTTGAGCTAAAAATGTTAAAAAAAGAGAAACTGATTTGAATATTTTGCACAACTAGATCAAGGTGCTGAGTACCTGATTTATTTGACCCTCTTTTCTTGACTTCCATTCAAACTAGTTGGAGCAACAACAAACAAACTTTAGCCATATTTTGAGGAATGAAAATTTTTTGAAAATTTGAAAATTAATTTTGAGACTCATAAGAGGTTACATGATTTCCGCGGTTAAAAAAACAGCCGTTTTTCAACAATTTTTTTCTCAAATAAAAAATTAAATATTTTATTAGAATTAACAAACAAATTCTGAAATATTTGAAAAAAAATATTTTAGCTTGGTCATTGCGACGCCATTCCGGTGACCCCTCAGAAAGAGATGAGCCCGCGTTAGCAGGATAACAATATTCTAGAAGTGTTGTAGAATTTAATAAGACAATAAAAATATTCGAATTTTTGAAACCCATGCAGTGGCGTAGCTAGAGGGGTGGGTGAAGGGGGCCGTCGCCCCGGGCGCAACGTCTTGGGGGCGACAAAACGATCTTCGCTGTTTTTTAATATTCAGAAAAATACTTTAACAAATTTGTTTACAAAATTTATTATAAAAGATAAAGAGTTGTACACTCACAATGTAATAATCTGAATAACAATGAAACATATTAATTTTTACTCGAAAACTCTTCAGTCTTTGAATTTGTCTTATATTTTTTGGCTTATATCTTTCTTAAAAATAGTGATAGAACTTAAAGATGCATTTTTATTTCTCCAAATTTTCAAAAATGGTATTTAAAAACTCCAATTCGGGCAAAAAATCCTGAAAATTGTGTCAAAAGTGTACAAGATATAGGGCGAAAATGGGATTTTTCTATGGCTTTTAATAAGATGTCTTGTAAATTTACAATTAATTTCCGTAAAAACCGTATTGTGAGAATTTTGGAACTTCAGAATTTGCCTGGCTTCTAGTTCCTAAATTTTATATACTTAATAACGAAGATATTTTGTAAAAATTCACTTTTGTTCGAACTACCTGATAAAACTTGTAGGTAGGTAGATAAATGGGGGCGGCGGAACATCCTTGGCCCCGGGCGCCCGAAGTTGTAGCTACGCCACTGAACCCATGTAAACCCTTAACTTATCTTATCCTAACTAAAGACCCTAAAAGTATAGTAAATTATAACAATTATGTTATTAAAATATGATCGCCAACCCAAAATCCCAGATTGTTTGAAAACTATAGGAAAATTGTATAGCTTAAATTTGTTCTCCTTACAAGGCGCTTCATAAGAACATATTAGCAACAATAGCCGATACTTTATTATAAATAAAAAATCAGAATTATTCACACTTTTTACTTCTCAGATAATATATTCTTAATAAATTTTACACAATTTGAAAGTTATTGGGCAAAATATTATCCCAAATTAAATTTATTTTGAGCTGTTACCACAAATTAAGAAATTTAACTGATAACAGTCTTAATCAAATATATGTTTGTGAATTGATTCCACATTTATTTTCAAATGAAAAATGCACGCAAACCGCGCACAGGAAGGAGTAGTCATGTCGATCGTTTTGCAAGAATTCCTTGAATTCGACGGCTGAACTTTCGTGAACTGAAGTCAACCGACAACAGCAATGAGTCAGTTGATTAAAATACACAAATACGCAAGCCATCCCATATGGCACACACACACTCATGCACGCAGAAGAAATCGTGTAAATAAAATTGTATTTAAATATTTTGTATGCTCCGTATGAAAACATGCGTTTTTGCTCATGAATCACATTTTAAGTGTGCATAACTCACACAAATGAATGAGTGAGCAGAAAAAAGGCTAAATTACCAGCGAGGAAGTGCACAAGCAATAAGATTGAGAATAAAAACACCAATTTACATGCATATGTGTGCAACGATATCAGCGCATTGCAAATTACATACATATGTACATACATATATGTATGTGTACGAAGTACAAAAAGTAATGAAACTTTTCTGCAAAACAAATCCAACAATATCACTAAACTGCCAGTTTGAAAAGGAAATGCATGACATACATATTTATACATACTTAACTGATGAATTTGCATGTAGCATGTAAGAGCGAAGAGAACACATTTTTTATTTTCTTTGAGGTCATTTCCTTCGATAAGAATTTTTTTGAATATCGACAAATAATATTTTTTGCATTTATTTACGTAGAAAAGTTGAGCAGCAGAAAGTTTAGTTATCTCATAATTTTTTCCAATACGAGGAATGGTATTCATAACAGTACATTGCATAAAATTCTTTTAGAAACACAAATAATAGTTTTCTAATAAAATATCTACTGACTAAATTTTTACCAAACTGACAAAAACTTTACATTTCTACCCACCAAATCTTTATTACCGCCTTCAAGACAGTCAATACAAATATGTTAACGCTGAATCAAATTTTTAATACGCCTGATTTACGCCTCAGCTGTGATGGCCTTCAGTGCTTTAAGCGAATTTTGGTTTATTGGGTTTCGGCTCATTTATAGTGCACCATTCGCTAGATTATGAACAGTTTCGACGTCATATCCAAAAGTAAAAAGCCTTTGATGAATGCAGGGTCTTCAGCTACGTTGTCAAGCAGCAGCTCTTTTGCGACCTCTACTCGTCGTTGTTTCTGCAAAAAATCCAGGTATTTTGGTACGAGTCTAGCATTGACATGATTTATACCCAAAACATTAACCAAAATGTCTTCGAGTCGCCATAAGAGATGTTGAGATTGGTGCTATTGCTCTGATTTTCAAGCACCGTTTCTTTAACTTTTTTGTTCTTAACGCAATTAACTGAGGTGAATGAACTTTCACAACCTTCACTGCATGTTTTGTGCCACCCAAATATGCTTGTGATACATTAAACTCCACAAAACACATCTGCAACATTTTCAATGATTCCACAGCTGGGCCTGCATTGGAAACCCATAATTTCTAGCAAATTCGTTGTTCAATATTTTTCCATGATAAAAATTGGCATTTTTATATCTTAAACAAAGAGCTCCAAATTACACACTGATTGACATATGTATAAAGATCAAATTTCACAGGAATATAAAAAAGTTTCGCCTCTTTAAGAAAATTGTTATCGATTCGTTTAGCGCGCGTAGTTTAAATGCACCAGTCCGAGTCATATTTGATCAGATGGTAGTTATCTATTATTTTTCGAGAATATTTACCACTATCCATTACATAAAATTCTATTAATATATATAATAAGCGCAACAATGAAATGAGTAGCTTTTAAGTTGCATTTCTTGTAATAAAAACAAATGAAAACAAATATTGGATAGTCGATAAAGTCTTTTCGTATTTTGTCAATAGATGTCCTTGCAGTCGTATATCTCCAGTACATATTTGGTTCATTAAAGTTTATTATAAAAATAAAAAAATAAGTTGAAGTTTGATTAAAAATACGAGAAGACTTTTTCGACTACCCGATAGTTAGTAAAATTTTCCACACTCTTCTCCTGTAAATGTTATACAAGGTGCGTTCCAAAGTAAGCAAGACTTAAAAAACAAGAACAAATGGTCTTTTCGGTAAAATCAATTTATTTTATTCAAAATAGTCTCCTTCTGCTTCAATACAACTTTTTGTTGGAGATGTTCAATTCCATTTCTATGATTTCAATTATGATTTCGGCTGATTTTTGATGAATTCACGGACAGTTTCGATGGAATTTCCGGTGATCACGGATTTTGATTGGCCCACATATTGATCGTCATTTATGTCCTCACAACCACTTTGAAAACGTTGAAACCACTCCACTACCATTTTAAAACAAAATTTAATTTTGGCTCTTTGTTCGAAGCTCATTTTCGCACCGATAACACAAACATACTGACACTTAAAACGCAATAACTTCACTTCCAATCTATGAAATGTGATGAAATACTCACTGGACAATCGATAAAGATAGCAGATTCTAACGCACTTGTCGACATATAAATGTCACCAGGGGGCCGTAGATTCAAAAAGTCCTGTTTACTTTGAAACGCACCTTGTTTTTTTGTAGATTCTATTCTATACATATTTTATGTAGAAATAGTTCCGCCTCCCCCAAGTAGCCTAGAGTTCTCCGATGTCTCCGCATGAAATCAGTAACAAAATTTCATATTTTCTCATGCATTTTATTAACAACCATTGAAGAAATTATATTAATTTCAACAAAAGTTAGAAACCAGAGCAAATTCACCATGTGTGGTAGGTATGCTTTATTGTCTTCTTTAACAGCTCAACTTCAAGAAAACGAAACTGAGTAAGTATTTGATGTAAAAGACTCCTAAACTAACTTTTATTTCAACAAGTATGAGAGACTTTTAAAATCTAAGTCAAAATATGAACTTATACTAACCCACTAAATAATATCGGGTGATTTTTTAAGAGCTTGATAACTTTTTTTAAAAAAAAAACGCATAAAATTTGCAAAATCTCATCGGTTCTTTATTTGAAACGTTAGATTGGTTCATGACATTTACTTTTTGAAGATAATTTCATTTAAATGTTGACCGCGGCTGCGTCTTAGGTGGTCCATTCGGAAAGTCCAATTTTGGGCAACTTTTTCGAGCATTTCGGCCGGAATAGCCTGAATTTTCTTCGGACAATGTTGTCTTCCAAAGCTGGAATAGTTGCTGGCTTATTTCTGTAGACTTTAGACTATTTTTTGTGGGGCTACGTCAAGTCTAAAGTCTACAGAAATAAGCCAGCAACTATTCCAGCTTTGGAAGACAACATTTCCGAAGAAATTCGGGCTATTCCGGCCGAAATGCTCGAAAAAGTTGCCCAAAATTGGACTTTCCGAATGGACCACCTAAGACGCAGCCGCGGTCAACATTTAAATGAAATTATCTTCAAAAAGTAAATGTCATGAACCAATCTAACGTTTCAAATAAAGAACCGATGAGATTTTGCAAATTTTATGCGTTTTTTTTTTAAAAAAAGTTATCAAGCTCTTAAAAAATCACCCGATAGATCAGAGCATGTTAACGTAAGACAAAAAATAAATGGTAAGAAAACGAGTTTATTCATACATATACTACATATATAAACATATTTAGGGTCACAAATGCGATCCTTGTTAAATATACTTATTTTTAACAATACTACGAGCAATTATTGAAAAAATAATGAAAGATTTCCAATATTTTTGGAAATTATTGAAAAAACCTTATAATTGAGGGCCTTACAGTTTTTAGATTATTTTATAACTTATTATTTTAAGTTTTTTGTTGAAGACCTTGTATTTAAATTTGATTTTTAGTGATTTTATTTTTAAATAGCATTAAATGCCAACAAGCGAGTCACAAATTCGTCAAATGTGCTTTCTTTAAGTTTTTTCTATTTAATGTCGCCGAAATCGCTGTAAATATGCCAAGCGCGCTTCAAAATACTGCGAGAAACATAGAGCTTGAACCCTGCATTGTCGTGCCAAATAATAATCATACATTATTTGTATTTCTAGATGCTCTTCCCGACGGGGCTAGACAAAGACTCCATTCGTGAGGCTTACGAGGATGTGCGCTCTGACCAAACAGACACCGATTGGTAAGCGCGATAATTTAAATATAGTTTTGTGAATCAAGAGCGGCAAATCACTCATTTCGCTTGTTATCTTGCTGATTTTAGGGCCGTTTTCAAGTTCCAAAACTGCACCATAACGTGCACAGCACGCGGTCAAGGCTTCGAAGAATTCCGCGAGCAGTTCGGTGAAAACGACCGCGCCTTCGGTTACATCCGCATACAAATGGGCGATGAGATGTCCAAGCGGCAAAAGTTCATCTTCCTGACGTGGATCGGCCAATATGTCGGCGTATTACCGCGTGCCAAAATGTCCACGGACAAGGCGCTCATACGTGAGGTGCTGAGCGTAAGTATTCGATGGCTCGAACATTAACAAAGTGCACAATGACTGTTTCCTTTTTATTACCAATTATTATTTTTCACAATGTATCGATGACTAACCGAACAGTTGTTTCTGCGATAAAAGACGAGTAATGTGTGTATGTATATAATATAATTTATTTGCTTTATTCGAAACAGAATTTCGCCGTGGAGTTGTATGCGGGCGTTGACGACGAACTGGACATTGAACTTTTCCGTGGTGCCTTGGAACGCGCGGGTGGCGCCAACTACGGCACTGGTGAGCCTAATTGGTGAAACGCAAGAGCATTGGGGGCGCAATAAAATTGTATATTGTACTTGAAATTGGCAAAAACAAAACAAAAACAAATTAAACAAAAAATATTAAACGAAAAAAAAAACATATAAAAACAAAAACAATAACAAGGACGGCAAACACTTTCGAAACCAAAATTAACAGCAACATTAAAAACAACAACAAATATCGTACAATACAGATTTCATTGTCCAGAACCAAGTGCGAAGCGTGAAAATCAAGAAAGTTAAAAAGAAATTGGCGGTTGAGGATTGTGTGGATCGGAGGAGTTTAGTGCCTATTATATGTTTAATTATAAATTTAAATTCTTTTTAGGTGTTTAAAACGAGACGTGACGACGCATCAACGAGTCCCTGATTAGTCATTAAGTTTATTGATTACAACTTATATATACATACATACATACATACATACATATAAACATGCATATTTAAGACATTTGGAAAGACGTTTATGTATTGTCCAGCGCATTCTTATGTATTTTGTGAAATTATTACATACATATGTATACTTACTATAAAACAAATACAAATACATAGCAGTTTTGTAAAGTCCAATGAACAGTTTTAACCAAAATCCATATTGAAAAAATCATTGATACTTATGTATATGATTATATTTGTAAAAAATGCAAATAAAAATTAAAAAAAAACATTGAAAATCACTGAAACTACAAGTATATTTATTGAATAGAAATACAAGAAATATATGTACATACATATAGGCAAATGGGAGCGTGAGCGCCGAGAGTATCCTGTAGACTTACCGTTCTAAACGGGGTTAGATATCCGAATTGGCAGCCAACGTGCAATGAGTCCCCGCATGACACTGGCCACCTCTTTGCATGCCCTGCTAAACCTACTCATCTGACACCCTTCTCTCCTTGGTTCCCATCGAAACAGCACGATTCATGGGCTTATCGTTGGATGACGTCGAAGACAACAAAGCTAAACCTAACGGGGATAAGGGGATAAGGTACCCGTTACAACAACAACAGAGTATGCTGTACTCTGGGCAACGATGTACTCGAGTTGTTTGAAGCGACTGTTCTAAAAATAATCCGACCTTGCTAAACTCTCCGCATACAAGAGTTTCAACTGTCTAACCCTAATCACATTATATTCACCACCGGTCTCTGCTGCTTAAAAATAAAAATATCTTTCGAAATACCACTGCCACAGATTGAACAAATATTCAAACAATAATGAAGAATTATGAAATGGACGAAACTAGCTAACCAAGAATCGTCCAGATTTTGCCCAAGATCATAGCACTCCATCGAAGACTGTGGCTTTGAAGTCGGTTGACAAGACTTCTCGAGAACTACTCAACCGATCTTCATGAAATTTTACGGAGGTCTTTGAGATACAATTCTTAAAGACTTGGACGAAGAATTGTTTTTCCGATTACAACTATTTGAATTGTCGCAAAATTTCACTGAAATTTAAATTTTTTTTGTAAATATGTTTGCCAAAAATCAATTTTCAGTTTTTTTTTCTTCGTCCATGTTCTCAGTTAAGGTTTTAACTAAAACGAGTATATTTTCGTTTAGATGATCCTATAAGGAGTCACCGGAAATGATGTCGTAATGCCGTCGCCGAGTTAAAAATTATTTTTTCCAATTATTTCAGAATATCTTTGCCAATAGTGTATGTTTGTAACAATAAATGCTAATAAACTATTTCATTTATTATATGAGAAAAAAATTGTCGAAAAAAGGCTGTTTTTTATCCGAGGAAACCCATATAACCCTTTAAACAAATATCTAAACAATAATGAAGAACTAAGACTGGAACGAAAGTAGACGAGCTAGCTCGTCCAGATTCTGCCCAAGACCTTAGAACTCCATCGAGGACTTCTTTAAGCAAGAGATCTTGGAGGAAAACTTTAGATCTTGCAACACAACAATACAGTCATGCCACAAAATTACTTAGGAACAGTATGGATTGTGGAAAGACGTAAAAAGTTTACTCTTAACTACTAAGAGAAAACTTGGTAAAGTATTATTGTAGACCTTGCTAAAGGGCATTGACTTTGAAATCTCACCTCAGAAATGCGGAAAGTAGAAAAATATGGGGAGATTTAAAAAAAAAAATAAAAGCTTCCATAGCGCGATAGAGGATGACATTAAAAATGTTCTCTACAAATTCAAACTAGATATCTTCAAAACTCTTCCTTTGAGAGCGCAAAACGTTTTGAAAAATACCATTCTGAGAAAAATACGTTTAAAGATTGGAGTTGCTCCGTTCCCCACTCTGTAATAATTTGAATTTAGATTTCAAAATTTCAGAGAATGATTTGTGAGAATTGACCACGGTTCATGGTCAACCTACGAAATGTGTCCTGATGAAACCCCGCGGCTCAAACAAGCCACCGCTCCAGCAATACCAACTAGTTCAAGCTCGTGCAACTCTTGTGAGAAATACCTTCTTTTATGGAAAAATTCCTGCATTACTGCGAAAATAGCGTAGAATGCTCGATATATAAAAAAAATGTCACAAAGCACCCCACGCTTTTCTCAGCACACTAAACAAATCCAATTTGAATTAATGGCGGAGTTTAGGGAATAACATCTAAACTTGGCCAAAGGCTACGTAAAATGTGCCGACGCTAAACAAACAAGTAAACATTTGTGGGAGCGGTTAAATGAAAAATTAAATGGAGATGGACCACCCATACAGGACATGCTTTCGTGGAAAGAGGTAAATTTCTGTGTGAACAAAATTATTTTGCTATTATACGTTACCTGTGCTTCGATTTCTATTTATTTTGTTTGCATTTAAGGTTTGGGCGGATTACAAAACCCACATTAAGGCTAAAGCTCGCAAAATTAAGTTGCATATGTCGGGGACAGGTGGTGGGCCTGCTAAAGTTCATTCCTTCAATTCAGTTCAAGATGGTAAATGGGATAGTAGGTGCTCAAAAGTTCGGTGCGGGAACAAGTGAAGTCACAAAGCTAACAACGTGAAACCACGGATCCAAGCACTCAGAACGACATAAGTGATTTGCAAAATTTGGAAGAACCACCATCTTCTCGCCCCCAAACGTCCCCCAAATGTACTGTGCGGTCACGTAAAGGAAGTAAAAACAATCTCTTGAAAATGCAAGAAGACGGGCAAATAAAGTTTCACAAGGATTGTTCTAAGATTTTAAAAGACATGAATTACAATTTAAAATCTTTAGTTAAATCTAATAACAAACTTATTGAACAAAATGAAGAAAAAATAGAACTAGAAAGACAAAAACTAAAGTTTGCAAAGTTAAAGCATGAGTACAAAATTAAAAGGGAAGGGACGTTAATTTTACTTATTTAAATGTATGAATAATTGAAAGAAATGAAATAGTAAATGGATTGCTTTTAAGTTACTTTATTTAAATTGCGAACGCAAGCTTATTTTAATTCGGTCGCGTATTGTTTTGATCTACGTTGGGTAAAGCCAAATTAGATCGTTCTTCATTAATTTCAATAACTGTTGGAGCTTCAACGTTGTATATGAGGCAAATGTTATGCAGGGCACAACAAACGTTCAAAATTTTAACAACTTTTTTTGGTGCATAGTGAAGCTCTCTTCCGAAAAGCAGGCATCGAAAACGACTTTTTAAAATTCCAAATACACGCTCGATTATTGATCCTGCTTTTGTAAATTTTTCATTGTACAAACTTTCAAGTGAATTTTCTTCTGCATTGCGGTAAGGCGTAAGGAGCCATGGCTCTAATGGATAACCAGAATCACCTTAAATAGGCTAGATAATGAATAATTAGTAAGCCTTAGGCTATATATAAATACAAGTACAAGCGGTTTGAATTAAATCTCCGACCAATTAACCATGACAATTTATCTCCATTTTGGTAGTTGGATAGCATGTACTGTCGTTCGTTTGAAAGGCTCCATACGTGGGCATCATGCGCTGCTCCACCATAAACTCCATTTACAGCTCTTATATACAAATCTAATTATAAAGTATCTATAATAAATAAGTCTGAATAAAACGTCGTAATATAAACTTATAACCATAGCATTGACGCTATGCTTTAGCTTTCGATTAAAAAAGAGATGTTCATCTCATACTGTTCTAACCATCTGGATGTGAGTTCCATCAATAGCAACTATTATTCCAAATGTTGAATAAAAATAATTCTTAGCTTCACGCTTTTCTTGTGAGTTCATTTCACATTTTATGCGTGTCGGACACATTGTTTTTTCAATAGCGTTCAAAACTTCTGCAATACATTTAGATGTAGTGGACTGTGCTGTGCTAACCCTGCAAACCGGCCTTGCCTTATTTGATGTTGATAGCCCCCCTGACCAAGGAATTTTAAAGTAGCAGCAAGTTTTATAGCTGGATTTACTGCCGTTTACCTTATAGGTACCGTTAGTTCTGCAGTTATGCCTCTTAAGACATAATCAAAGGCTTCCTTATAAAGTCTAAAGTTTTGTATGAAGCTATAATCCCAAATGCAAAAACAGTTTATAACCGAACACAACACATATGTATGTACTATAAATAACAAATTACCTTTTTTACGATAATTCCATAATATTAAATTCATTTCTTATATATCTTCTCGTAATCCTTTCTTCAATAATTTCCTCGTCCTCCATCCACAATGCAACGGAATCCATATTTTTCAAATAAATTTAAACTTATTTCATTTTATTTTGACATTTAGCATTCGAAGTTACTGGCACAGGGTGGTACAACTTTCGCATATTTATAAACTTAATTCGATTTTTTACAGAGTGCTAAAACACATTCGAGTCGAATATTAAATTTGAATAGAATTTACTTTCGAATCGAGATACAGAATAGGGCCCCTGGTGCGCGGTTATACATACATACATATATCTATATAAAGTATACTTTCTTTAAGGATATTCATATATTTCAGTATATATGTACATATGCTATTCAAATGTCACCAAAACTAGTTTTATATAGATGTTGCATACTTTTAAGCGCATCTTTTTGGTGAGCTGCTTAAGGGGGTATTCTAGTTTAGAAATTTGAAGAAATCGAATTTTTTTTTCATAATGCGATAGATATTCAAAAATATCTCCCTAAAAGGATTTTTCAAAACTTCAAAGTTATAGCCATTTTAGTGACGTGGCAACTAGACCGGTTGAGCGAATATCGTATAAAACGTAAAACTTTAAACGCGTTTTTCTCAAAAATCCTTTTTTTGGTGCGGTAGCCACAATACCTCAAGTTCTAATCAGTCGATTTATTTGAAATTTGGCATGAATATTCTTTAAACATATCTCTTTCAATAGAAGCAACAAAAAATAAAAATTTGAAATTAATAATATTTAAAAAAAAATCGACAATATTGAAAAATTAGTGAAAAAATCGATTTTTTATGAGTAGCCGCCATTTTATGAAAACATTTTTTTTTAGTTTTGCTGCTTCATGACATAGCGACATTCGTACTCATTAAGAATTGTTTTATTTTTCAGATGACGACAATGGTAGAAATCATGGCGATGGGGACACGGCCTCTTTTTTCTCCCCTTTCCGTCAAGGACGCATAACTGGATGAAATTGTTTTTTTTTTTTTATTTATTTTGTGTAATCATGGCGATGAGGACACGACCGCTTTTTCCCCCCTTTTCTTCAAGGACGCATAACTCGATGAAAAAAAACAGATGGTACAAATATCTAGTGTTTCTTTTTTGTTAATTGTTGAAAAAAGCTCGAATTTCAAGCCTCTAGACTAGAACACCCCCTTAAATCACTATTTTGTTTAATTGAAATTCGAAAGCAGTCAAAATTACTTGCTTAGGCAATCTAGTGTTAAGACGATGTGGAGCATCAATAAAAACTCAGTTAGGACAGTTTTTAGGACTGAAAGCCTCCCACAAAAACACAAAAGAATAAGTTTCTGAGAATTATGATTAAAAATCGAAATATTAATAAAATAATAATCCTCCTGAACTCATTATTTCGTTTAGTTAAAGGTAGGTTAATTGAGGTAAAAATTGTGTATACCTGCCTCCTTTTGTCGCAACGTCCTTGGTGCAAGTCGTTGCTTACTTACTTAACTTAATTCTTAGAAAATAGCTTCTGTTTTAACTTGCCAGCTGCAGCTTAAGATCAGGTAGTTAGGGTACAGCGAGGAAAAATAATAGCAGGTACCTGGGTCAATGAAGGGGCAAAGTGAAAAAAGTATAAAAACTCGTACAAGTTCATAATTTCAAACATTCAGAAAAATATCTCTGAAAGCGTTACATGTGAATGTATTTTCTGCTTCTTAACACTGTTTGATTATTCACAATATAGCAACAGCAGCCAACTTTTCAACAAACGCGAATCGGCTTTTTTATACTTTCTCACACGGACTCATATTTGTTTCTTTTTTCAACAATTTGAGAAAAAGAAATCTATAAAACGCTGTTAATTGATTGGTACAAAAAGTTATACACGCCAGGAACAGCCATGGATCTTAGTTTGGATGAAATAATTAAAACCAAAAAAATCGCTGTACCATCAGCTGTGAAGAAATTGTAAGTGTAGTTAAAATGGCGAAGTTCTTTTCACTTCATACTTATTTATAATAATAAAAAGTGTAAAGCGATGAAATTTAAATTTAAACAAATTTATTAAACTGTAATCCTTTCATTCATATTTCAGCAATAATACGGAAAATCCTCGAAAAGGATTGGCCTTACGAAAAACGTTGAATAAGCCTGTATTCAAACAGAGTATGGTGACTGATGCACGAAATAAAATTATACAGAAGAATCGTGAAAAAATACGGGATGCGCGTGATAAATTGTCAGAATTAACACGAGCTAGTGGTGATGTTCGTCAACGATTATTGGCAAAAAAGTTATCTGCTGGCGGACTAAAAACACGGGGCGCAACAAAAAAGTTGTACACAGCAGCGTATCGAAATGGGGTACTAAAAGCTAGACCAGGATTGAAAAGTACTCAACCCTTTATAAGGCAGCCTGCTCATGTATCAGCGCGATTGCCGGATTTAATAAATGTGCCGCGTGGCTACGTAGACTACGACGATATGGAACGCATGGAAGAAGGTAAGTGCTGTGACTTAAAAATTTAAATTAAAACGCAAATTTGTAATTTATTTATTCTATTTAGAGGAAATAGCTGCCGCCACAAGACTAAGCCGCACGGTCACAAATGACTTTGCCACATTTGGCCAACGTGACGTTTCGCCAACACCACCAATAAGGCGCATGAATTCATGGGTGGCAAATACTGAAGGTTTTGATCCTTTTGATGTTTATAAACCTCGTGAGCGTCGCATGTCACCAGACCTACCACCACCCCCACCTAAGGGCATATTAAGGCCTAGCACCCGACAATTAAGTCCAGATATTTATAAACGCCGATATGTGCCGGAGCCATCATCACATCTCTCATATGAGATGCGTTCACGTTTGGAACGTGCTCCTGATCCACATGCATCTATGGGTATCTTCTCAAACCCAATTAAATCGTCATCATCATCCTCCGGTTATCGCATTGTAGTTAGTAATTTGCATAGCAGCGTAACTCAGTCAGATATCCAAGAATTGTTCGAGGATATCGGTCCTTTATATGATTCACGTTTGGTGCGTCCCGGCGTTGCAGAAGTAATATATAAATCTCTTACGGATGCAGAAAAAGCGGTGGATACATACCACAACCGACAGTTAGATGGTCAACCTATGAAATGTCTCCTGGTGAACCCCCGCGCCTCAAACAAGCCCACCGCTCCAGCAATACCAACAAGTTCAAGTTCGCGCAATTCTTCTGGAAAAACACCTTTAGAAATTGACATAGACGCTTTGCATAAGGTGCTTTTCCGGCGCCATTAACGCTAAGAATTAAAATATTAACTTTTCAGCTATATTAAAAATATAGCAAGCAGAACCCGCATGTCAATAAATACATGTTATTAATGTATCTTAAATAAATATTGGTGTTCACATATGTAACACATAAGGAAATATTTAATACTGTAGATTTACGTTTCAGCCGCAAGTATTTCCGACGTATGAATAAATTATTGACGTTCAACTCAAAAAAGTTATTTTTATTCAAAATTCAAATTGGATGTGATCGCAAATCATGACCTTGTGTGGGTAAATAGAATTTTGTGATAGACTTTTTAGTAAGGAATTATCAGAAAAACAAATTTTTTTTTAAGCATTGGTAATATTTTTCTAAAAATTCCATTATGTTAAAATATAAAATGTATTAATTTTTCATTGCAAATTATGTTGCAACCACTTTTATTGAATAAAAATTTAAAATAAAATAACTTTCATCTACTGAATACTTATTGGCTTATATTAATACTTATCACCTGGCAGCACTGTAAAATTTCAATTCGTAGCATTTTATGTATTGGTTCGAACTCGTTAGCATTTCGCATTTCTCGTTTGCTGTTGGATGTAAAAGAGTATTATAGGGTTGCTTTAATTTTAAAAACAAATATAAATTTATTCAGTAGTTTAACAGCAAGAATTAAAACATAAAGATCTAATTTAAAGTGTGCCCTAGCTAATAGTTCATGAAAACTGATAATTTATTGCTGTAAAGACGTTTTGTTAAATGAAAAATTTCTTTCAACTTTTTTGTTATCAGAAAGTGAAAATTAAAGCAAACGACAAAATAATAGCAACGAGTAATTTTTAGAAAGTTATAAAAAGGATGAAGCGTTAAAAGAGGAAAAGAAAGAAACAAAACTACGGTGAAAGCAAAACAAACCCAATAAATGTATTGTAAACGGAAACTTTAATGGGAAACAGTGTCAGTGCATCCAGGAATGAGCAGACCACAAAGTCGCCAAAGCAACGGCAGCAGAAAGAGAGTGTATCCAAACAAATTCTGAGTGAACAAGTCCAGGATAAAGAAGACCCACAGCAGCAGAACTTTTCTTATCCCAAAACTCAAAAAACACGAAGCAAAAGTACGAACATCAGCAAAAAGTCAGAGGCACTTGAAATAGAACATAACAGTGAAGGGCAATCAGCTGCTAACAATCACGGAACTCAGCGCTCTAGACAGGTATTGACTTAAATTAGACAATATTAACATTGCAATTCAATCATATTTGCATCCTTGCACATATTTGTATGACTAGAACCTTGTTATTACAATTCATAATATAAACATTTGTGCTTCTACTCAACAAACGCGTTGTTTATTGCTGTTGTTGCTAGTTTCTAATATGAACTGCGTTGGGGGTCAGTTAGTTAATTGCCTTTAACATGTCATGTTGAATATCTATACGTTGACATCATTACGCGGCAGCGTCTATAACTATAGCACAGCAGCAGAATATATAAGTATGTGCGCCAGTTTGTATGTACTTTGAAATTTGGTATTCGGTGGTAGAAAGGAATAAGTGCAAGAGGAAGCCATGTGAACCCACCCTCAAGTACGTGCGCCTATGCGTTAACAGTGTCAGTGTCATTGCACGCAGTAACTGTAGCTATTGCCACTAAAGTCCGTGTATACAAAAGTAGCGCAAAGCAGCAACGCTTATGGGTAAAAGGCATCAATCTCAATATGTTCGTATTGTATGTGCAAAGCGTAATGCGCTGCTGGAGTGTGAGCTGAGGCTTAACTGCGTCGCCAAACGTTCAACGACCATTTCACGTCGAATCAGCTCTGCTGTTATTACTTTTCCCACTGCCCCTTTTGCGTAGTTTTCTTATTTTTCTGCGCAAAAAGGTAATAAAAGTCAGTAGAGCTGTGTCTTTGTTATTTACCACCACAAAACGTAGGAACAACAAAAGAAAATGATTTTGCGCGAATAATGCTTCCTCTATGTACCGAGCACAACTTTCTGTTAACCGAAAAACAGCTGTTAAATTTTAAGTATATTTGCATTTTTTCACAAACATGCTCGAATACTACATAGAATATACACATGTTCATATAGATATGTAGATATATAAATGTGCATACGTATTTTTGTTAACATTTTTTGTGTATATTTAGATTTTTCCTAAAATATGTAAACAATATGTATATGTACACGAAAAGATACACATATGTCTGTATAGGTGTATGTGACTCGTGCTATTTCTGCCTTTGTTGCTATTTTCATTCAATAACTTCGTGATTTGCTGTTGCTCACTTCTTTTATTCTACCTCCTGCCACACCACCCCCATAATTGCTCTTCAAGCGTATGCGACGTACTATGTTCCCTACGTACAATTCTTTTGCTGTTATTTCAATCGTTGCTTACAGTCATTTACACATTTTATGTATGAAATTATTTGCCAAATGACGTAGTTCTATATTTTTCGTTTTATACTATAACATACGGAGATGGTGTGTTGATTTTCACCACCTTTACCAGCGCCATAATTGCTGTTATGTTGTGTGGTGGAACTTTTTTCTGCAAGGATTCGAATATTATACCATATAATTGTTTACCTGTTTCTTCATTATCTCCCCCTGTTGCTATTGAAGACACCTAGGGTGAATTTTTCATCATTGACATACATATATGTACATATTTTTGTTTATGTTTTACCTATGAAATCTACGAATATTTGAGCATAACATAATGTATAGCTTTGGCCAAATGCTTATCCCTAAAGTTGCCCTTAACTATCCATTGCCTGGGTTTTTCCACCGAGTCATTGGGAAGGGATGTTTGCCGTAGTGTACAGAACATACTTATGAAGTTAAATACGAAGTACATGTACATATGTATTTGTATATATTCGAGCACATGCTATGTTAAATAAATATGACGTCTACTTGCTTTCTATAATTTCTACCTGCTAAATTTTACTTGACGCTAGTGAGAACGCTTCGAAAAGTGCTGAATGTTTTCGAACTATTCCAGTGCATATATACATTTGTACATACATGCATATTTCTACAGTTGTGTAGATAATATTAGCCTTCAGTCTAGCACACTTCATATGAAGAGAGCATTTTGAGTTGTCCATAATAACAGCGTGGCCTTTTTAACTGAAATGTTTAAAAAAGTGTTGAAACCACATCGAAAGATCATCATTATCATTTTATATAAAAACTAAAACAAGAAACTTAACTTTTGTTGTACCGAAGCTATAATACCCTTTATAAATAAAAAACTTTCCACACAAGAACTTGATTTTGATAGTTGAACTTGTATGGCAGCTGTATGCTATAGAGTCTCGATCTGAACAATTTGTTTGGATTTTATCTCGTTGCCTTACACAATAATCTATACAAAATTTCCATAAAAGTACCTATTTTTGTTCGCTCAGTTTATATGGCATATAGAGGTCCGATTTAGGGTTTTCCGATCAATAAGTAGCTTTTTTGAGACAGACAGACAGACAGACAATATACCAACATAGAGCAAATGCAAAATACATACATACTTATGTATGTACTATATAAAAACAATATTTATTTTGTGTTGTCACACTAAATTGAGCTTCCCACGCGCTTCGCCGTACTCGAAAGCTATAAAGTTTCAAATGCTGCTGAAATGCTTCATATTCGCGTTAGTTATTTTTTGATAAAACCTAAAGGAAATAAATAAAACTCGTTTGACATGTTTTAACAAACCCATTTTTAATTATGTTTCATTTATTTGTTCCTAATTTTTTTTGTAAAAAGAACGCGCGCCGTAAATACTCGGTCATTCATCAGCACAGTACACATACAAATACGAAGGTAATTTGGAAAAAAGTTGCAAATAGAAAAGCAGTAAATAACTGTTAATTATTTTGCACTTTCCTATCCCTTTGCTATAGACTATTGTTCTAATTTTAAAGTAATTATTTTTTTTATTTTAGAATGCTTTTTTATCAATTCAACGCTTTTGTTTGTTATTATTATTTTTGCATACAAACTTGATTCACCTGAATCGGCCAATGTACGCTGTGTGTGATTAAAAATAAAGAATAGAGAATATAGAAGCTCTACATACTCACACATCTATATGGCACATGTTGCTGTCGTGAATTTAAATTACGCACTTGAAAATGTTTATAAACCCCTACATTATATACACACATTGTTTGCCCATATACAGTGTACGTATGTACATACTTATGAATTGAGCCTAATAATATGTATGTATGTATAAGCAGATTTATACACGTGTATGTATGTAGTTTACTATAACCACGGCCTTGAAACGCCTTAAGTACGAAAGTAAATATAAATGAATCTTTATGTGGAACTCGTCGTGACTTTATTTAATAGCGGTGATACGAACACAATTTCTTTAATTCTTCCGATTCCTTTGTGCTATTTCGACTTCAAACACAATTTAGCAGGCCTACATGTAAAAGAGTGAGCAATCTCTCATTCAACATGCTTATAAATATGCCCTACGAACTGATGCGCTGCTGATTTTCGGCCAAGTGAAGATTTCATCATCACTTTTTTGTTGTCATTTACTTTGGCCGATTTGTTGATGTAGCAGTTTGTTTTGAAACTTGTATTGTTTAATTTATTGTTGTTGCTTTAACGTATATTTCTTGTTAATTGTTTTAATTTTCTATTTTATTGTTGTACTTGTGTCCACACCTTGGCCGCCTTGTCGCAGACAGTTTTGTTTAGCTGTTGTCTGAGCATTCCCCGTGCATCACTCGTTATCAGCGAAACTTTTTTCTTTCGCCCCAATCGCTGTATTGATAAACGCTCGCTCTCACCTCGCAGTAAAAGTAGTTTGTCTGCGCCAACTGGTTTTTGATATTTTATTTTCATTAAACAGTCGACAACGTGGTGATACAGTCAGCCCCAAATAAAACGAGTTGGGCACTTTGATTTTCATTTTGATTCGTAGATGCTACAAGATTTAGTTCGAAGAAATAATGTGAGATCTGGTTATACATGGTTTGTCCGGAAAGTAATTGGACTGAGTCGATTTAAAAAAATCTATTGAACCAATCAGTACAATTCTTTAAAAACTTTCAAAATAAGCTTCTTCTGCGTCGAACCAGCGCAGTCAGCGCGATTTCCAATCATTGACGGCGTACGGAAGGCATTCTTCTGAATAGTCTTGAGAGCCGAGGTGCATGCTGCTTGTATCCCCTCTGTCGTCTCTGTATGCTTGCCTTTCATCGGCCTTTTCAGGCAAGGAAGCAAGAAAAACCATATCTGGGCTGTAAGGCGGCTGCGAAAGCGTTGGGATGCCAGCCTTGGTTAGGCAGCTGTTCACAAGAAAGGCGGTGTGAGCCAGGGCGTTGCAGTGGTGCACGCTGCGATGTCATGTCGGATCCGATTGACCCTTCGTTTGAGTTTCTTAAGGACTACCACGTAAAACTTGGCACCTGAGCAATTAAACGAATACTTAGTCGAAGGTCTGAGTTCAAAACTTTGCGCACACGATTCACATTGTCGGTGTTTGTCGAAGACACAAATCTCTCAGAATGGTCTTTACCGAGTTTCACACAGAATTTAATCGCGCATTTCTGCTCTAACGAACGCTGCATTTTCGGCCTGCACCACTCACAGAAACACGTCGCGCGAAAATGTTTGTCATGACTCTCCAGGTGCTTGGAGATAACTAACCAACTGCTCGTTCTTTAGCTAGGAACGCCCTCTACCGAATCCAGTTGGGGCGCGCAAGCTCCGAAGTACAGTCGCGGCGGAAGAAAATCAGTCCTTTTACTTTCCGTACAAACCCTGTATAATCCTTCACAAGTTAAAAAAACAAGGTCTTGATTTTGATCGTTGAATTACTTAAACTTATGCTATAGGGGTTCGATATGAGCGTTTGCGACAAATGACAAAAGGATTTGTGTACTAAAATATGAAGTACGTATTATCGGCGTTGGACTGTGAGACAGACGCCGCTTACTTCACTCGTCGTTTCAAAATTGGTTTTGATTTCCTTATTACATGCGGGAGTCAAGTAGACGAGGCTATTGACGAGCGAGTTCTCTCACCGTCTCGACAATAGCTGCGACATCGTATACTTTATATATAATGCGTGTTGGCACGGTATCGATCGAGTCCCTGAAAAGAATTTCATTGTCGACAATTGCGTTTCGATTACAAAAACAAGCGGTTGGTTAACTAGCTGCTTACTGATCTCAGAGTGCTGATTTCAACCCGCTCCTAAGCGCATGTTTCAGAAGAAAATACAGCTGTGTTATTATGACGAAGGTGGCGATAAAAGCGTCAATAGCAGTGAAAACACCGACAACGACAGCGTCAACAGCAGTGGTGAGAGGAGCGCGTTAAATGTATGCATGTATCTACATACTTATATACATATGTATGTACTATGTACACGCTATGTAGTCGCTCAGCGGCGCAACGCTGACGCTAGTAGCCACACGCGCAGGTCTTTGGACGCTCTGTTTTGCTCTTCGATTCGGCACGTTTGGCGTTGTTGGCACGCTTAACAACGCATCAGTCAACATTAGCGACTCTAGCTGGTCGCTCTGCCCAACACTCTGGCTCATAACGTGTTCAACCGTCTTCCGAGCAAAAACAGAAACATTTTCTCTAACGCGAGCAAAACAAAGCAAATCATTATAAAAACATAAACAATTAAAATATAGACTGTTAAATATTTGTGCGTTTTAATAAAAACATAAATATTCCACGCCGTGAAACTTGTTCGAGTTAAGTAAAGCCGCATAAGTCACAACGTAGTCATAACACTAAAGAACGCTGCAGCATCGTGTGTCTAGCTGATTGAGGAGCGCTCTCAAAACGGGTAAGCTAAAGTACTCGGCTCATTACCAATTTTTATTAGTTTGACGTACGTAAAAAACGCGCAGAACAAAGCCGCGGCATACGCGTGTCCCACAGCCGGCTGGCTGAACGCCTGTCCGCCCGCCCGCCAACCAAGCAACTTCATTTGAATGTGTAATTGAATCGTGTCTAGTGAAGTGCATCAAGATTCAGTATCGCTCCGCGACGTATGTTATTGTTTCTCTCGTTCTGTAGTATTGTAATTACAATATTTTTTCTGCTGTGCTGTGGAAAAATTGTTGAGTAATCACAAGTGACACCACCACCACAAGCAGCAGCAACAACAACAACCAGTAATATGTGTTTACAACGCGACAGCGACGGCTGTAGCGCACACAAACAACAACGTTACACACGTGTAATTTTGTTATTGCTTTTGTTTCAGTGTTTATTTTTATTATTATTAATGCTTGCTTTTTGTTGTTGTTAGCTAGGTGGTGTCGCGCTGATAGTGGCATTCTAATGCAAAGCACTAGCCGTTTTGTGATTATTGTGTCTACGTTTACTTTTTTTACCTCGTAATGTATTTAAATACCGCGTGGCATTTATTGCGTCTGTTTGAAGAGAATGGGGCAGTGTATTTGTTGTTGGTTGAATGCTATGAGGAACTCTCATAAAAAAAAATTGTGTCACCTATATCTAATCAAGTGCCAGTTTATATGTACACATGTGTAGTATATACATATGTATGTACTATATATATTTGTGGCTAAACTGGCGAATTCGGAGCAGTGGCAAAAACATGTAATTGACAGGAAATGCCGTAAAGTCTACGCCAGTGCATTAAAAACCTAGCTAAAAATAAAATATTTTAGAACAAAAACTTCATAATTTTAGTTTCTTTATATTGCACATAGTATCATTTCTGCTGCTGTTCGCATGAAACAAGAACAGAAAATCTGTTTCTGTTTCTGTTCCATTTGCTACATCCCAACAGTATCATTGCTTGTACGAATACACATGCATAGACACACGTGAATTGAAAAAGGCCTCATTACGTCCTCAAAACGCGCACCTCACAACTCACCACACCGTGTGGTGAATTTCTTGTAGTAAAAGTGAGCAAGGCTTTGTATGCATATAAAACGTAAACAAACATCAGCTGATTACAATTTTACATTTGAAGAGTTTGTTTGCTATAGTTAATTAAAATTAAAACATGTTCGTTTTAGTTGCAGAATATGCCGATAAAGTTATTTTTTTTCGCACATTTGTTAGCGTTTTGCTACTCTTTAAAATTGTGTAAAATGCTGTGCCGAGATTTTTAGCTTCCAAAAGAAATACATTTGGGGGTTAAATATTTTTTTACATATCATGCCGACTTATACATGGTCGTACATTCTGATTTTCTGAATTTTATTTGGTTTTCTAAATTGCCAAAAAGCTTACGCTTTATATATTTTTAAACGTAAGAAAAATCTTAAGTTGTTAAAAGTTGTTCTTTAGGCACCTATAATAATTTTTGTTGTTCTTTAGACACATTTAATACTTCTGTAAATGTTAAATGTTTCAACTCCAAAACTTTTAAATCGGTAAATATCGAAATGCCAATATTTTTTTGTCTTAATGAAAACAACATGTGCATTCAAAGTTCAGTTTGCGAGCATTTCAAAGGGTATCAGTGGCAAGTTTTGATAAGATTCCCCAGTGATTACGAAAAGCTCATGTAATTTACTATTGATAGTCACTTTTTTTTAATAAATAATTTATATAATTTATTACTAATTTAAAACGCTAAATTAATGGAGGCTTTTGTCAATTTAAATTACACCTACAAATCATTTAAATTACACTTATTTTATTATTTGCATTACGAGCGCATTTACATTAGTAGTAAAATATTTATAGTCACGAACATGATCGAAAACATTTGCAATTTTTTGTTTATGCAAAATATGCATCTTAAAAAAAGTATTTTTGTTGAAAATATTGTCTAACTACGTGGAATCCATACTGCATATTTTATATTCAAATTTTTAATAAAATATGTAAATTTATATTCTGTCTTCTGACAAAATATGTAAACGATTTTGAAAAAAAAAAATTATTTTTGTTTTGTTTTTGGTTCAAAGTACATATATTTAGCGTGACTAAATTCAGTACCGGAAGTGTTTTTGAAGCGCAATTGCATTTTTTTACATACAAATTTTTAGATAAAATGTCGTAGCAAAGAGAAAAAAATAAATAAATCATTCGCTGTTTCACAAAATTTGTAATTTTTTGAATAATATCATTAAAAGCATTTTATTAACGTAACTTATAGTGCATATTTTTAGTGTTCATAGCTAAAACAGATTTTTGTGTACATACATATGTACATATCGTCACCAAAAATACAAAATAACGTAGCATGACTTTTCATAAGTTTACAGGCGAAGAAAAAAATATATGTATGTATAAAAGAACTCCTCTTATTGAAACCCAATTTGAGTTTACATTATACATACATACATATATTGGTTATATCTGACAGCAAGAGCTGAAAGTTTCATGCTATATATAAATATGTATGTATGTACATATGTAATATAATATAGTGAATCGTAAATAATAAAAAAAAAAACTATTTAAATTTTTTTGATGATACATACATACATATGTACGTTGTTTTGCATTTTAGGTGACGATATAGTATATAGTATTCCTACTAAATATGCATGTATTATTAGTTTTGCATTGAAAATATTTACACATTTTTAACTATTTGTTTATTTTATCTTGATATTTGTATACTATATTTAGTACAATACGGTTTAACAACATTTTCTCTCAACAAATCTAAATTACTTTATTGAAAACATCACATAAATATATTTTTCGAGAACGTAGTAATATTTCAGCACTAATAACTTGTTGTTTACTACCTTGTTTTAATGTGATTTCGTGTTTTGTACTCTGCATGTAAATATGTACATATGTAAATACATATGTATACTAAAGTAAAAATTGCGCGTGAAAATATACTATTTTCTCATGCACTTCGCATGTAGTATTTTTGTTGTTAAAGAAAAGCGCTTACAGTACAACATTCGTGTGCAAGTATGCTATTTTCCTGATAACACAATACATAACATAGCTTACGACATCATACAATACCGTCAAGTACACTAGCATACATTAGTACATACATACATATTTGTTTTCGAACTCACTTTTTATGCCGTTACAACTTTCAATTCGCTCAGAAATTTTGTTGTTATTATGTAAATGAGTCTACGACACGCACACATACAAACATTCTTCGTATGCAATAATAACTTCTGTTATAATAACGTATTCGAAAAGTAATAACAACAATAAAATGACAATAATAAACACTTAGGCTGTTTGAAATATCGTCACAACAAGCACACCGTTAGAACGCACTACAAAAAATGTGTTAAACTGTGTCATACGAGTAATTCTCCACTCACCTTTGTATTATCTACGCGCCCAACCAATCATGGCAATATTT
This sequence comes from Bactrocera tryoni, assembly GCF_016617805.1. Taxonomy (NCBI): domain Eukaryota; kingdom Metazoa; phylum Arthropoda; class Insecta; order Diptera; family Tephritidae; genus Bactrocera; species Bactrocera tryoni. The sequence continues at coordinate 6,974,697 of NC_052502.1, read as the reverse complement.
TTGCTTATGATGTGCTAAATTAAATCTTTCCCGTAATCGACACCCCACTTCAAATCCAACAAGCAATTAATTGGAGTACATGCATTGCATTTCGCACAGTTTTGAGGCGGACAAGTTCAAATTGCCAAATGTGCACGTATGCCATTATCGAAGGTTCAGTGCTCTGTATCAACGTTGAATTTATAAATAACATAATCGTATCAATATTAATTAATGACTGCCCGCCTTAACGGTTCTCCATTGATGCGAGCGTTAAACGGGCCATTGATTCTTTAAGTGCTAGAACGCATTTTTTAGAAAAAAAAATTTATGGTAAACAACATTTTTCAGAAAAAAAAATTTATTGTAAACAATTCTTTATCATAAACACATTTTTTAGAACTCACAAACTTTTTTCTCGCATTTACAGGCTTCTGCTTGGAGTTTTGGCAGCTTAAGTGGCCGTCTAAATTGGAGCTTTACTGGTGGTGCTAATAGGAATTCATTTCACAATCGCAATAAGTCAACCAGAAAAAGGTAATTGAACCGACAATATCTGTACATACACACACAAACAAGGCATTTAACCGCTTAACTAGTTATGTATGCATGTCTGTGTGTTTATTTATTATTATTGTTATTGTTTATATATTTGTATGTAATAATTTCGTATTTTTATTTTCGTCAACAGTTTAACATCGGCACAGCAGCGTCGCTCTAAGACCCCATGGCATAAGCCACTTACCAATGCCATATTCAGTTCACATTTTAAGGAAGCCAGTCGCAACGATCAATTCCACATTGTAGACTTGGTGGCCAAGGGTGCATTCGGTGTTGTCTTCAAAGTAATTAATAAGCGCTACGCGCAAGATTTAACACAACAACAACAAACGACTGAAGCTGCAAACAGCTCGGCGGCAACACCATTACATCCTGCGCCTATTTATGCACTCAAAGTGTTGAAAAAGTCCAAAGTAAGTATGAAACGCATAAGTGTCTTACTTCACTTGACGCAAACTCGAATTTCACAATCGGATCTTTTTATTGTATCTTATGACTAATTTGCGTGAACAACTACTCGCTTTTGTTTTTGTCGTTATTACTTTTTTGTTGTTGTTTTTTTTGCTTCTTGCAATTATTAACTCATGCTGTTATGGCTTTTACAGATAATCGAAGAGAACAGTGTGCAGCAAATAAAAGACGAAGCGGATATTCAAAAGTTGTGCGGTCACCATTCGTTTATTGTGCAACAAGTGGATTCATGGCAGAATCGTCGTAACTTGCATATACGTAAGATGATTTAAAATTAACATTTCATTATGAAATTGAATGCTAAAGATTGAACTAAATCCTAGTAAGCGTTGCTTCGACCCACCATTTTGTTTGAAAGTGCGTACAAACGATTTTTCCGCGGTTTTATATCGCGTTTTCCAATATTAGAGTGTGGTATAAGATTAAGCCGTAAAGAACAGGCGCATAGAATTTAATTTCAATTTCGAAAAATTCGTCAAACTTGCACAATTCATAATTCGACTGGCCTGAGGGGTTACATGGGTTTCCTCGTGTAAAAAGCAGCATTTTTTCAACAATTTTTTTCCCCATATAAAAATGTAAATATTTTATTAGAATTTTTTAAAGTTACATTAACAAAGAAATTCTGAAAACTTTGGAAACAAATATTTTAAACTCTGCAATTGCGACGCCATTCCCTGAACCCTTGGAAGAAAGATGAGCCAGCGTTAGCAGTACGACTCCTTCAGCATCATCTAAAGTGAAAAAATACGTGTTTTAGTTAAAACTTTAACTTCGAACTTCTGAAAGACCTGTGTAAAATTTCATAAAGATCAGTTGAGTAGTTTTTTTTTAAACCCGTAAACCCATGTAACCCTTAAATCAGCGAAGATAGAAGATCGAATACAACTTTTAGGGGTTATATCCACTTGTAAAACATTTTTTGTGATTTTTTTTTATAAATTTATTATATCTATTCATCTCTAGTATGTAATAACTTTAGGACTACTCAAAACTTCGATTTTTGACGAAATGGCGTCTTCTTGCTTTTTGTGAAAAAATTTACACTTCAGAGGGGCTTAAGAAGTGGAAATCATTAATTTGATGCCTTCGATCATTATCTGACAAATATACATATGTAAAATTTCATGTGAACAATTTCAAGTTGATCGATTCAGCCATTACAGAGGAATTTTTTCTCACCGACTTGTTTCGTTCCTTACAAATACGCTTATATCTCCGAAACTATTTGGCGCATCAACTTCTAATAAATTAGAAGAATTTTTCTGAGAAAATTCGTTTATTAGAAATATAACTACTGAAAAGTATTAACTAACTCTATTATTGAATTCGTTACAGTTTCGGAATATGTGCCGAATGGTGAACTCTTCTCCAAATTAACTCATTTCTCATTGGATCTCATTAGGGTATATTTAGCGGAAATCGCACTGGCTATTGGTAATTAATATCTTTGTATTTTTGTCCTCGCCCTATTAATAACTGTATAATTTCTATCCGTTCGACTGTAGACTTTCTCCATAATGCTGGTGTAATATATCGTGATGTTAAACCGGAAAACATACTGCTCACCGCCAACTTTCACATAAAAATAACTGATTTCGGACTTAGTAAGTGGCTTCGCTTAGGTGCAACAACAAGGACTATGTGCGGCACTTTCCAATATATGGGTACGATTTGAACCAAATGACAAAAGCAATCCTTCTTAATATAAATAGAATGTGTTTAACGGTAAAACCGAACTAGAAAAAGGGCTACTAAACAAAACAGTTTTAAATCTTTCAAAACAACCAAATTAAAAATACTTTGATGAAAACGCAGATTTGTGCAAAAAACAACAACAAAAGAAATAGCTAACTGTTAACGAGGCGAACAGCAACAACAAACAAACTGATAACTGTGTTGAAAAGGGAAGAAAAAGCAAAAAATAACAAATTGTTTAGGCAAAAAATCACGTTTGAATTATTTTAAACACCAAAAACTGTACAAATGTTGAATTAATTTAAACGGTTCGTTTAAGTTATTTAAATGCTTAGTGAAAAAATATTAGAAAAAATTAATTTTTGAAATAGTTGAAGAATATGCTGCAAGAAATTAACCCTCATTACTAACTGTCATAGAAGAGTTCAAACACTAAACACCGTTATCAACTGCGCGCGAACACGTTTTATGCTACAGCGTCAGTAGCTGTGCGCTCCTATTCACCCAACAAGATGAACGCTCGCTCGCAGGTTTTCGACCTCACCATCGAGGGTCGTCAAGTGGACGAAGCCGTTGCCAGCATCTTTCATACGGTGCTTTTCCATCGCTGCCAAGGCAAATACATGTATACGGGCGATGCTCAATATTCCATCGGCACTATTGGCTACACCGACGTGGATTGTGATTTCATTGATTTCACATACGTTTGTTGCACTTCCGAGGGGCTGCTGCGAACCGTTAAACGAGCCATCAACGTTTTCAGCGAGAAGTTACGCTCCAATGAAAGTTGCGGTTCCGGCCAAATAAGCCTGGAATTCTTTCAAAAACGCAAATCGCGTTGGCTATTCCAGCAAGAGTGCATACCGTGGGAGGTGTGGACAGTTCATTTAGATCTCATAAAGTATGAAAACGCAGATGATCGCCAAATCAGCAGAGAAAACGTCTCTGATCTTCTAACCGAGAAAGTTATATACATCACTGAGCTTATGAATCGTTCGGACTATGTACCGAAGACGCCAAGTCAAAGTGAATTAGACCTCATTTTTGACACTTCATATCCCGATGTACAGCCGTATCTCTTTAAGTTTGATTACACGACTGCTGGCTCACAAACGCCCTCGGTGACCAATACCGTTAAGAAGATAATTAAGGAGACGTTCACGTTGTGACGTGTAATGCTTGCGAGTGAGCGTAGCCACCGCCAAAAAATGCAAAAACAACAATCAAAACATCAACAACAACAACAACAGCATGAAGAGAACCCACAACAGCAAGTAAGCGCAGAATTACAGCCTGTATATGCTAAGGACACGATTGTTGTGGCCGGTGGAAAGTACTTCAATAAGGGTACAAGTATTATGATTTCTCAAGTCAGCCGAGCACACCGTAGCAAAGCGTTGAGTGAACATGTCAACATCGAGCTGAACGCGCTCCAAACCACCACCTGTATAGGTGCCAAGCCTAGCGAGCGCAAATCAATTTTAGCTGTTGTGGGTGGCATAATTTTGCTGTTCTTATGTCAGCACAATCGCCTCGGCTCATTTTAGTTGCACTCAAACAACAATTTATCACGCTAAACGCTGAAATACAATATAAATTTAAATAGATAGTTGCTAAACTCAACTTAATTGTTAATTGTTTACGGCTAAATTGACTTGTGTTCCACCCTACGTAAACTGAAACACCTAAAAACCATTGCAATAGAGCGCTCGATTCGTGAGCGCGTCAAGCGCAAAAATGTTGTGTTCAAATTGTGATTAACGAGCAGCACTCGTTTCAACATTCGCGTTTGCCTATCATTGTTGAATTCATTGTTTTAACTGAATTTGAAATTTATCATAACTGAAGTCTGCCGTGAAAAGTAAGAATAGAGGCAAAAACAAAAAAAAACTATAAAAACGCAAAAGTATTGTTGATTAACTGTGACACTGCAAATTGGTCTCAAGCTCCTACGCTACTCACACTCGAACGCTCTCTTGCTGGTTGCTTGTCAGTTTGTGTAGTATTGCCAAGACGCTGTATAAAACCCCACAAAATCAGTAATGATAAATGTTATTGCAGCAAATTGCAGCTGCAATGCTCTTACTAAATATGAAAAATAACATTATTCTCAGTTTCAAGTTTATCAATGTAATTACACGTAAATATAAAGTCGATAATGCATAAAGCGATCAATGCCACAATACAGAAAAGTGTTGTCAGAGCATTGCCAATATTTATTACAACCAAATTTAAATTGAAACTTTTTGAAATTTTGAAATCTTGAAAATTTAAAAATCTTGAAAATTTTTGAAATTTTGAAAAATTATAAAATTTTGAAAATTTAAAAATCTTGAAAATTTTTGAAATTTTGAAAATTTAAAAGTTTTGAAGATTCCGTTAACCTAAAATATTTTGATCTGAACTGTGTCATTGCGTTCAATATTTGTTTTATACACACTAGTGTCTTGAATTTAATCTTATTTATTTATTATTATTATTATTTTTGCGCATGCACTGGTCTGCATAATTAATTTAATTTTTTTTTTATACGTTATCCATTATTATGTTATTAAAACTTTTTTATCCTAAAGTTAAGTTGTATTTTTTAAGTCAGCGTACCTTGCATAGAAAATATATTAACCTACATTAAATTGGGTTACACGGAACTCATTCGCAATAAGTTTTGCTTACATTTTATTTGTTATGATTTTGTGATCTTAAACTTGACTTGAACTCGTTCAAGTAGATACAAGCGAAGTTTTTATTACTAAGTTCTATATCTTAAGCCTCATAATCAGCAGATATACAGCCCAAGCGTATATTTGATTTGAACTGCGCATCCCAGCGGTTGTTCGTATTCCTTAAGAACTTTTGTAATTTTCGTTTTGTAAGTTCAATATACTATACATATATTTTTTTTTACTACATATACATACATACATACTTTGTAGTAGCAATGCAAGGGCTAATGAACTGCTATAGTACTGTATTTTATAATTTGATATGTAACAGCCTAAAAATTACCACTGTAAGCACGAACAATTGAAGAAAGAAATGTAAAAATGTTTAAAGTAATAGCACAATGAATGCTATAGATTGATTATTCTGTTGTAGCGAATGAATTATATCAATTGAACGAACTCACCAAACCCAACGTACTACCCATGATACTAAGTAGTTTACGTTTTTATGAAATGAATTGTAATAAACGCGGTGAAGAAGCAAGTGCGTGTAATATGCATAATAAATGTAGATGTGTTTTTAGTATGTACCATTGATGTTCATTGTTGTGTGTTGTGTATGTGTTGCATAGACGTATTGAGAAACGTAAAAAAACCGAAAACGAAATGAGAAAGAAAATATATTAAACTTAAAGTGACATGCTATTTGTCGATAATGTGCTTGCTACGCACTTACAGCAACAAAAAATAATTTAAATGAAAATATTTTAAAATTTTACTATATTCAAAACACTATACTTTCTTTTTTAAATAACGTTATTGGATATTAAAAGCGAAATTCAAAAGCAATGCATTGGAAACCAAAAACAAATGAAAACTTGCAAAGGCTATTTAGTGCAAATGCTGTTATTGTTATTATTGTAGCGGCAAATGCAAGCTTAACTGAAATGCATACAAATAATTTGCCTTTATTGGGTGAAAAATTAAAATTTTATTATTTTTTTAACTTAAAATGTGTCGACAAATGTAAAACTTGGAGTGAGTGGGTATGCCTTAAGCGCACTCTTGATTTTTAACTGAAAAATATGTGCATATATGTATGTATGTACATATGTATATGAATATATGCGTTTAAACATTTTTTAGAAATCGAATCGATTCAACCCATGCCCCAACGTCTAAAACCATGTAGCAATCTACGTGCTATTATGCTGTACAAAATAGTTTTTAGTTTTTTTTTAAAGGAGAATTTTTCCACACATTTGTTGTAAGCATTATAAGAAGTAATGAAAACTTAATAAAAATTAAATATTATGTGTAAATTTTTAAGCATTGGTAAACATGTTAATTTGAAAATTATTATTTTGTTAATTTTAATTTTTTTTGTTAATTTTAATGTGTTTAAAGTTGCGAAAAAATGCATAATTAATTGAATTTGATAAGCAAAACATTTGAGACCATTTGAAACAGTCGCCAAGTGCACACTGAAAATACCGTTAAATATGATTTGAGTAAACTTTGCATACATTGAAATTTATATTAAAAAAACAAAACACCAACAACAAAATAACCAGTTTATTGCATCACTTTTAAAATACGGTCCTTAAGCACAAACCCACGCCCACATTTACACCTACACCACACATATACTGTAATATATTTTATACTCACAAGTGTTTATCCAACTCTTAGGCAACACTTGAATTTTACACGTGTATATAATTAGGCACTTTTTGGGGCCGAAATTATGTCAAACCCTCAACACAGTCCACCAACTCGATCCATATACATATGTATGAACAGCGTATAATATATAAAACAATAATATATACAAAAAATATACTAAATTATATTTTGAAGCACCACATTGTAACAGCTCCGAACTTGAAACGAAGGAGCAGTGTTATAAATACATATTCTTAAACTAAAATCTTTAAAAATTAAATAAAGAAAAAATAATAATAAGTGATTGCTGCAATTCAGCCATAATAAATATGTAGAAATATTAAAATTATGAATAAAACTAATTTTAGCTTTGTATTCTAACAAAGCAACAAGCGCTAAACACACACACATACATGCATATGCATGCAATAAGCACATACACTGCTAAATAAAGACCTGTAAATGAGCAAAAATAAATTCAGTGTAATAGCAGCTATTTACCGTTAGCAAAAAGAAAAAAAAAACAAAAAAAAATTAAATGAAATAATAAAATTGCTTACCTATGTTTCTTTGCGCTATTAACAAGACATATTCATGTCTTATGTATGTATGTGTATATAGCTGTTTTGTGGTAAGCAAATTAACGCAAAGCTTTGTTGTAAGCAAGTGATTCATATTTAGCGCCAAACTCCAATTCTATTGCAATTATTTAGTGCAACAACGATTTTACCGTTAGGTTTTCAATCCTGATTAGTCGTAAAAACCGAAGAAATTAATGAAAAAAATATGTAATAAAAGTTTGTCCACATTCTAAATAAGTAATTGATTTACACACACACACACTCACGCACTAAATGTGCGTACATACATACATATGTATATGTAAATGTTAAAATACACAAAAGTATTGACGCTATGTATGTATATGTTGTGCTTAGTATGTATGAGGGAGGAGAATCAATGGATTCTTGTTGAAAATCAAAATAAATATAGCTAACCTGATGTGAAGGGTATGAAAGCTATGCGACATAACATACATACATACATATATCCATACGCCATTACCATTAGTCAGTAGTGAAATCTGATGAAATATCTCTAAATATTGCGTCTAGTAATTTATTTTTGTTTTATTTTTTTTTATATTGCAAACAACTGCGTATCACAAACTATTATTTAAACTAAGAGGATTTATAATTAAAAAATAAAAAATGAAAAAAAAAAATGTAGAAGCATTAGAAGAGAGCTTGTCTGAATGCAAAAAGGCTCATTTGTAGTGAAAATAAGAATATATCAATTGTGTTTAACTGTTGTCTAAGTTTGCCTACATCAGTAATAATTGATAGAACAACAAAAAGAATTGTGATTCATAATATAATGTAGTTAATTTTAAGTGATTAATTAACACTTGTAAACATACCTGTATTCATACCTACACACATACATATGTATGTATGTTTGTATGTATTTAAAGCAACTGATTAAATTTGATGAGGACAATGATGAAGATGATGTAATGATGATGATGTTGATGATGATGATGATGATGATAATGATAATGATGTTCATGATGATAATGATGAGTATATGGAAATCAAACTAAATGTTTAGCTGAGCAGATATAGGTATATATACATATATACATGTAAAATTTACTTTACCTAGCATAGAAATGGCAATTTTTTCTTGTAATTTTAAAACCTAACCTATTTGTTAAGTAATAATGAATTTGAACTTTTACAATGTCTAAAGTTTTTAAATCATGCTAAAGCGCGAAATTAAGAGTATTTCTTGCAAATACTTGCGGCGATTAATCTCTTCAATTCGTGAATAGTTCATAATTGTAATAGAAATATTAATTATGTAGTAATTTAATAATAATAATTACAATTACAATAACAGCAATGGTGTTTACGACGATTTCTACCATATACAAATATTATATATATATTTAAAACATTAATCACTTAGTTGTAGCAATGAATATATATATATATATATAAATATAAAATAACTGTACATTTAGTTGTGTATGCCTAATGAATGCAACAAGAAAAAAATATATAAAACAAAATTCAAGAGAAATGAAAAATGAAATGTGTAAATATATTAAGTAAACAGAATTTTTAAAAAATATCAAATAACTGCATTGTTATTTATTCGGAATATTTTTAGTGCGCTTTGCTCGGCGTTGGTGCAGTTTTATCCCCTCCACTGTTGTCTACCTGTTTGTTTGTTTGTTTGTGTGTTCGTCTGTTGCTTCTGATTTTAATTGCACATAAATTTGAGATTTTCATTTCATTTTTGCACAAGCCTTTATTTTATGTTACAAATTTTGTTTAAAATTCTAGCTGCTGAAACTCCCACAACCAACAAAAAAGCGCGTTAGACGGTCAGTTTAATATACATATGTGGTATGGCATTTCCTGTAAGAGAAACTGCGCTCCCTGCTCTCTGTTGTTTTTCGTTTTGTTGGATTTCTAACGGAAAGTCTCGTTAGAAATTATTACTGTGAACTAATTTGTGCCATTGTCGCTGTTAAAATTAAAGCTTTTTGTAGTCCATACTTTTTGTTAAGCATATTTTGGTTTGCTTTTAATTTAATTCATATTTTTATAAAATTTGTTCAGTTTCAATATTTGCATGTCATGAGTGAATTTGCCCAAGGTTTCGACAACAGCAAAATTTGCATGTATTTTGCTTTATTCTCACGTTTATCTTCCCAAAAATTTCCAACTCATTGCTGTTGCTTAAAGTATTTTGACAAACTGAACTTAAATATAAAAAAAATTTTATTTTTTTTATTTAAATTTTTACAGAGTGTTTTTTCGTAGTTGTTTTTGTTGTTGTAGCGGCACAAACCCGCTCCAAAAATTGCTTAAGAATATTAACAAATTTATAGTTCCTAACTGCAAACAAATATAGGGTTGCTCGGGTTATGTGTAGATCCGATTGTCGGAGAAGTGAAACCATTTAACTAAAACTCTCCCACGCTTTTTGTTTATTTTTTTATTTTTTTTTATAAGAAATATATTAGAAACTAAAAATTGTTTATAAATGAAGTGAATAAGTCCAAGACTAATAGAATTTGGAATTGAACCCAGATATAAATGTTGTTAATATTTCAGCTCAATTACCGTTAAAATATTCAAGAACTATTTTTATAGGATATCATCTCAACTTCTTTTAAATCTGGATCCGTTTTGGTAACGTAAACTCAAAATACTTATAAGAGTCACAAAAATTATTATTTTTGGCTGTTAACTGTCAACTTGCTGTTTATTCAAAGCATTTGCGAAAAAAATCGCATGACATGAAATATCACATGCAACAAAAAATATTTTTAATCTCTGTTAATTTTAATGTCAATATATCGTCAATACATTCTTTCTTTTCTTCCATAACAACAAATTTCTACGCTAAAGTGTAGAGTCGAAAGTAGGGCCACCAGGGCGGATGATGAACATGCGTGTTCTGTTCTGTTAAGCGCTTCATTTGCACTGCAACGAATAACATAATATTTTTCTTTACCTCTTTTGCTTCTAAACATCTTAAGTCAAGCTAATGTTAAATTTATATAAATTGCTTTATTTCACAATAACACCAGCTCAAACATACTTCATCAAACAATACATGTGTGTTTTCATTTCTCATTGCCAGCGCCGGAGCTGTTGCGTGGTGAGCCTTACGGTCATGCAGTCGATTGGTGGTCACTGGGCATACTCGTCTGTCAGATGCTCATTCAAAAGGTAAGCAGTTTAAATTATTCTTGTTCTCCTAGTAGTTACTGCAAAATATATATGTACATGTATAATTTTCTATGTGATAATTCATGTTTTTGAAACCGCAGTTTGAAATATTTCCCGTTAAGAACTGAGATTCACTTCAAAAGTTTCAAACTCTAAATTATCACAATTAATTTTTTGGTAGTAACAGTCGAAACACTTGTGAAATATTAATTTAATTAATATTAAATTAAATGTAGTAAGAAGAAATTAGCGTGAGTCTCTAGGCTGTTAAAACTAAAATAACGATTACTATTCGTTTTGCGAACCAAAGATGTGCTTCTATTTCGGTACTAAGTAAAGCTAAACAAAGCACACTTTTGTTTTGTTGTATAATTTTTAAAGATTGCTGAAATATTGACTGAGGTAAAATCTATATGTATGTGATGAATGAATTCAAAGTGCATTTACTTGAATGAGAGAAATTGAAATTGTAACAGTTTTGCACCGTTACTAGTTTTTTAGTGCCCTTGGCAGAAAAATGCTAGTAGGTCTCAGTCTCGGCGTTTACCTTGTCTTTGGGTCACATTTCCTTTCAAGGATAATTTTTTTGCGGTCTGAAAAAAAAGTCGCTGAATCCGATTCGGAGAATGAGATTGGGATGGAAGTAATTCAAAGCTCAATTCATATAATTTTCCTATTTTTTTCATTCTGTTGATGTTCCGTCTTTCACGTTTTGCATTCGGTTCTTCGTATGCAATCCACTCGAATGGATGGTTGTACTGCAGTTAGAGGCATGCTTCATATATTATCACATAGCGACTCCGAACATTATTCGGAATCATCAAACTATTGTCGGGCGTTACGTAAAATGTTCTGCATTTTCTCGAAATTTTCGTTGTTTGCTCTTGAAAGCTATTTTGTCATATTTATGTACTTCCACATATAAGAATACGTGCTTAAAATCCTGCACTTGGGATCTGCTGTAATTTCACCTTTTAGATAGAACTAATTTATGATAAGTATAGTCTCTGATATTAACTGTTAGCTACTTCCTTTTTTCAGATTTAATTTCTTGACTAAAAATTTCTGATACTACTCCTTTTGTGTCATTAAAGGCATGTTAAGCTGTCCATTTTGCTGAAACTATAATTCACATTAGTTGATACTTGGAACTTCATAAAAAAATTGATCTATAATGAAATTCATTTGGACAATGACCTTAAGTCTCTAGTATTTTGCAAAGAATTGTCATTACCACATTTTCTCTTCCATTCTATACCCCTTGTTCTTTTGTGGACATGACAGTGCTCCAATTAAATATTAACGCCCTCGAATCTATCTAGATTTCCAATAAAGTTGCATTCAGATCTTTGTCAAGATACTTCAAAACTTATGCAAAGCTATCCATTACTTACCATTTTCATATCTAGCTGCATTATGTGATGTTGCTACAAACAACCGTTACGTGAACTATTACACTCCCTTTGCAACACATTGCTAAAGTGAGAAAAGTGTTGGAATTTGATTAAAAGACCAATTCGTATTTTTTATTATTTTTTATTTTTTATCCAAAAATTGTCAGTCTATATAAAAATCGTACAAATACATTTTGTTCATATGCATGTATGGTATATAGGTGTTATGTAATCATCGTAATTTGTTCGTATCCACGCGCACACGCATTGTGCACCACTCAACTGCATTTCAATTACTAAAATGCGTTTTCGATCGAAATGCAATTGAAAGTCACAGCAGCCATAAATGCGCATGGATCGCTCAGAGACCTAAAAAACTTGAATTGCAAGTGCCAGCAGAGTTTTCATAAACATTAAGCATACGCATACATATAATTTATAAAATTAAACGTAATTGGTCCATGGTATGTAGGTATTATCTAACGTAGGTTGGTGTTTGTTTTTGCTGTTGCTTTTGCTTTGTCTTCCAATGCATTAAAATAATATCTATCGTTTTATTGTTGGGGCTGCATTAGTTGCTTTGCTTTTGTTGCTTTTGCTTTCAAGGCGGACGTTACTGATGTCGAGCTTTTCAATTGTGGACTGCTTAGATTAAAAGCTACAAATACATTGTGGGTCTACCCGTCTACCGTTACGTAGTGGTTCTAGAACTTAAAAGTAGTTGTGCATCTTTCGTAATGATTGCGTTCCTCTTATATCCATCGGCAATAATTACTCGTACATCCTCATATATATTAAAATTAAATATTCCCTCGTTTGAACTTCACCTTACAGCATTTTGTGGATTTACTTGTATTTTTTTAATTTAATTAAGCTTAAATTACTTTTGTTTTATGTATATAATTTATGATATATCATAATTACTTGTGTAAGTATTATTGCTTGTATGCCATCTTCTTGGTTTGTCCTTATTTGTTTCCACTCAAGTGCAGCGAGTGTATTCCAATGCTGGGTAATTAGAAGTAGAAGACCTCTAGCTCTCTGTGTGGTGAGCACTAGACTGTCATGGCGTTGGATGTTGCAATCTACAAAGCACTTGTTTTAATTCTCCCGACCGTTATCGGCACTTTCTTGTATACTGTTTAATAATAACTTTCATGGTTCTCTTTACACTGCCTACGTCATACGAATGGTTGGTTGGTTGCCTTTATCTTGCAAATATTAATTCTGTCGGTCCCTCGTTTTGTCCGTTTTGTTGATTTCGTTTCTTTCTAAATAGTTTTTACAACTAAAAATAACTAACTATATATTATTAAGAGCGTTGAGTTTGTGACCACGTGACATCGGTCAGTTTGTGTTTTTGCAGAACTTCATACCCAATTGTTTGCTGTTTGAAGTGTGGTCAAATTGTTGTTTTTGCTTTTGAATTTTTGCTGTTTTTTTTTTTAAAGGAGGTATTCGATCGGATGCATATAGACTTCTAGTCAGATTTCTCCTCCTTGGATTCGCTACTTTCCTTAGATTCGGATTCAGACGAATCGGATGACGAGTTGGAATCTTTAGATTTCTTGCTCTCACTCAATTTCTCAGCCTCGGCAACGGGTTTTTTCTCTTCCAATGTCTTGGGTTCACTTTCCTTTACCTCTGGTGTTAGTTCTTTTTGTTGCTGCTGTGGTAACTCAGCTGGTGCGGGAGCAGCGGCGGCGGGTTCTTCAATTTTCTTAGCTTCTGGTGCGGCAACAGCGGCAACTGGTGCTGCTGGTGCTGGTTCCTCTACCTTCAAGGCCTTGGCTGCGCTTTCTTCGCTGGCTTGTAGTGGAATATCACCGGCTGGTGCTAGCGCCGCTGGTTCGACCTCCTGAGCAATTGGTTCGGATGCAGCCGATTTGAGCAACTCTTTGGGTGCTTCTGGTAGTTGTTTCTCAGGTTCGGCAGGCTGTTCAAGTGCAGCATCGGTGGTGAGAGCGGGTGTAGCGGCAACGGGGGTAGCAGCAGGGGCGGCTTCTTCAGCTAACAAACTCTTTACTGCTGGCGCTACTTCAGCAACAACGGAAGCAGCAGGCACAACGTTGGCATCAACCTCATTTACAGCTTCGCCAACGCGTTCTTGACGTGCTGGAGTTTCCTCCTTCTTAAGTTCAGTAGCAGCAGGAGCAATATCAGCAGTGGCGGCAAGAGCGGAATCAGTCTTCACCACAGGTGTTTCCTCAGCGGCAGAGAGCTCATCCTTCTTCTGTTCGGCTGGTGCGGCTTCAGCAATAATGGTGGATTTGCCTTCAATATTAGTTTTCTCCTCAGCAGCGACAAGGGTTTCCTCAGCTTGTTTTGGCTCCTCAGCGAGACCGGCAACAGGTGCGGTGGCGGCAGCAACAGGCAGGGCTTTAGTTTCCTCTACTTTATCATCAGCGCGTGTCTGCTTATCCTTCTTCTCTTCCTTCTTCTCGGCAAGCAAACTCTGGCTGATTTCGGAATCGGGAGCGTTCAATGGGAGTTCGACGGGTTTTAGGTCCTTCTTCTCCTCGTTGGCTAGGGCCGGCGCTGCTGCAGCGGGAAGTTCAGCTGCACGTGCCTCGACTGGCTTAACCACATCGGCAACCTTCTCATTGACCTTTTGTACTTCAACGGACTTCTCTTGTACTTGTGGCACCGCCTGTACTACCGGTGACACTTCCTCATCTGGTACGGGCAGAGCGAATGCGCTGACGAGCAGGGCGGAGAGAATGACTAATTGGAACTTCATACTGCAACAGATAGAGGACAAAAAAACGAAAAATTATTATTACATAACCACTTAATTAAGGGGTAAACTAATTTTATTTGCACTTGGTGTGTATAATTTAATTATGCCTGGCCTAAGTGGAAATAAATGGCGCCTCTCGAGGGCTTGGTCAATTGGAAAGGTCATATTAATGCGGCGCAAATTCATACAATGTTGATTACACAAGCGGAATTCCTAACAATTGATTTTGCACAAAGTATTCAAAGTATTTTTACACACATATTCCACACATTTCAATGGACCGCCACGTATTTGTATTTTTAACAAGATCTATTTGTAAATCAGTGGACAGAATTCGACTAGTACAAGAGCCCTGCGCACTGTATGTACATCTGCTTAATTTGATTGAATTGTCTGCGCCGCTCTCCAAATGACGGAAGCTTGCAATTTAATCAACGACGATGGCGCAACTGTAAGCCGGCATGTGTAATCTCGAAGCATTCATTGTGCTGGCCGCCCATGGCCACGGGAGGCGAGAATCATATGAACGCGTGAACGCCGTGACCACTAAATTCAACAAGCAAGTTCAACGTACAGCGGGTTGGGGGGCTAAACGCGCCACCTTCCAAAAGCTCACAAATAATTCTGGAGCATTCCTCCGATCAGCTTAAGTGCTAATTGTAGATGCTAAGTGGCGCGGGCATTATACTCGTGGATGTATGTATGTATATGTCTGGGAATACATGATTTTAGTAAATAAAGCTTTCGTTACATTGTATTGAATGTGAAATTATAAATGACACTCGACTGACGTCTGTGAATGTGGGTGGTACGCAGTGAATCCTGCACATTTCGCTTAAATTCCGTAATTGCAATTCAATACCTTACTTTTTGAGTTGCTAATTGTCGCAAAATAAATAAAGTGAGTTAGTTGTTTTGATTACTCATTATTCGCTTGACAAAACCGCTTACAATTCGTATTTATTTATACTTCACTGCGACGGTTTTATTTCCATTTATATCACATGATCTAATTGTTTACTCTAAAGGCCCATAATTTGATCAACAAACAACGAATATGAGTAAGTGATAATAATTGTCATATTCTGCTTTGATTATACATAAAATGAATGCAGCGGTTGTACAACCTAACCTCAACTTACAACTAAGGCTTTAGTCAAGTTAAGCTGCGTTCTTTTGAAAATAAGCCTTAAAAGATTACTCACTTAACTGCTTGAAAAGCAACAAGTAGAGTTCACTGCTTTACCGAGTTCAGTAAGCTTAGTTATAAAGGAAGCGACTTAAGAAGCAATATTTTCACGTCAAAAATAATAAAGCATTTTCAAACAATCACTACCAAAATGCCTCAAAATGCTATCTACGAATAAAATTAATGATATTTTTAGTTGATATTGCTGACAAGTGTTTTTATAACAATTGGAAACATTTTATCGTAGTTGAGTGTGTTTTTGCGACTCGCCTGCAAGCTTTTAATAAGCCCAAGTTGCTTTAAATATCGAACTCGGCAAAACTTCTTTTTTTTTACAATTTTTGTTATATAAGTTTGCCACACAAACAATTAAACTGCATTCCTTTACATATATATTTCGCTATATACATACATATGTGTATGTATGTTGAAACAACTGATTACCTGTTCTCTATTATGTTTGTAGCGCAGCTCCGCACGCCAAATATTTATTTGTTTATTGCAAAAAAATTAACTCAAAGTTCGGTATTATTATCAGTTGACATTTGATCACACATTCGTAGTTTCTATTGAAAATATGTACGTGACTCAATTAGTTTTATGAACACTCGTTGAACTTAAGAGAAGATTAAAAATTTCACTAATGCAATCTTTTCAAGAATATATTGGGTAGTCGAAAAAGTCTTTTCGTGTTTTGTCAATAGATGTCCTTGCAGTCGTATACAAGATCTTCAGTGCTACCAATCACATGGTGTCATATATTACATATAGTGTTGGTGAGGTGAGATTTTAAGCTTAATTTAAATAAAAAAAAATAAATTCGGGGAAGTTGGAAAAAAACTACAGCTGATCAAAAATGAGTGAAAATAACGAAAAAATTCGCAGTATTTTGAAATTTTTGTATAAAAAAGAAAAGAATGCCACCAACGAAAGTTGTGAAGTTTGCGGATACGATGGTGTATCAGTTCGTTTAGCACAACAATGATTCGCTTGCTTTCGTTCTGAAAATTTCAATGCGAAAGATGCACCTCGCTCTGCTCGACCTTTCGTTGAAAAAGTCAATGAAATTATGGATCAGATTGACCAGGACCGTCACATAAGCCGCCTTGACATCGCTAAGGAACTTAACATTCATCATCAAACGATTTTGATCCATTTAAAAAACGCTGGCTACAAAAAGAAGCTCGATGTTTGCGTACCAAATGAATTGTCTGTGAAAAATGTAATGGACCGAATTAACATCTGCGATTCTTTGCTGAAACGAAATGGAATCGAACCTTTTGTGAAGCGAATAATAACAGAAGACGCAAAGTGTATCAAATACGACAATAATGTGCGAACTAGATCATGATCCAACGTGGTGAAGCTTAACAAATAGTCACAAAGTCAGGATTGACGCCTCAAAAAGTTATGCCGAGTATTTGGTGGGATTGGAAAGGATCATCCACTATGAGCTGCTTCAGTCTGGTCGAACGATTGATTCTACATTTTAATGTCAGCAACTGATGATATTGAAGCAAGCAATCGGCCAGAACTTATCAACAAAAAGAGCTTCGTCTTCAATTAGGACAACGCTAGACCACACACATCTTTGATGACTCGGCAAAAACTGGGAGTGCTTGGCTGGGAAGTTTTGATGCATCCACCAAATAGCCTTGACCTTGCGACATGGGACTCCCATTTGTTTCGGCAACGCATCTCTTAATGGAGTAAAGTTGGCTTCAAGAGAAGCCTATGAAAATTACTTGTCGCAGTTTTTCGCCGAGAAACCAGAAAATGTACACCGCGTTATATTTTTAGTTTGAAGTCACATGAACGTCATCACAGTTAGTGAATTGTTTACAAAACCATGAATATATTTAAATTTGATTAGATAAATAAGCAAAACCTGCGTCAACCATATTGAGCTTTCAATTAGAACATTTTTACTGGCAGCCGCAGACGGCGTTTTAAGTAAGCACTAACAATTTGTGCAAATGTCTAGTTAATTTCGAAGAACTTACTATGAAAAGGCAAAATTTGCAATTACATGAAATTATCGTGATTTGTCCAAACACAGAAACATACACTCACACATCGACAGTCGGGCATTCTCAACTGCCAGCTGCCAGCTATTTTGCGGCGACAGACAATAGGAAAGTTTTTCAATCGAATGCACGAATTTTGCGAGCAGAAAGTAAGTGCTTAACTAAATTACGGTTAATTGCCGTCTTCTCAGAACAGTATAATTTAATAATAAACTTTTTATTAGGCGCCATAAATCTGGCGAAACATTTTTATAGAGCACTATAATAGCCACAAAGCAGGCTACGGTGATGATATAGTTTTCTGTATTCGAACTGTGTCGCGAATTTTAAGTAAATCAGCCGAAACGCAGCTTGAGCGTTAATGGCACTGCCATTATTCTAGATGTGAAACTTGACTTACGAGTAATTAATGGCTTCCAGCGCTCGAATGCACTTGGAAATGTCTCGCGACAGCGCAAGTAGGTGGACAATAATTTAAACGCTTCAAAAGTGCAATATGCAAATCAGCGCTTATGCCTGCTGCATTAACTACGAAATCGCCACAATTGCCAGGCGATGACTAATGCCGCGCCGCAGCGCGTGCGTGCAACTGAAAGTGGCGAGGCAGTAGCGCAAACGTAAATCAGCGTATTTCCTTTCCAAAGTAGTGACAATCATAAAAGGCACTTAAAGCGCAATCAAAGACGAAATCGCGCCTACAACTTTTCAATGCTTTTCAACACAGAAATATGTATATTTATTTGTATATATGTATGGGTAAAGTGCCTGCAATTAATAAACGTGCCATCAATAACGGCGCATTACACACAACCGCTCATATGTATGTCTGTACGCATAGGTGTATGAACCACAATTACATAACATGCGCTAAACGGTTTATGGCAAAGAAGCAAAAACGTTTTGCAGCCTCGGTCCGGCCCGCCAGCTCGAACTTAAAAATGCAAAATTTATGTCCGCTTGCTTTTTGCCGCGCCTTTTTGCGAAAAAAATATTTTTTTTTTTATTTTTGCAATATATATATTTTAATATATTCGTACATACTTATATGTATATATTTTGCTTGGCTTCACAGGAGTAAATAGATAAAACTCGTTTTCATGCCAATTCGTCTCACATTACGCGCACCTTCGCTCTTCCTTGCGCACAGTACCTTCACACATACATACATATATGTACATAAAATCATATATGTCCAATGATCTGTGGTAAATGCTACAAACTTTCTTGTTTCTGTTTTTGTTTTTGTCATATGCCCCGATTTAGTCGCTTCGGATTATTTAATATTTAACGATGCGAAATGCTTCATAGCTCTTGGCCGGACTACTTGCCGTCCATGCCACCAAGCTATGCCAACTATAGCATCGCCAGCTTTCACAGCTTTGGTTATCTGGCGACTCCGAGCAGAAGTCGAATTTTTGCGTTTAAGAGCAACGCGTTCATTGACTCTGCGCCGGACGCGGCGCTGGCCAAGAAACTCGTTTATAGAATAGTTTGAGGCGTTAGCTACTACCCAACAGGTAGGCATCCATGCCATAACTTGTACATCTTCAGCATCATCTGGTTATTTGCACGGCAAGCCAGATTCCATGAACGTACGTATGTATGTATGTATGTATGTATGAGCACATGTATGGATTCTTGCCGATATTCTGCCAGCCATGCCACTCAACTTTGAGTTTGAACTTTAGCAGGATGCCAGCAGTAGGCGTTTATGCTTGCTCGCTTCTAATGTTAGCCTTGCCTTTCTCTTGACAATACATAACATATACCTATATGTATATACATACATATATATGTATGTATTTGTTTGTTGTAAAAAACTTTATAATGACAAGTTTAATTAGGTTTTTTTTGCTTGGCTGCTGCAATAAATTTGTACCAGTCATTTCATTTATTGTTTATAGCCCAGCCATAAAGCTGATGGTAGATTAATCACAGCTTCCACTTCGGTCAGGTAGCCATGGCCTATAGAAATGTGCTGAGTGAAGTCGTAAAGCAAAGAAATATAACAAATTGTATGTAAATAGTAGGTAAATATGTGTTCGCAGTTATGAACATGCTTGGCCATGTTCTACGCTCTTTGGGTTCAAAGAAGTTATGTTAATTTTTCTCTATCAGCTGTCAGCATTGACAGCCCGCAAGCGTGCCGTTCTTCATTTTCGACAAAAGTATTTTTGATTTTTTCAGCTTTGTATTAAAAAAAATATTGTATTTGCCGAAGTCATTAATAAAAATCCATGAGTGAGTTGACATTCAAGCAATTTTTTTTTTAATTTCGTGCGATTTTAATTAAAAATAATAGTAAATTTATTCCTTGAAATTCGTAGTTTTACTTCCATATTTTTTAAAATAAACGCTGTTAACAGAAATTATATTGAAATTAAGTTAATAGAACCAAAAATAAAAAAATTTTGATTTTTTGTTAAAAATATTTTTATTAGAAATATAAAAATTTTTATCAGTGGTTGCATGGAAAAATGGCTGTAGTCAAGTTAATTTAGAAATTAGTTGTTGTATTGTAGTATACGGTGAATTGTAAGATTTTAGTTTCAAAAAAGTTTTTTTTGTTTTTGAGATTCCTTATGTTTTTTTCTAAAACATTCTACATATCAGTTTGAACCTAACGTAACCGGAACGAACCCGGATTTTTATCCATCCAAGGACTGTCAACTTGGCAGAATTCTGCCGCTACAAGAACAACAACAACATATCTTGTTCGGAAATGTACCATATTCTACGAAGATTTGCAATAATGCCACGTTGACAGCGGACTTTTAAGATAAGCATTAACAGTTTAACAACTAGTGATCTAAAGCCAAGCTAATCAATGCCTTTTTAGTTTAATTTTTTCTTTTTAAGTATGTATATAATCGTTGGGTAAGAATAAACTTTAAAGAATGTATTATTAGCACTACATATTTTCCGTTTTTTATGGCCTAAAAAAATATTAGAAAATTATCGAACTTCAGCGGAGAGTGAAGTTAGTCAAAAAATGGATTGTTTATAGCTCTCTCGAGTGAGTACTATCTAAACAGCATGCATATTTCCCATCCCCAAAGTAATTTCAAACAAATTCGAAACTACATCGCACATAAAAGACCACAAATTGATGCTTTTTCATACTTTTGTATTCAATAAGACAAACGGCACTTGCAATAATTCAACAAAAACCGATTGGCTGCCATAAAATGAAGCCTGTCAGCGTTGCAGCATCATTTAGCTGGCAAATTAGTTGCCAAATGGACTGCGCATGCGGCACCAGGCGACAGCACACTAGTCACGGAGACAAGTACTTGTTGCCTTGTTGCCTTATTGCCTGATAAACCGCATTACGGCGAGCACTGGTGAGCTAGTTAGTTGTCCACCGTCAATATAAAACCGAATGAGTTATGCAGTTGCAAAGCGAGTTGTTGTTGTTTTTTGCATTTTTTTCTATTGCTAATTTTTCTGCAAGTTTTGCTGCAATTGCTTGAGTCGCTGGTAAATTACCAAAGCGCGAAAAAGAACGATTTCTGCTTGAAACATGCAGCGCGGAAAATCTAGTTTCGAAGGAATGCGATTTGTTGCATGCACGAGCAGCTATGCAAGTGCATATACTATACGTATGTATGTATGTATGTATAAGCTTGCCACCAAGCATTGGTGCATTTATTTTGCTGGTGCGGTATTCTAGAACACGGTGTCATGGTACAGAGTCACAACTGCATTTCATTGTCTGCTGCTACAAAGCAGTCACACCACACACACACATACATACATCCAATGCAATATGCAATTGTATAGGTAATGGCTAATGGTTAATGCAGCAGTTGATTAGCAACAACAAAAACGCTGTAATAATGCAATTGCGCGCCTTTTCAATTTCTATGTGGAACCTACATGTATTAATTACGTTTTTGAACTTTGCCAAACAAATGAGCGATGAAAGGCCCTGGACCATAATTGCCGCTGCTGGCATGTAACAGCTATTTATGCACTCGTATGTGTATGTGGGGTTGTGTGCACGCCAAGCTGTAAGCGCTTGAATTATGGCGTAAATGCAGCCGATCATTATAAAGCATACACAAATCGAAGCTGGTTTTACTAACACGTTATGTTATGCAAACAAGTTCTCACTCCACACAACTGCACATGTATGTGTGTGTGTGTGTGTGTGTGCTATGCTTACAAGCCTCTGCATTCTGCAATTGAAATGCGATTGCATGAAGTTTTCCAAAAGTCAATGCGGACATGCTTATTTCATCAGCAATAATGAAAATCTGGCATGTGACTGCGCTGCGGCTTAACGGACCACGGGCCTTAGCCGCCGAGGAGCGGCGAATGCACTGCTTTGGCGCATGTGTAGGTGTTTCCCACCGTTGACTTGGTGTCTTTTCTTGAGTATTTCTTAATGTCAAATACAATATATGCAAGATAGCTCGGTTGGTCGGTTGGTTATTCGTACACCTTGAATGTCACTTGGACAAGTGGTTTGCATTGCATTTATTATATATAAATACATACATACATACATATATTGCCTGTTATGCACGTGTGTGTGCGCGCATTATTTGTCAATTTTAATATATTTCTTTTAGCTAGACTGTGCGCTTCGATTGTTAGGGCCCGTCTTGTCCGATCTGCGGCTCGAATTCGTTGATCTACAAAGTTGGATCGAGTTCAACAACATGTTTCTACGTTTTGATTAATAGATATGAACAGGTTCGGATGGCGTGTGAATATGTGATAATTTGATTTTTCAGTTCAATGTCAAGTTTGGTTTTGACTCGCTAAATAAATACATATGTATGCAGTTGCATTTTATATTTATAAAAAATAATTTGTGCTATGTCATGGAAATTTGTTAATTGGCGTGGCATTAATGCGTGCAGACTTTTCTGCAAAATTTTCATATAAATAATAATAAATATACATAAATATGTTATGAAATTCGTTTGGAAAAGAAATTGTGAAATTAATTTTTTTTTCAAATTATGTTTCGGCCATTATTACTTTTTTAATAAAATATTTTGCGAGTACAAAGTTTCGAAATTCATGTACCAACTTCAATCATGTTTTAAAACAAAAAAAATTAAATACATAGAAAATTTTGAAATTCGTATATCAATTTCAATAATAAACAAATAAATACATAAATACATTTTTTGAAAATTTTTTAGAAAAATACTTTTTTAAGCTTCGAAATTCACGAATGAACTTCAATAATGTTTTAAAACAAAAAAAAAACGTGTATGCATACAAAATTTCGAAATTCATGTATTTCAATAATAAGAAAAAAAATTAAATACATATATTTTTTTGAAAATTAAAAAAAAAATAGTTTTTTAAAAAGTGTTTTAATCCTGTCATCCTTATTTTTTCTACACTAAGCTCATCCTTCGTCATTTTGACTATGACTTATTTAAAACGCTAAAAAAAATTTGGGAGGGAAAAAGCGAAACCAAAATGGATTTTATTACTTTGTTTAATTTTTAATCAAGAAGTAACGAAATTCATATACCATATATTTTAAATTGAATTTTTTAATTAAATATATTTTTAAATTGATTGAAGTCGGAACAAAACAAATAAGAAAAATGTGTTTTCAAACGATATAAGATCGCACTTCGTTGTTTTGACGAAGGATTACGAAGCAGGGTTAAGAAAAGTTTCTGCAAATTATATATAAAATATTAGCGGTTCTGACAATTTCATTGCTTAAAATTAAAATCTGGGAATTAAATTTTTATTTAAATTTCATTAATGATACTGGCTTCTTAAAACAAACGTATGCCCAAAAACTCTGAAAAAGTCTGATTTTGTATACTTTTCTAATATTTTTAAAATAGCAAATTCCCTATTATTTTTACCAGAAAATTCAACTAAAATAGAATAGAGGCAGTTTTTTCAAGATTATAAAAAAAAGAAAAAACTGTTAATAGTACTAAAAATAAAACAGATTGCTTATAAAAATTTTACAAATAATTAAAAAAATTAAAATAAAATAAGAATATATAAAACATAATAACATTATTTTTTATATAATAATTCTTTTATAATTCGTTTTAAGAAGTATTCTTTTTTTTATATATATTTTTTTTAAATATTATTTGTAAAATTTTTTAAAAGCAACCCTGTATAATTAAATAAAAACTATAAATAACATTTAACTAAAAAAATACTTTTTTACTAGTTTTATTTTTTTCAATTACAATAGTAATTATTAAAAACTCTCTTTTCTCATATAATTTCATTATAAATAATCAAAAAAAATTTAATATTCTTAAGATTTAATTTTAAAAAAATTCATAATTAAGATATAATGTTGAGGGCTTAACATAAATTTTTTATTTTAGTATTCTATTATATTCTTTCAATTATTAAAAACTCTCTTTTCTCATATAATTCAATTTGAATAGTTAAAAATAAAAAAGCTTTAAAAATTTAATATTCTTTATATTTAATTAAAAAAAATTAAATACTCAACATAACGTTTTCAGTTTAGTATTCTAAAATTTATCAAATTTCGATAATCGCCGTTTCAGTCACAATTTTTAAATAATATTTTCATAAAACTTTTTTCTAAATAAAAAAAATGCAATTTAAAAAAACAGTTTAATTTAAACAGTTTTCATTAAAAAAAAACTTAAAATTATTATGCTGAAACAGCAAAAAAATGCTATTCATCTTAAAAACAATTAGAAAGCACCGGCTGAAGTATAATATACTCTTTATAACAACAAAAAATTTAATGGAAATTTTTCTCGAAAAAACACAAAATTTGTGCCAAATTCTCAAAGCGTCTGCTCTATTTATTCAACTAATTTCATGCTTTTTCTCTGATTTTATCACCAATTAGAGCATTTTGCAAGTACACTGCTTTTCAAGTTAAATAAAAATTTGCATTTCGGCGCTTTTTGCGTACTTCAGTTCATTAAACACACAAAGTGTTGTTCGTACATGTTTTTCGTTTGTTCAATTTGCACTTAATTAACCACGCCACATGCGAAATTCTACACTAAGCACCGAAATCGTTAAGCGTGGTTTGATGATTTTATTTTCCTGCCCACAACTCACCTGAAATCTGTGCTAAATTTATTTATTTTTCTCGCTAAGCGTGATGCACAAGAGATGGAGTTGAGCAAATTTATTTGATTATCACAAAAAAGCAACGAGTGCAAAGCTTACAATGACCAACACCAGAAAATTTCCACTATTTGAAAAACCAAACAAAAAAAGATATTAATATTAAACTTTAAGCGCAGCTCTTGCTACTTTAGCTGTAGTAATTTTGAAATAATTTCAGCGCGCTATTTAATTCTATTTTGATTTTTTTACTTTTGACTACTAGTTGCCTTTACCTTGTGTTTATGCGCAGCGGACTGTTTCGAAAAGCACTTTGATTAGCTGCAGACGTGGGCCGGCGTTTATATATCCCCGGCAAATGGCTGGCTGCTGGCTGGATATGAGCAGGAAAATTTGTTGTGATGATAGTAAGAGGTATGCTTGCTGCTGCTGATGATGATGGTGATATTGCAGTGTATGTACGCTTATGTTTGTGTGTGTATACTCCCTATACATGGGGACATACATACAACACACATGCATGCAAACGTATAGATGAGACGTCGCTGTTGGCTCGTTTGGTACGTTTCCTACGCCACAGCTCTGTTTTTGTTTTTATTATGCTTCTATTCTGTTCGCCAGCGGCATTGTTGTTAGTGCAGTGCTACTCAAAAGTCAAGCGCAGCTCGGCACAAGCCACTCACCGGCTTGAGCCGTGCGAGTGCCGTTGCTCTCACTCGTTGCACTCTCAACATTTTTCATGCGTTTGCATTGGTGTGCGCACACAAATACACAGTTACTTGCACGCTCTTGCTGTGCTTGGGCATAAAAAAGTAGTATTGGAGGAAAATAAAAATATCGCATGCGATTTTCTAGCAGCCAAGCACATTTGCCTATCGGTGTCCTCACACATGCACATGCAAAGCCAACTCACGAGTTCCGTGTATACATATATACATTTTAATGGCTGATAATCGAGAATAATACGATTTTTGTACATTAATCTCTTATATGCATACATATGTGTGTCTGTATGTACATATGTATGTATGTATGTAGGAGTGGAAATATAATTTTCGTCGAGTTCAGTGCGGCGCAGTGCTAATATTTATCTTTTCTTGAAGTGTGTTTAAGCTAAAATTGAATTTCAAGCCACAAGTGCATGTTTATTTAAATTTGTACTGAAGCAACAACAAAAATGCATGCAAAACATATGCAGCTAACGTAATCTTATAAAAATCAATAGCAACAAAGAAAGTGGTGACAAAAACTGCTAGAAATAGTACAATACAGTTGAATGTTTACGTATGAAGAATTATTATATGTAGACCAAAGTTTTAAAATATTATTTAAAATATTTTTAAATTTAGGAGTGTTGGAAAATAATGGTTTTTTGAGGAATAGAGAAGGTATGAGGAAAATATTTTTTTTTCTGCAAAACAAATTATAAGTGGAAAGAAATATTTCCGTTGGTTTGGCAAAATACAAATTGTTTTTGTTTCTTTTTTGTTTGTTGCTTCTACAGCCCTGAGGGAATAGAGAATGTAGGGATTTTTTCAAGAATTTTGTAATCTTTAGTTAGAGGAACTATAATTCGCTTTGGAAAATTAATATAATTTTATAAGTGTTAGACATTTCACTAATATTTCAAGCAAAGAAGAAAAAATTAAGCCCTGGTCACCTGTCACCCTGCTTTTCAATCCAGTTTACAAAATTGATAAACAATTTTCAACCTCTTAAAAACAAAAAATCCCAAAAACTTAAAATTTAGTAAAAAAATTTATATTTTATCAGATCAGAAAAAATTCAAAAAACTTAAAATTTAGTAAAAAAAATTATATATTATCAGATCAGAAAAAATTAAAAAAAAAATAAAAATTAAATTTTGTCAAATCAGAAAAATTAAAAAAAAATTTAAAATTAGCGCTTAAAAATGAAATTTCGTCAAACCTATCTATCTATCTCCTTTCATATTTTAAAAATATGTCTTTGTATGTGTGTTAAGAATTTTCCAGAAACTTCAGAAGCTATCATCGGCTCCTCACCATTTCAAACCAATCATTCCAAATTAGTTATACGTTATATGCTAAGACTCGTTTTTAAGGCTTCTTCGCAGGCACACACGCACATTACTCAATCGCCTCCTCCTTTTGTTTGTATGCTGTACGCTGCATGCCAAACCCGATCAACCACAAACTATTTTTAACTAAAATCTATCTGATTATTGGAATTTGTGCAACGAACCCTTTTGTGGTAGCCGAGAATAATGTAATAAGCCATGCATAAAGTGCCCAGTACCACGAATCTATGATACACATTATACCATAAATACCGTGAGTGTGCGCAACAAGCAGCTATCAATTTATAAAGATGGACAAAAATAGCTACAAAATCGTCCACACAAATAACAGATGCCTAACAAGACGTTTAGTAGACAATGCGCATGGCCATTTGATATGAGTAACCATCACGTACCCCAAAGCAATCATATAGAGTATCCTAGCATGAGTTGCGGCTTGAAGAGTGGACCTGCGACGGAGGCTAGCCTGCGCGGCAGCTCCAATGCGAATGAACCGAGTGCAAAAGTGTGTGAGACTTCGACGAGTCTTTCAAAAGACGTTGGTTCCATTTACAAACTGTTTAATTTCGAGGAGATCAAGTAGACAGTTTTAAAGATCTATGGTCCAAAAAGATCTTTGAATACAGGCATGAGTTTACTTTTCAAGTGAAAACAGTTTTAAAGCCTTTGAGTCCTTTGGGAAAATTTAATGAAATTTTTACATCAAGCTCAAGTGCTTGGCCAGAATCTGCCTTCGCTCAAAACCAACGAATCCCTCTACTCAAGTGCATATTGACATGTGTATTTCTTTGAGTATGAGTATGTGTCTTAAAATATGCATCTGGGCAACCGCATTTGTTATCTGTGGAAGTCATGGCTTCGATTAGCTCCATTACGTACATACATACATAGCATACATTTTAGCATAAATAGAAAATGTTTAATTGCTCTTGTGGCTGGAAAAACCTGAAACTATTCTATTTATATGCACATGCAAAAGTAAGAAGAAAATCAGGAAAGGTGAATAGAAGAAATGCAACTGCGGTGAACAAGAGTCACCAACGAGCGCAACACTACACCAGCTCACATGCATACATGCATACACATATATAAAAGAGTACCCGCAAGTGCGTATGTTTGTTAGTATATCTGCGCTAGAGCCACAAGCCACGAGATATGGGAAGGAAATCAAAGCCTTGATCATAAACAAGTGCCACTTTTCCTCAACGACGCGCATACACGCACGCTCACAGCCATTTATGCACACATGCATATTATATATACATATGTACATATGCACACGCATGCGCACACACACTCCGCACTATTCTATGCCATTCTATGCACTGGGGAATAGGATAATAATAGCATAAGCGGCACGGGAACGTGCCAGAAATCAAAGCTTTTTGCACTTTTTGCATTGTACCTCAGTCTATCCAGACGAAGATCGGCGCGAGCCTGTTTTGACCAACGTCAAGCTAAGCCAAGCATGGTTGGAATTGTAAATGAACAAGATAAATCTAGAATTTAGCAGCTAGAATATAAAGGGAAGGTAGGAGCCAAAGCATAGGCGTTTATTAAACCATACATACAAATGTACATCCGCTAAGTGACGGAACACACGTCGGACCTCAAAGAACCGAACGAACCATTAAGTGTATAAACGGCGGTGCTTGTCGTCACGGCAGCTGCAAAGCCTTCCTCAATTGATTTTCTTTAATTTTAATTTTAATATGAATGGTATATAGAAAATAATTGGCGGATGTGAGGATCAGGTTCATTGTCGTGTCTATTGGTTGGCAGAGGTTTGTAAAAATAAACGGGGCGTTTTGTTGTTATTTATATAATGGAGTGGAAATTATAGAGCACAGCAAGGCAATTAAATTTCTTCGAACGCGCCACATAAAGGAAGTGACTGCATAAAAAGATGTTTTCTAAATTATGAAATTTTTTTAGCTCAGAATGAATTGATGATGAACTAGGAAGTTTTTAGTTTCAGAGCATATATAAAGGTTTTTTATATACTGCTGCTCTATATTACTTTTAGTGCTTTCTATAATGCTTGTTGTTTTCACGGATTGCTCGAAATTTAGAGGGAGGGAAGAGGGTGAAGCCTTTTGTCTAGTTTCAGACTAGCAGACCACTGAAACGTTTTTCAAGCGGAGGTGGCTGCCTAGAAGGTAGCAATAGATGAAAGGCTCCGAAGTGCAGCTTCCTAGAGAGAGGAGAGCAATCACTCCGACAGACGAGCGGCTATACTGGCTTTGAGCTTGCTCACTGTGCGCTTAAAAATATTGAAGAAGTGCCTGATTTCATTAGCAATAGCTTCAAGCTTCTCCATATTAGACCTATTTTGCCGCACGGCATTATCGCTGGAAACTGCATAGTAAATGAGCTGGCCATGGAGCGCACCATTTCCAGAAATTCATCCGATTGGATGCAAGTTTTCTGTTGTCTTCTTGCGTTCTGGCGTCTTACCTTTAAATCTCCAGTAAGCTCAGCAAAAACTTGTGCGACTGCGAGATTCTTCAGGCCCAGAGCTTTGCCAAAGCTGCATGGTTGAAGGAGAGATGAAATCACATTATCACTTTCTTCTCCATTGCCCGGCATTTTGCAGACTGAGATTGAATATCTGTGCAGACACACCTTTAAAGTTTCTAGCGAAGTGGCTGGTGTTGATAGTAACCTTAATAAATTTATGTATTGTAAGCTTGAAACGTTTCGTCGATCTATGAGGATCTGGTGATCCACTTTTAGAAGAAGAAGAAGTGAGACAAATATTTCAAATCCATCGGTTTTGTACCAACCCTACGACCTAAGTTGAAATAGGTATCTTGTCGTCAATGCGATATATAAAGAGACCCATTTCCGCAATTGCGCGCAATTTTCCCCAGACCCCATTCTAGGCCGACTGTAAATGAATTTATTAGAAACTTTATTGAAATAAAACGTACGGACTTTTGGCTATAGATGATTGAAAGGACGTTGTTGTTTATGATGTTAATAGGAATGGGATATCGATGTCTGGCGAAATGACATTTTCGATACAAAACTTACAACAATGTATAATTTTATCTCAAATTTGAGATCAAATCATTTCAATTTGACCAAAAAAAATATTTTCCATTTTCACATATTTATGTATGTATGAATATACAGTGAAATCTCCCATAAGTAGACACTAGCGAGCCAGCCTTTCTGTCCGGTTAATTGAGATCTCCACTTAATATTAATTCACTGTATTTACATTATACATATATTATATAAAATTGCATATATTTATTGATATTTCCTTGTAATTTTCCATATTTGCATTTAAAAGAATTTCCACAATAAAACTAATAATCTTGAAATTCTTGTGTTCATGAGCTAATCATAATTATATATAATGACATGAAGAAAAACCGCAGACATTTTTATTTCGAAACCTTCAAATTGACCCTATCTAGCTAATCGGTTTCGAAACCTTCAGCTTCAGTTTCTAACAAGAAATTTTAAACGCACACAACAAAAACATCGCTACAACAAAGTTCTATGTTACACTGAAACCAGAAAACAAACCAAAATAAGGAAGCAACCGAATTCTAGCAAAAAGATGAACCAGTGCAACAAATCGCCACGATTTTCAGGCAACAGCCATCAATAATTCACTTAATTGTAGCTTATCAAAAGCTTGGCATCTGCAAAACACATGTGGAAGTACAACAACAAATAGGAGCGACGTATAAAATCTATACTTTTAAATTACCTTAAACATTTCTGAACTTGATTTTTATGTACAAATGTATACCATAAACAAGTTAATGACCGAGTACTGCTCGTCTCCGATAATTTTGCTACTAGAACAGTTTGAAAATAACTTTTTAGTTAATTTATACGTTTGTATTTTGGTTCTCAGTTTTAGGCAATTAGTTGAGGTTGCTTGAGGTACGTTCTTTATTTATTTATATTCTTTGGTTATCGTTTGCTTCAATGTTGTTGATTGCTGTTTCATTTTTTAAGTTCTTATGCTGCAGATTCTGATGAGTTGTGTGAAGGTCGCGTGACTTTTGGCGGGGCATTGCTATTGGCCATCGGCTATGCATCAAATCGATTTATTATTGTGGTCAAAAAGTATTTAAGATATTTAGTGGAATTAAAAATAGTTAATATGTGCTTAGTTAATTGTATATAAATATGAAATATGTATACAGTTATGCGATATGGTGTAAATACTGTTGTGTGTAACGTTGTATTTAAAATGTATATAGAAGTAATATATTTCCATACTGGTTGTGAAGATAAGTATATGGTGTGTTGCCTCTCTTCAAAAATGTTAGCTACATTCAAAAGCGGAATGACGCTGACATTTACAAGAAGTCCCAATTCATAAGAAGAAGTATTATCAGTTCATTAATTTAGCCTACGAGTATCTCGTGGTAATGAAATACTAAAAAAATAAAGTAAGTAAAAAAAGCATGCCAACCTCCCAAATTTTTTCTAAAGAGTGATCCATTTCGAGGTTTCCTACTTTAAAAAAAAAAATACAGAAACTTCAAATTTAATGGGGAATGTTTATTATCATTCGAAAGCCATTTATTTTTTGAAGATTATATCCATCCGGTTAGTCTAATTTTCGATTACTCGTTCGAGCATTTCGACTGGTAACTGGCGAATGGCACGCGAGATGTTTTACTTTAAGTTCTAAATTGAAACGGGAATGTTCGCATAGACTTTAGACTTTACATATCCCCACAGGAAAAAGTCTAACGGTGTGATATCACACGATCTTGGTGACCAATTGACCGGCCCAAAACTTGAAATTATCTGCTCACCGAAGTGCTCTCTCAATAAATCCATTGATTGAAGCGATGTGTAGGAAATATCGCCGAAACCACGAACATCAATTTCAGCCAAGAAATAGTCGGTTATCATGGCGCGATAACGTAGGCTATTTACGGTTACGTTCTTTCGTCATTTTTAAAGAAATATGGACCGATGATTTCACCGGCCTACAAACCACACCAAATCGTTCTTTTGATGAAATGGCAGCTTTTGAATCTCTTCAGGTTTCTCTTCGTCCCAAATGCTGCAATGCCTTTTGTTTACATATTCATTGAACCAGAATTTGGCCCGAAAACATCGGATCTTCTTGGAACTTTTCAAGAACCACAGAACGAAGCGATTTACCTTGGAAAGGTCGAGTGGCTTTAGATCTTGCACAAGCGGTATTTTGTATGCTTTCACTTTAAGATCTTGTTGACATAAAATGCGCCCAAGTTGTTCCATACGTCAGTCCGAGAGAACGGGGCCTTGTCGACTCTCTCAGCTACTCACGCGTGATCTGCCAAAAAAGGCTATATGTCGTAACTCTCGTCTAAAAATTGTCGAAATCGGTTCAAAAATTTCCATAACTCCCTAATACCGAATATAAATACTGTTATTCGTCCATCTGCATCACTTTATACTACACCTAAGAAAATATATCAATAAAATTGCCAGAAAGTTGCACGATATCAAAAATAATCTCATTAATATATCATTAAATTTCTTTTGGCCAGTTACTTGAAATTTCGAATAACATTTTGGTGCCAAAAAATACATATGCGAATATATTTTATAAAGAAGTTTTGTAGACAACTCAAGGTATTTGCAAATTGCTATGGCATACAGTGTTCGATACGCCCAAGAGTAGCCGCTTCTTATTTATTTTACAATATGGACCTTCTTAATTGGCTCGCAAGCTCAAATAAATAGCTCTCAAAACTTCTTGGAATATGGCTTAGACACATGAAAGTTATTACCAAATGTCAGGAGCGAATGAAGGTATGCGCATATTCAATTAGCAAATTGACAGCAATTAATTTTTGATGCTCCGAAGCATCTAACAAACTTTCTTCTAATTTATGGTAATAGCACCCACCAGTTGTAGAGGCATGTTGCTGTTGTACATTTTTGTTTTCCAAGACTGAATATACACTTTTATACACTGTGTATGCAAATGTGATACACGATTGTTAAATCTTACCATTAAAGGGGGTCAACGAACGTGGTGTTCAAGCTAAAGATTGATCTTATCAACCAAGCCAAAGCACAGAGCCCCGGCATGCGTTTAATCGAAATAGAAACCAATATACCGACATACATACACATACTACATACATACATGTACGTATGTTCAGAATAAGATCAACGAACATACGGTCAAAGACGGACTTTAGTCAGCATCAAGCGCTCCATAAATGCAGCAAGCACCATCAAAATGATCGGCCAGTTAAAAACTGATCATGATTTGCTTTTTAGAATCAAAAAAACCCCAGAAACGAGCTCACAAGAACTTTCACCTGATATGTAGCAGTTAAAGTTGTTAAAGCTGCCATTGGCGATCAAAAACGTGCTTGCGCTCCGACAAATTAATGGCTACAACAACAGCTGATTTTGATATTCATGCAACATTGATTAAATGCAAAGCGTTAGCTTGGCTGCCAGCGAGATTATGGCCTAATCGAAAGGTGGAAAATTTCCAAAACATAGACAAACATACATACTTATAAAATATGACTTATAAGGCATATATATTTATAAGCTTTAAAGCATCTAATGGGTGCATATACATGTATGTATGTATGTATATGTTTGCATGTAGATGTGTACGAAATATTTTTGATAATTGGGATGCGTCAGCTGAATTGGAGGCGGGCGTCGCTGATCTTGGTTTTAAACTTTCGAAACCATGCCGTTGCAGTGCTTAAAGTTCATAAGCAATCACACATACATATATACATGTACAAAAATATATACATACATGTACAAAATGTATTGGAAACTTACGGTTGGGAGGTAGTAAGGCCGAAAATCGAAATAAAAACAAAATTGAAGAAAATGTGTTACGAATAAGAGGTATACAAATTCAAGCTTGACTTAAGTAATAATGTAAGTATAAAGTGCTAATTATAAAATCATTTTTTGATTAGTTGATAACAACTGCATACAAAAATTAGTTGTTTATCTTCGATAGAACAAAATAATCTTACGAAATCTTTAATATTATGCCGTTCTTAAGTATTTTTTAAAATGTCTGTTATAAGAAGATTCCAGCAATAGTTAGAGCGCATTGAATATTCCAACATCATTTTGGCAACATTATTTAGGCTCGTCGCTCCTTCCACCAATTAGCGGGTCCCATCTAGGAATGCGACCCAAAGGCATCTTATTGTTCATACATGAATAAGGAGATAAAAAACGAAATATTTTATTAGAATTTTTTATTGTTACAAACAGAAACTATTAAAAAGAAATTCTGAAATTTTTGGAAAAAAATATTTTAAACCCGGCCATTGCGACGCCATTTCCGGTGACCCCGCGGAAAAAAGATGCGCCCGAGTTGGCAAGATAATCTGATCTTACAGGATCATCTAAAGTGAAAAAATATGTGTTTTAGTTAAAACCTTAACTTAGAACTTGGACGAAGGAAAAAACACTGAAAAGTGGAGTTTTGCCAGACATTTAAAAAAGAAATAAAATATTAGTGAAATTTTCGCGACATTCTTTTTCAAATAGTTGTAATCGAAAAAAAAAACCTTCGTCCAAGCCTTTTAGAATTGTATCTCAAAGATCTGCGTATTTCATGAAGATCGGTTGAGTAGTTCTCAAGAAATCTTGCCAACCGACTCCAAAAACACAGTTTGGAGAAAACGCGTTTAAAGACGGCGCACTTAGCCTAGCTAGCCTCGAGGGCATAAGTTTTCAAGATTGTATCTCCGAAAGTGTTACTCGGATCAACTTGAAAAGTTAAAACAATATTCTAGAGGTGCTATAGAATTTAAAAAGACAATAAAAAATCCGATTTATAGATTTTATTTTTGAAACCCGTAAACTCATGTAACCCTTTAAAATCCTTATCCACTTATAAGTCTCTTTTAGGCTCACGTTATTCAAAGGAAGAAAATCTAGACTTATTTCGACAAATGTTTTATAATATAACTTTTAGGTTTGTTAGGCTTTTAAAGCATAGATAGCAATCAGTGGAACAGCCTTGGCGGCTACTGGGCCAATCTTCGGAATCACTTTATCCAAAGAGTGTTTTCTATAAACTCGTTCTATAGAAAAAAACATAAATAACTGTCTAGAACGAGCAGGGCGTTTAATTGACAAAAAAATCCATATAAGAATAAATTGTTGAAACAAAAGGAATTTGAGGTTAAGGTTATATACATAAACTTAATAGAGAAAATATGAATTAGCAATAAATATTTTATATCCATCATTAATATAAAATTGTCTAATGTTAATCAATGATGTGTTTACGTATTTTCCAAGTATGTAAACTGTATGTACACATGTAAGCTGTACAAACGGAACCGAATCCCAACGAAAAAAGAATCACAAGAAAAAACACAAAATCATTAGAGAACTTTAAGTGATCAGTAGGAGTCAAAAATTTGAAAAGAAAAAGAATCAGACACACACTGTATGCTTTCAGTTAGGGTAGATTAGGATTATGGATATTGGTGAAATTCTAAACTAAGCTTATCGGAATGGCAGGCCATGCTCGTTACACTAATGGCATACGTGCCGCAAACCATTTGCTGCAACTGCAACAAATCTGTGCGCGATTCATTATCTCTACTTAGTTGTGGAGTTATTTTTAGAATATCTCATTACTTCACAGTCTGCGCATAAACATGAGATCCTTGATTTTTCCTTTGCGCAGATGCCCTGGCGGGAAAACATTGGCTCTAACTTCAATTACACTTGCATTACTTGAGGTCGTAATTCTTTTGCGAAATTCATGCCATTGAATTTCAGTTATTTTATATTGCAAACACAAGTTTGATTCATTTATGGGCTCTTTCACTTATGCAAATATTAAATACGACACGATCAAACTGTATTGAAATCGCACAGAATAGTTAAAAAGCAGAAATTCAACTCACACAAGTTTCTCCACGGGCATCTTTATAGCACCAAAACTACATACAAAATATAAATTGTTTGAGTGAATGTAAAAATGTCGACACCAAGAAATTTTATTGACGTTTTGGGGCTATTTTAAGATACAAAATACGGTTAGTGTCAACAAACGATAAGCGATAAGCACATGAATAGCTAACTAATCTATGAATAAGAAAGCGAGATCAAAACAAATTCAATAAAAGCAAATCAAGCACGATAGTGAAAAATGTAATACTTGATGCATATATTTGCTTTTGAAGAAGTCAACTTCGTTTTGTTAATATTTATATTGTACATACAAATATGTATGTATGTATGTATATATGATACAGGCATTTTGTGACGGTTGAGCAGTACGTATGCAGATAATTTAGATTACTGTATGGAGGCTACTATACTAAATTTCGTGAGGAGATATTGTCAAACAAGAAAGTTTTCCACACCAAAACTAGATTTGATTGTTCAAATCGTATTGCAGCTATATGCTATAGTGGTTATTGAAATATAGTCAAAATTAAATATATCGATTTTATCTTATATAGAAAAGTATATCAAATATACGATAGCCATTTTTCAAAATAAATAAAAGCCACATCTTTTCCGCCAACTCTGAACGTCTTTATTATTGTAAACTTTTCGCAGAAAATTTAAATCTTAAGCGAGCCTTTCAATCTTTGTTAAAGTATGTTAATCAATTCAGAGGAGTTAAGGTTTTATTTCTTATTAAATCCAACGATATATTTATATTCAATAACAATAATCGAGTTTTAGCTTCAAGTGCTGGCCAGAAGAAAGCGTAATAATCGTTTTAGTTTCGTCTAAACTCATTTTCACAATGTGGGTTAAGAAACATCTGTTGATTAAGATTTGATTAAGTTAAGGGGTTACATGGATTTTCTCGGGTAAAAACAGCATTTTTTCAAGAATTTTTTTCTCATATTAAAAATTAAATATTTTATTCTTACAAACATACACCATTAGCAAAGAAATTCTGAAATTTTCGGAAAAAAATATTTTAAGCACTGCCATTGCGAAGCCATTTCCGGTGACCCCTCGGAAAATAATGCGCCCGCGTTGGCAGGATAACTCCATACAGTATCATCTTAAGTGAAAAAATACGCGTTTTAGTTAAAACCTTAACTTAGAACTTGGACGAAGACAAAAAAATGGATATTTGGCAGAAATTTTTACAAAAAAATAAAATTTTCAGTAAAACTGCGTTTTTAATTTTTTGCAAATAGTTGTAATCGAAAAAAATCCTTCTTCCAAGTCTTAAAGAATTGTATCTCAAAGACCTGTGTAAATGAAGGTCAGTTGAGTAGCTCTCGAGAAATCTTGCCAACCGACTTCAAAAACACAATTTCGAGAAAAACGCGTTTTAAGACGGAGCACTTAGTTTATCTAGCCTCGAGCGCACATATTGTCAAGGGTGTATCTCCGAAACTATTATTTGAATCAACTTGAAAATTTAGGGCAATATTCTAGAGATGTTGTATAATTTAACGATTTTTTTTAACCCGTAGACCCATGTAACCCCTTACTCAAAATATGGACAAATAGTTTCTAAATACAGCTGAACTTAAATTTTTTTTGCATTAAAAAATTGCTTAAAATGAAAACTTAAATTTGAGAAAGCATTATTCAGAACTACATACAGCTATTTTTTGAAAAGTTTAATGAGGACTCCTTAATTGGAAAATTTAAAATCTCTAAAATAAAAGTAAATAATTTATTTAGACATTAACAAATAGTATACAGTTATGTATGTGAAAGAAAATATTAAAAAATTAAAAGAATTTAATAATATTTAAAAAAATACATAAATCTGCCACTAACTCATCTGGTACAATCAGAACGTTTAATCTTCTTAATAAAACTGCAATAATTGAATTTACTAGATGCTATTGAATTTTTAATTTCTCGGCTATCAATTTAATAACAATAATTAAATCGCCGCCTATATTTTAATACTTATTGTTATTAACACTCAAACAAAGCGTTAAATTTTGCAAATAATGCTCATAATTAATTCACTAATCATAATTGGTTATAGAAATACGTAATAGTGCACACATCCGACACAATGTATGTGCAAATTTATGCATAAAAAATGCATTTGTTAGAGATATGAAGGTACGCACCGTTTAATGAATTCATATTTACATACGCATATACTTACATATCTATATATATGTACATCTACATACATATATACATACATACGCTTTCCAAGGTGTGATTTTCTATTATTTTTACTGCAACAAACGTTTTTATAATTAAAAAACTTTTATAAGAAAACTTCTTCACGCCCATTAAATTAAAATGTATTGGCAGCACGATTTTCCATTGAAATCAGCAGCAATTAGTCTGGCCTAAAGGTACAATGCTTGAATGCAATAAACAAGCAATAATTGCATGCGATTATCTGCGCTACATTACACATATTTATACTTGTAGATACGCACGTGCATGTATGGGTAATTTAAAAACACTGTGATCGGCATTATCTGCCAAAGCATTGTCACAATCCCTTTTTTTTCTTTGACGCCAGGAAGTCAATGGTACGCCTGGTGGTCTAGCGTGGCTGATTGATTTCTGCCACAATAAAACATACTTAAAGAAAATACTAAGAAACAGAACTTTTATGACGCAGACGGCTTTTGTTATACATACTTGCATATACATACATATTTATGATAAGAAACTGTTATATAGTAAATTGGTATTCATAATAAAATTGTGGATATTAATCTAAAGGATTTCAAGTCCTCAAAAAATTTGTTCAAGAGTTATTTGTCCAAAGTTGGGGTTCACATGCCGCATTTACTATTCCTTCTATGAAGAGCTTCCTTAAAGAGCGACCCAAACTAATAAATTTCGTCTGTCCACACATATTACATATACGCTCTTAGAAATACTATATGTATATGCAATAATTCCATTTAGCTTAGTCGTCGATTAGCTATTGCGCAAATCTGTTTTTCTAGAATATTTATGCCACTTGTACACACAGGCAGCGCCAGCCGGTGACGGTCGTTACTGTATGTATAGCGGTTTGCATGTGTGCCCACGCCATCCCACAACGGTTGTAAATGCAATGAGTAAACTTGAATAGTAAATTATGGCAATTGCCGCACATGTAATACCGTCCTAAACAGCCCTAATTTCGAACGCTAATCCGCATGCCACACACATGCTTATGAGTGTAAAATTTTCCAATTAAAAAACCTGTACACATGTATAACTACAGCTTTTCAGACACTCTACCAGACGTTCTATAGAATTAAAACAATTTCTTAATGAAAATTACACATTTGAAAATATATATGTACATATGTACATTAGAGTGGGTAGATTTATAGGAAGCCAAAAAACGGGGAAATCGC
The DNA here is from genome assembly GCF_016617805.1 of Bactrocera tryoni. Taxonomy (NCBI): domain Eukaryota; kingdom Metazoa; phylum Arthropoda; class Insecta; order Diptera; family Tephritidae; genus Bactrocera; species Bactrocera tryoni. Next base: position 6,935,138 of record NC_052502.1, on the reverse strand, counting down.
GTATGCGAAATGTTCTACGGATAATTCTGAACAACTTCCTTGAGAGACTATAGGTATAAAGCAGATTTCGAGCCAGCGATTTTTATGACGATAAGTGTGACATACAATCGATTATTCAGGTTTTTAAAACTTCGCCTTATGGGGTTACATGGGTTTGCTCGAGTAAAAAATAGACCTTTTTCAATTTTTTATGTACGAAATAATCATACAAAAAATTAAATATTTTATACGAATTTTTATTGTTACAAACATGCACTATTAAATTCTATTATTATTCTGAAATTAAAAAAAAAATATTTTAAAGTCGGACATTGCGACGCCATTTCCGGCGATCTCTCGGAAAAAAGATGCGCCCGCGTTGACAGGATAACTCCATACAGGATCATCTAAAGTGGAAAAGTACGCGTTTCAGTCAAAACCTTAACTTAGAACTTGGACGAAGGAAAAAAATTGAAAATTGGATTTTCGGCAGACATTTTTACAAAAAAAATAAAATTTCGAAACATTTTTTTCCCAAATAGTTGTAATCGAAAAAAATCTCTATTCCAAGTTTTTAAGAATAGTATCTCAAATCGATATCTTTTTAATATCTTATCTAGAAATCTTGACAACCGACTTCAAAAACACAGTTTCGAGAAAAACACGTTTAAAGACGACTCACTTAGCCTAGCTAGCCTCAAGCGCACAAGTTCTCAAGGCTCTATCTCCGAAACTATTACTTGGATCAAAAAAAATCGATTTTTTGAAATCCGTAAACCCATGTAACCCCTTAAAAATCGCTGGCTCGAAACCTGTTAAGACCCATAGTCTCCTAGGCAAAGTTGTTCAGAATGATCCATAGAACATTTTCCACATACACGATCTTATAGGAAAACAAGAAAAAACGTTAACTTCGGTTGCACCGAGGCTAAATACCCTTCACAGGTGCATTTCTGTTAGTAACTATGTGTTCAGTTTGTATGGAAGCTATATGCTATAGTAATCCGTTCTAAACAAGTTTTTTAGAGATTACATTGTTGCCTTAAAAAATAACATATACCAAATTTCGTGAATATATCTTGTCAAATGTGAAAGTTGTCCATACAAGAACTTGATTCCGATCGTTCAGTTTGTATGGCAGCTATATGTTATAGTGGCCCGATATCGGCCGTTCCGACAAATGAGCAGCTTCTTGAAGAGAAAATGACGTTTGCAAAATTTCAAAACGATATCTTAAAAACTGAGGGACTAGTTCGTATATATACAGACAGACGGACAGACAGACAGACGGACAGACAGACAAACGGACATGGCTAAATCGACTCAGCTCGACATACTGATCATTTATATATATACTTTATTGGGTCTCCGACGATTCCTTGTGGGTGTTACAAACTTCGTGACAAACTTAATATACCCTGTTCAGGGTATAAAAATCGACCCGCGCTAACATACTTATATGCAAGTGTGTAGAATATTCCATAGTACTTGCACATTTATAGCCATTCAGCTTTTTGACGACACTTTTATCCCCTCCTTTACACGCCAACATTTGCGCAAGATGCCAAGTGAGGTTACGGTTTATTTATTCTTAAATTAGTCAATTTTTGTTGGCATTTCGTTAAACGATTCACAATGGATTTTCGCGAGATTTCCAAATAATGGTCGTACAACTGCATTTTTCCACTTATGCGAGAATATTTAGTACATTCGGTCCATTATGTTTGTAAATAAGTATGTATATATAGACTTATATGGATGTAGTAAATTGACTTATAGATACATAAGCACGTTTCTCAAAAAAAAAATAGTGTCAACATCTCGAAGGCAATTTTAAGCGGAAGTTCAGAGTTTGCAGTTTCGAAATCCACTCAAATGCACGGAATATTCCATTTGTAAACGTATGATGACGAATTTAGTAATCAGGGCACATAAAAATAATCAAGTTCACTTAGTGTAAACGCATTTTAAACGTTATAATTCAATGCACTTATTCCTTACGCATCTGCCAGCAAAGTGTAATGATCGAGTGAAATATATTTGAGCATGTAGGAACAAAAAAAAACGATTATCAATTATCTCAGCCCACCTTATTAGCTATAATTGAGATAATGTCATATACTTTTAATTTTTTAATGATTTTGCGATTTATTTAAAGGTAAACATATTCTGTTAAGACACTGGAAACAGTTTTATCTATGGTATACGATTTTTTTAATTCTTTGTAAATAAAGGATCCCCGAGCAACGAATTGATCAAAATGGGTTCTGTTTTTTTTTTGTTATGCAGCTAATTTTTTGCCATTTATGGTTTGAACAAGCCAAATGATCAACGAAATTCCGTCTGCATATTTCCACCCATTTACGTCAATTTTCTATGACCCGCAGCATTTCGGCTGGAATTTCGCTATAGTGCCCTGAATTCTGATTGATTGGTATAGCATTTAATTTCACATAGCCCCAGAGAAAATCATCTAGAGCCGTTTAATCACGTGATCTTGGCGACCATTTTACTGGTCATATCGCGAATTTTCGAATCTCTAAACCTTGCACGCAATGGGCCCATATTTAGACGTGAAACCGTCTTGTTTCAAATAAAAGTTGTTGATTTCATCAAATTCCAGGAAAGAAAGTCGCATCAACATCTCGTTATAACGCTCGCAGTTCACAGGAAACGGTGAATTTTTGGGGATGCAATTGTGTTTCCTGATCCATACTAGAATTTGACTCACCAGATAACTTAAAACAATGAGAAGCTGCAAATCGAATTTGGTATGATGCTCGATTGGACGGCGAACAGAGCTGAAACACTTCAAGTAGGGAATTCACCATATTCGCTGCTTTTTAGCTGAAATGAAAACTCTCTGGCAGAAATATATGTAAAACAACTGATATAGACGCTATTTACTAAATTTACTGAGTACGAAAAACGCCCAAAATAACGGCAACATTATTTGTATTTACTACCGCTTTTTCATCTCCAAATTCAAGGAAGTACTGTGAACTTCTCCAATAAAGACAAATATGCATAGTGTATTGGTGGTGTCTTTGCTATTGCGAAAGCCGCGAAGCTGGCCTCTATCAAGCCAATAAGCTCGCATCGCATTTCGGCCAGAAGTGTCTTGGGAAGAAGGGCAGCAGTGGAAAGTGTTGTCAGATGTAAGCAACTTCACTTCTACTTGCTGCCAGGTCACAATGGCATCGAGGGCAATGAAATAGTGGACGAGATTGCCAAGAAAGGTGTGCGGCTAACATCCGAAAATGTGATCAACATTGGGAAACTCATGTCTATACGACGATCTCGACGGAAGCATGGTAAAGAAAATCAAAATCAGATAGGACGAGCTACCTCGGTGCAAAACTGCAAAAGTCAAGCGCAAAACGGTATATCGGAAGGACACAAAATTCTTATTGGCACTCGATAAAAGAGACTGTAGGAACGTGATGGGAATACTAACTGGTCACTGACTGGAGCCGACCCACGCCCGCAGGATGGGGCTGACAGATCGAGAAGACTACAGAAAATGCCTGGAGCAGGGCACCAGGGAAATAATGGGGCTTCTCTTGAGCACTAGTTCCACATTGGCTCGCTACGCTGTAAGCATCTCCACAGTATGAAACAATGGAGGAGATATCGATGGTGAGGCCACAAAGACTGTTAAAATTCGCGTCAAGCGCAGGCATCCTAAAGGATGACTACTCCTCTTAGACTTGGCAACACAACTCCATCGGGTATCGCAAGGAACCAAACTGGTCTATGCGTGGCTTATTGGGCTACCAGATTAACCTAACCTAACCTACTGGTGGGATCCTAGTCTAAAGGATTGGGGCATTTTTTTACAATTCAAGAAAACAAAGCAATTGGATTTGGCCTCGTCGTCACGATTTATTATACACCCTTGTAATGTTTTCAAAAAAATAGCACAATAGCGTATTTTTGATTACTATAAATGTCATTATAGTATGAATCAGCAAATCTGAAAAAAATATATAAATTATGGACTGACTTTTCACTTATTTCTCGAATTTTCTAATACATTTCTGAGAAAATTGCCACAACACTGAAACGGCTTTGATTTAGAAAATAATTTGAATATTGAAAAGTACTTTGAGGAAGATATTTGATATTCAGTATGTATGGACTATTGAAATATGAAAAATCAATTCTTAACTTAAATACCCTCATCATCTTCAGAATACATTGCTTTCTTATTAAAATTCCGCCATACCCTTCATTGCTATTTTCTATTATAGCCTTGAACATAAGTACATACATACATACCTACTCTAACATTAAATTCCAGATTTGAAGGTGTGTACATATGCACATGTAGTATGTACATATGTATTCTACTAATTTTTCTTAATTCTCCAAAAAAAATTTCAAGTACAACATGTAAAACTGTTACAAAAAATATTCTACGCTTCTGAGTAGCATCACTATTTTTAGGCAAAAAAAAATTGACAATTAAACAAATTTTGCATAAATTATGCTCATGTGTGTATGTGCACATTTATATAGGCACTTCGCTGATTGTCATTTACGATAATTTTGCGGTTTAGTGAAAAAAGTCAGTTAATGAAAAATTGGACTCTGACACACAAACTTACATGTGTTGAAATTTTTTAATGTATTTATGTATACGTATATAAATACATATATAATAGTAAACATATAAGTAAATATGTATGTTAATATGTGTGTCTTTATAAATACAATAGATGCGACATTTATAGGCGGTTCCGTGCATTTTACGACACTACGGTATTTGGCATTCAAAATTTTATTACTGCGAGTACTCAACGACCAACGTTAACCGGTACTTTTGGCCGAATCATCAATAGGCGTACGCAAATCGCACTTGCGCACAAAGACCGTCTTAGATAGACATTTACTTCATTCTGTATATGTATGTGGGCATACCATATACATATGTATGTATGTATATGAAAAAGTTCTCGTTTCGATAGTTTTGTGTTGATATTTTATAAAGGTAGCGTCTTGATTTTGCATGGAAAACTTAAAAAGTTTGCACCATAAGCACATTGGGCATGTGTGTATGTATGTTGTGTGAGTGTATGTGGGTATATGTGCGTTTTTGCGGTCAATAACCGAATTAAATTTGCACAAGACCGAAACGAGTTTTATGCGCCTGGCAAACCTAACAAACGCACATGCACACTCACACGCACACTAACAACAAGTAGCAATAATGCCTTGATCGCAAATTTGTGTGTTTTATTATCTCTTCCTCTTAGACTATTTGCTATTCCTTGCCAAAGTTATATTTGCTAAATGGCAAAAATTTATTTACTATTTTAAAATCATTCACATCGACAGCGCGTGTGGCTGCGCAGCCTGCATGGCCACTATAAAGGCGGCATCCTTTATCATTTACATACATACATATTTACACATACCTAATATAAACAAATGGGAGAATAAGAAAACAGTAAAAATATGTATAAGAAGCAAGGTTGGGCTAAGTTCGGGTACAACAGAACATTTTGTACTTTTGTAACTTGCTGGGATCAAAGCCATCAATAATATACATATCTGACAGGTGACTAATATTTTCGGTAAAAAATTCGCAAAGAAACTGGCGTCCGCATATTTGATAGCTGTGCGCTAGAATAGTTTTGGTCCGATTCGGAAATTTTTTTGTCATAAGGTGGCACATCTCAAAGGCACTGTTTGTGCAAAGTTTTGTCCCGATATATTCTTTGGTGCTTAATTTTTATACTGGAAAGTGTAAGAATCATATGAAATGTAAAATTGTGCTATTCGGGAAGTAGGCTAGCTTGTAACTTAAAAATGTCTGGTGGTGACCGAGGGCAAAACGAAATATCCCCTGCAATCAAACAAGCAGTCGTCGCACTCGCAACTTGGCTTCCATGTCACTGTTAACAGTCATACTGCAGTCGGTGGAATCATGAGCTGGACGAGATATACGACAACATTGACATAGTTCAGCGAATTAAGAGACAGCGACGCAGTACTCGTCTGCATTCCATTGGAAAGACCAGGTGGAGACTAACAACACTTCGAATTTCCAATTGGCGCCAAACAGCGGAAAGGAAAAATTACTGGCGCCCTGTTGTAAACTGGACTATAACCGCGTAAACGGTGTCTACAACAATAAAGAAGACGAAGTACGTAAAAAGGTCAAAATTACGCTATGTACCGAATTTAGAATTTGTCGAGTAGTTCCGGAGATATGATATTTCACCTAATTGTAGGCGGTGCTACGATGTTGATATAAAACCCACTTACCCGATTCCGTATGTAACATTCAATATCTCTGACGTATTTAGTTATTGATTTATCACACTTATAGGAGTTTTTAAGAAAACCGTTATATGGGGAGTGGGTGAGGTTATCATTTGATTTTGCCTATTTTCACACTGCCGTAGGAGGAGTCCAAAAGATTTCGCCAGGGCAAATTTGGTTCACATAACTAGAATGGTTTAAGTTGAACTTTTTAGGGGGCGAGACCAACGCCCACTTTTGAAAGACTTTCAAACCACAAGAACGCCTTTTTAAATGTGATTTGTTGTACCAAATTAAAGTTTTATACCTTAATCTACCACGTAGTAATGATAGGTTTTCGATTAATGGTGTAGGCGTGGCAATGGTCCGATTATGCTTATCGTCAACACCAAACTTTGTATGGTACTAAGGAACCAGTGTACCAAGTCTCATCTTGAAATATTTATTTCAATCTTGCACGGACGGACGGATGGCCGAACAGACAGACAGTTACTTGGATTTCAACTCGTCTCATTGTCCTGATCATTTATACATACATAACCTTATATCTATCTCGTTTAGTTTTAGGTGACACTAACAACCATTAGGTGAACAAAACTATTAAACTCTATACCAACACGTGGCAAGAGTATAAAAATCTAGTGAATATACAAACAAATACTCATACAGAATGTGTGTGTGCATAAATATACGAGACGTAAAGCTATTTTAATAATACTCATTGTGGTCCAGATGCTGTGCTCACGTGTCGCATACAAAGCCACTGAATCATTGAATCTAAGCGAAGATCGGTGGACTAACATGCTATATGTGTGTAGATTTTCATACGCGTTTCCCAAACCGGTTGCTAATTCTTTTTAATTTATTTATAAGAATTTAGAAGCCTAACAAACGAAGAACTACTGTCGGCAAGCTTATGCAAATAAGGAAGACATTCGGCGTTGCCTTAATAGCAGCAATATTATGGAGAGATTAGTGAAGATCATTTGCATAAATAATAATATTAATATTGTACAATATACAATATAACTGTAACTGTAGCGCTGTGGTAAAATTTTAGTATCTCGACCTAAAGAATATTCAGACTATTACTATTATGTGCTAATTAAGCTTAAACAACAAAAAAATGACTTCAAATTCATTAAAATATTTTAATCAGTAGGTTTTTAGGTTATACGCTTCATTTAGATTTGAATCAACTAATACTTTTAGCACGTGATCGGTTCGTATTCCCTCTATTTATAGGCAAGAGGTAAAGACTGCCTACACAACGACGTTATGCGACGGGAAAGCAATCTTCAAACTATCTTTTATAAATACAAGCCCTCTCCGCCTTAAACCAGCATGCTATTTGACAGGAAAAAGAACATTATAAAACGCGGTTGCAACATCTTATAAATGTTTTAAGATAATTAAAATTGTCGCCATTATGCTAGAAACGCATGTAGCAAAGCTACCAAATAAGGGTACGAAATGTCAAGTCTATATTAACTCTCCCTTGGTCAGCAATTTGCCCGTAGATGCCTTTCTTATACCGCTGCGGGTTTGTCAAACCATTTTTAGTTAAATGCAACATGATTGGTTCAATAGCCATGTAAGGCAACAACAGCGCGATAAAAGATACAAGATAATGGTTGCGTCTATGTTTGATAAAAAATGACTTCCAGTAGGAACGTGCGGGTTCCGCACAAGTACGCAAAAGCATGTTTTGTGTGTTGCAGAATTAATTAGAATCACTAGCAAAGTGCCTCTTACAATCGTGGTACTTGCGTTATTTATAGCAAGCGAACGTGGAACCATTCTAGTGCGATCTTAAGTTGGCTTTCTATTTTTAAATCAGTTAAAAGAGTGCCGATGAAAATTATAGGGACAAAGCGCACACATGTTTGTGCCGTGGTTTGAGTTGGGTTGCGACGTATTCCAGAGTGCGTGACAAAGTAGAAAGTTTCTTGTTTGAGGTAGACTTTTTTTTGATGTGCTCTTCTGATTTTCGAAATTGAAATTGTATTTTGAAAACAGTTCTCAAAGGCATTTACCGCAATTAAAAAAAAATGGCTTGTGACCCAAATTTATAAAAGATAATAAAATATTTTAATCAAGTCAAGGGGTTATATCAAGGCCGAAAAAAGGGAATTTTTCAGAATTTTTTCTGAGAAAATTTTGTACTGCCATATTTTTTATTCTTCTCTTAACTGTATTTTAAGACTTAGTATTAGTAAAAATATTTATTTGGAAAGAAACTACAACTGACCTTCCTCTTAAAAAAGACATTTTGCGGTGACTGGCATCCTCTGAAATTAAAAAACCAAACAGATATTGTTAAAGTAATGCTAAATCTAGTAATTAATCGAAGAAATATTCAAAATAAAATTTTTTGATTCCCGAAACAAAATTCGATTTTTGACCAAAATTTTGGCCTTAAATGATCGATTTTTTTAAAAACTCTAACTGTATATAGTCTTAAGGAAGTTGGTTTGTAGATAACTAAAACCAGCACTTGCTAATACTTTTTTAGTTTTCCTTTTTTAAGTATTTTTTCAATAAGAAATTTAAACAAATTTATCCTCAAAGGACAATTTTTGGTCGTTTTGACTGATCTGCACTACTTAGCTTCAACGAAAAGGTCTGTTACTTGACGTGTTTCACTAGAAACTATGAAGGTTCAGGTTTAATACACTGTACACTTTTGAGTTTATTTCATCTAGCGTACGTTATTATCCCTGGAACGCACCTTTCATATATGGAACAAATAACTATTCTACATATAAGTACAAGAACGCTTAAAACACCAGTTGGGTAAGCGGTAGCCAAGCATAAAACTCTAGCCAAATGTGCCACTAAATAGTATGGGAAGAGCAGCCTGTACAGTGGTCAGTTCTATAAAAATGTATATATAAAATTGCTGATTTTAGTTTTCAAGCTCCTGAATTTCTAATGGATTTTATGAAAACCCTCTTCATGGCAGAAATTCGCTCTTAAAGTTTTCAGGACCTAGAGAAGCAGGGCATTTTGTTTTAATTTTAATTTCGGCTGCATCGAAGATAAAATACCTTTAAAATGCATATTTCCTCTAGCAACTAGTAAATATAAAGGATATCCCAAAATTAACGCAAGATTCGAAATACAACCAAAGAAAAACAAAATAAATCAACAACGTTACAAGATTAATGGAACGTTACACGATAGAACAACGTGTATTTATTATTGAACAATATTTAAAAAAAAATGAAAGCTTGGCGGCCGGAGTCCAAAAATTTAAATTTTTTTTAAATAAACGTTTATTTGATTCCAGCACTTCAAAATAGTTTTGTTTTAAAAGAAATGTAGATAGGTTAGGTTAGGTTAAGTTAATCTGGTCATTGGTCTACGTCATGGATTTCAGTTACTAGGTCCATGAGGAGTAGTCATTCTCTAGGATGCCTTAGCTTGACGCGAATCTTAAGAGATTCTGTGGCCTTCTTATCGATACCTACCCCAGTGTATCATACTGTGGGGACCAAAAATGCTTACAGCATAGCCTTGCCAGTGCGGAAGAAGTGTACAAGACATGCTCCATTGTTTCCCTGCAGTCTTCTCGATCTGTCAGTTCCCTTCTGCGGGCGTATGTCGAAAACAAGCAGTGACCAGTTAGTATTCTTGTATCGAATGCATGTTAGTAGATCTGTGAACAGTTTTTCAATCAATGTTATGTTTGTATTCTTTTCAGATCCATCAACAGGCTTTTGTACAAAAATCATATAAGAAGTACTAAGAAGATTCAGGGCGAATTATTTAATATTTTTCATTCTCCATTTTACTTCAGAACAAAACAATTAGGATCCACTGTGCAAGCCTTTTTTCACTATCTTTCAGGCGAAAGGGTCTCTGCAAAGCGGCCAAACAATGCACCTATCTGCCGATGGCCCAGCTAGCCAAGTGGCCAACTTATAACACGAATGCAAGCCGCAAGTAGCCAGTCATAAACATACAAACATACATACAGGCGCACATGCCAGTGTACGTATGTAGTGCAGATACGCATGCGCAAGGCATTAAGTCGGCACACTACTAATATTCAGCGATCGGAGTGGACAAAGCGTCATCGTTGTGATCGTAACGCCATCGCATTGTTGTCTTCGCCATTAGTTCGCCCTTTTGCCAATTTTTATGCCAGCCCGCATGTAATACATTCTATTTGCAACAACAAATAACACGGTTATATCGGTGCTGTAAAACGCGTTGCCAACATAAATATTTACCAATGTGTAAGAGACGATAAATTTCCGCAGCCGCATTAAATGCGACGACATCAGAGCAAAGGCGCTTTCGTTACCTACCATCGTGCACTTCTTGGCCACATGGTTATTTTGATCCAATACACACGCATGCACATACATACATCCGAGTGTTTACGTGTGTGTGTGTGTGTGTCTTCATTGCTGGCTACGTTTGGACGATCGGTTTGCAGACTTTGCTTTGTAGTAAATATTCACTCAGATTGACCATTCCAATTGAATTTGTTGTTTGTGTTGCTGGCAGCAGCGTTGTTGGCATCGTCATCGTCATCATCATCAACATCAACATCATTGCCGTTCTTTGTTGCGCTTCTGCTTGCAATTGTAATGAGTAGTCGATGTTCGCAATATTGTTGTTGTTATTATTTGCCGCTGTTGTCTTATGTGGCAGCAATTGCATGCCGCCACACATAATTCTGCATTATTGGCCTTGAAGATCCTAAGCCAAAGAAAAGAGGTCATTGTCGTATAATGGTGAGTTTGTGGTCAACGCGCAGGCGCAATGTAAGGGTGGCGAAAATGCTACCAACACACACACACTCATACGCGTGCAAGCAAATGCATTGTTGTGCTTACAATTTAGCTTCTGGCCTGCACTCCCAACTGCAACCGATCCAGAGCTGCCAAGCTCTAGCCGACTCGTTGCGTTGGTCAATGGAAAGGGAAACTTAAACCACGACATTGCACCAGCTCTTGGCTTGCCTCACATTCGCATTCGCACACGTGTTCGTAACTATCAAAAAAGCCTCACATTGATCGCAATTAGTAATTATGTAAAATTTAGTTGGGCGTAAGATTTGCGTGTTTTGCACTGTCGTGCTTTCGACGCATTTTTTGCTCCAGAAAATTGGCTAAATTGCATTGTCGCCTTGTCTAGTCGAGTCTAGTCTAAATTTGAGGTAATTTAGATTTCTATGTAAATGATTGGCTTTCTGCTGCCATTCTACTACTCCTGCCAACAATCGGCACTAAAGGATTCGTTCTTCTGTTGCGCTGTGTGATGGACAAGAAAAAGACGATGCCAAAGTGTAGTGACTATTTAATAGTGTTTAGCCATGAGTGGAATGAAAAGTTCGTTGTTTAACTTTGATCAATTTAAAGTAATTGCGTGTTCTGGGAAGTTTGGACTTATTCTGCGCAAATCAACTCATTCGAAACCTACGTTAATATTGCCAAAAGAAAAAAAGTTGTATATTTGAGCACTATTAAAGCTTTAAAAAACTTAACTTAAGACTTAAAGCCGACATGGTACTCCATTTGTGACCTCTACGGGCTAACAACAGAAGAGTGTCATAATTTAAAAAAATAACAAAGAAGGAATGAAGGGTGTTGGTTCAATACACGTTATTTGACGAAAATATATGGATTACAATCAAAATTGATATCTTATTGACTTAAACTATAGGTCATATAATCTCTTAGGTTCATAAACTAGATATTTCTACTAACACTACTATCTAACTGAAATAAATTTGTATATTCATGATGAATATAATTTTTTTTATCAATATCATAATACTATTTAATTAATATATTCTTGATATAATTGAGATAGATCCCTATAGACAGGGATATATGTTAAAACATAAACTTAATTTTTATTTATTATACCATATTAAGGGGTTGTATACAGTTAGAATGCCGAAAACAAGCAAATTTTACAGAATTTTTTCAGAGAAAACTTTTAAATTTATCGATCCAAAAATTTGTGCACATATCTTGTATCTTTAACTATATTTTAAGACTTAATATTAGTAAAAATATTTATTTGGAAAGGAACTACAGCTGATCTCCTGGAGCTCCTCTCAAAAAAGACGTTTTCCGGTGACCACTATATCTCTGAACTGGATCTTCTGAAATTAAAAAACAAAAAACAGATTTCGTTAAAGTAATGTTAAATCTGGTAAAACAAATCGAAGGAATAAGTAAAATAAAATTTGTTGACAAAATGGCGGTTTCTCAAAGAAAACAATCGATTTTTGACCAAAATTTCGACCTTAAATTGTTTATTTATTTTTTTCAGTGAGAAAAAATCTTCGATTTATTATTAAAAATTATGTTAAAATTTTAATCAGCCGTTTTTGGATAGTGTTGGATACAAACTTTGAAAATACCATTTTGGAAAAACGCGTTTATAGTTTGGCTTTGTACTTCCAAGCACTCTGGAAAGTCGTTTCAAATTCGCGTGTAACTTCGAAATATTCATCATTCATATTCTTAAATAAATATATGTACATTATTGAAAATAAGTATATGAGGCAAAATAACGGAAGACACGGGTACCGTCATATTTATCGCCAAACCATATTTTGTTTAAGAAAGCATTTCCTCGCAAAATATTTAAATACCACTCATATTGGTCTAAATGTTCTAATGCAAGGTTAAGCTCAAAGTTGTTTTCCAGTTGAAGTCCTCCTGCAGACTTTGGACCCAAAACACCTTTATGTGCCAATTATCAGAGATTATCTCTCTTGGCTCCGTTTATTAAAAAATTTCATTCGTGCTAACCAAAAAATATATAATGTTAATCATAGTACCACATAATATGGGTTTTTTTCGTTAAAAACTGAAACTTCTAAAACAGTTCTTATAAGATGAGAATAATTATTTAAGAATTTGGATTTGTGAGCTATGCGACGCGAAATTAAGACTTATCATGTCCATAAGTCACATTTGGTTGACCACTTAAACCAGACTTAAGGTCGTGTCGTCTCGTCTGAGTCCTGGTCATCAAGGAATGTACAAACTAGTCAGTCAACTAATTATCTACTCATACGGACATATTACTTGTATGTACAATGTTTGTGAGCATTTAGCACAGCAGGTCTACGGTAAATTATGAAAATGCCATTTGAAGGTAAAATTCCTCGATTAGAACGCGGCGCCTACTGTGCGCATGACTGGCTGATATTACAATGAGTAATCTGCAGCGTCCATAAATCTTATGTTTTGAAAACACTTAAATGCTTATAGCTTGGCAAACCCAAGTAAATATTGGCTTAAGTGGAAAATTGTCCAGGCAACTGCAATTAGTTTTACTATTACTTGTGGGAAATAATGCACTTTGATTATTTAATTGATGTGAATTCCAGTAATAAATGGTCAGTTAATACCAAAAACTTGGAAAACATATATAATATTGAAGACGTCAACGAGTTGAGCTATGATACATACATACATAGTATGTACATATATACATATGTACATATGTATATTTAAATGATTTTACACAATGGTTCGTGGAGAAAACTATATCGAGTAAATTATTTCGAATGATTGCTGTTAGATTTCTAGTTATCCAGAATTTTTTCTAAGAAAATTTTTAAATTTATTGATCCAAAAATTTGTACACATATTATGGTATCTTTTAACTGTATTTCAAGACTTAGTATTAGTAAAAATATTTATTTGGAAAGGAAAATAAAGCTGATCTCCGGGAGCTTCTCTCAAAAAAGACGTTTTGCGGTGACCACTATATCTCTGAAATGAATTCTCTGAAACTAAAAATCCAAACAGATTTCGTTAAAGTAATGTTAAATTTACTAAAGCAAATCAAAGTAATAGGCAAAAAAAATTGTTTGACAAAATGACGGTTTCTGAAAAAAAATTTATATGTAAATTGTATATAACCCCTTAAAAAAATATCTTATCTTAATTTATCTTAATTTAACCCCTATCAAACAACACAATTCACAGATATTTCAGATGGGGATTAACCCCTAAAAGATGGTGAGGTATTTTTTTTGTGCTAGTATCAGTTGTGGTTGTTATTGTAGCGGCAGAGTACATATCTGAAGTAATCCGACTGTCGTGGAGTCAGCGTTTCTACACAGTAGTTTATTGATTTGTGAATATCGGAGTTCTTGTCTTTAACTTTTGAGTTGGGTGCTTCTGGTTCGACTGTGCCAGACGAATCACCTTGCTGACGCACATTGCATATTAATTTATATGCAATACCCACAAATTATTTCGCACAAAACGGTCGCTTCTGTGAAATTCTGTGTGTGCATAAATAGACTTGTGAATACCCTTTAATGTTTTGATCGCGTCACAGTTACATTTGCTCAATTAGTTTCACATAATAATGAATCATATGGCCAATGAGCCGTTAAATGTCATTACTGCGGCGCCGAATTTGACGTTTGTCCGTTTTGGAGTGTCGAAATTTGTATTAATGAACAAATAAATTTACGCTTTTAGACGGAACGCTATTGTAATGCAAAATGCTTAATGAATTATTTATATTTGCAAATTTTTCTAATTTCACAGAACTCATTTTTTGCCCGAATTTAGAGCGAAAAGTGTGAAATTCAGAAAATAGGACAGAAGTTGCAAATTAAATCTTTAGTGCGAATGCCGGTATGCATATAATCTATCGATATTTTGTGTTATATAAAGAGGAAAAGGTAGAGAGGCAATAGAACGCATATACATATGTATGTAAATGAAATGTTTAAGCAGAAATTACTAATTTGGTTGGCGTCTGACTCGCGTTAATTCAACTTAATTTGCATGCATTATCACTAGCGCAAATACCGCCAGCTAGCAGCCGCCAAAGCATTAAATACATACATACATATGTATATACGTTTTATGTATATGTACCTATATATGTGTCTACATATGTACGTGTATGCAAATGGTTGCGATTAACCTTAGCTTGATCATAAACCAGACTCCGCACACCTTTCCCCGTACAAACACACATTCATATATAAACATAAGGTAGGGTTTTAAATTATTTATAACAAAGCGTGACTTTTACTATTCGAATGATTCACATTTGCGGCGCGTAAATATCGCACGCCTTTATTTTTATTATTTTTATCGTCGTTTTTATTGCTACTCGTGTTATACGTATTTCTCTTGCTTATATTTTTATACCCTAAATAGGGTATAATAAGTTTGCAGGAAGTTTGCTACATCAAAAGGAAATGTTGGCAAATATACATACATATGTATGTATCTATGTTCAATGCGGATCATTATATCATAGAGCTGCGGATCAAAACCTGGATTCGAATCTTTTTATATCCCTTTACGCTATAAAAAAATGCACCTGTGGAGGGTATCATAGCTTACGTGTAGGCGAAATTAAAATTTTTTAGTGAAGTGTGCAACTCAGATTTAAATCTTCAGGCTAAGGTCCCTTATTGTTGTGCGAATAAGAAAGGAACTTTAAATTATTTCAAATTAAGTGGATTGACCATTTCGGTCTACTATCAACCAAATTCGTTCAGTGATATTTCATATTTTTTATATTTTTGCTTATTTTTATAGAGCCCTGATATTCGAACATTCTTGGAAATTGCCCTGCCTGCAGCATATTCAAAAAGGGATAGTGTTGATCGTGTCACACTTCCAACAACATCAATTTCAAAGGAGGATATTAGTATTCCAACCCCGGAAACCGTTGTGAATGAGCGGAAACCACAAACAATTGCTACACAAAACTTTCTGCCACCCGAAATTGAAGAACTTCCACACGAGGCTAAGGATGTGCTAAAGAGACTGTTAGAAGTCGAGCCAAAACAGCGTTTGCGTTCAGTTTTGTCACTACAAAAAATTGCACTTTACAAGAATTACAAAATTTATTCCGAATATTTGCTCAATGTAAGATGATGAGAAATAGATAATTTTCTGGAATATCAAATAAACATCATAACTATTACTTTCAGCTCCGTCCAATTGATATGATAAGTCCTGATGATATTGCTGCCTTTACACAAGACCCAGAAGATGACAACTCTTGGGCAGAAAAACAATTTTACAAATTCTAACTATCATGCGAATTAATGTACAACTTCTAGGTTCAAATTTAAACGTACTCATGAGCTTTTAACTTGTATCGAATAGAAAAAGATTCGTATAATGGTGATGAGTTAGGTTTGAGGAGATCTAAAATGTATTTACGCTTTTATTTTTCCAATATGTGTCATATACTATAAATAAATTCAATTGAACTGTAAATAGTAGTTTTTAATTGAGAAAGCTCCAAGGATTTACATAACTAAGAGTTTTTGACAAATACGGAAAAAGAAAACGGATATTGGTACCAATTATTTGCTTATTCTGTGACACTTTGTAGATTTGTCATTTACCGTTTACCATTAAAACGATTGCTTTATATATGCTCGACGCTCCAATAAAACTCTTGGCTTACTTTTTTCATTAAAATATTTCACTAATAATGTCCGCGTAAAAACTGTCATTTAAAAATAATAATTGCACTACATTATTAACTAAATGACGGTAACGCAGTTTATACGAACTTGTCATATCTAAACCCTAACTAGAGAACGTATATCTTTTAAACTAAAGCCAGTAATTGAGAAGTTGAAATTTGTCTTTAATTTTGTGGGGAGACGTTTCTTGTTAATTTCATAAGTATGTTTAACAATTTGCCTTGATGCGGTGAATATTTTTATAACGAAAGTCGGACGACATAAGCGCAGGATATAATTGATTAAAGTTTTAATTTACATGATTCGCCGGATGTGTACAATAGACCACAATATCACTTGAAAAACTCCTCACAAATGTCTCAACAACAATCTACTGTTCGATTGTCAGCTGCAAAGTAAAATCAGAGAACGTATATAATTTACGTTCTCTGACATCATTAAAAAAATATACAAAATACACTGCAAAAGCAAATGTCAACGTAAGTTTTTTTTTTCGTTGTGCGGCCAACGATGTTTTCATTTTCGCTTATTCTGTTTGCAAATGAGCTACATTAGGTGCGATAGTGGTTATAATTAAAAATATTACCCAAAAATACACGTCACAAAACAGATTAGACTGATAGCAAGACACAGCAGGAAGCGAATGTTAGCGATTTCCTGGCGCTGGCGCAGGCGTTGCCTTTATTTGGTGCATAATTAGTTTGGAATAGAAGTGTAGCCGCTGGAATTGCTTAGCGCCAATAAGCCAAGATTTGACCTTTGCAACGAAAGCAATCGTTATAATACAATAGTACGAAAATCAGAAACGCCATAATAATATCACTTCAATTAAAGTAACACCAGCGGGGGAATACTAACAACTGCACCTGGTGTCATCTTTATTTACTATTTCTTAGCACTATTATAAGTTGAACGATTTTTACGGAGTAACTGGCAAAAACTAAAGTCGAGATGGCATTCCAATCATTGGTTAGATTCTATATGGAAATACCGACCGTGACTCGCATATATACAACAGCATGTGTACTGACGACTGTGGCAGTGGTAAATTTGTGATAATATATATTTAATTATTCCATATAACAGTCGTAAATTTTTAGCATTTGGATCTGGTGTCTCCACTACAACTATATTTCAATCCTACGCTCATACTTTGGAAACTACAAGTTTGGCGACTTGCCACAACATTCCTATTCTTCGGTTCAGTGGGCATAAGTTTCTTTTTTAATATGGTTTTCACATATCGGTATGTTTGTAAATTTAACGATTCCAATTAATTATTGCATGTAAATACATTTTCGTTCACATTCAAGTTATTGCCGGATGCTGGAAGAGAGCTTCTTTCGCGATCGCACAGCAGATTTCGTTATGATGTTTCTCTTCGGTGGTGGATTAATGATCTTCTTCGGTCTCTTCGTGAACCTACTGTTTCTGGGACAAGCGTTCACATTAATGTTGGTTTATGTGTGGTCCCGACGAAATCCTTTTGTTCGTATGAGTTTCTTTGGCGTATTAAACTTTCAAGTAAGTAAATTCAATTAAATAAAAGAAAAATTATAAATGCAACGTACTTAACAACACAAATGCCTGTGCGACATAAACTTATTTATATACATATATGTATTTATCTATAAATTGATTGATAACATTTGATAAAGAGGATTTAAAATAATATATCCCACTTTCAGGCGCCCTACTTGCCATGGGTCCTAATGTGTTGTACAATGATACTGGGAAACACTATTTGGGTTGACGTAGTTGGAATGGGTGTGGGCCATATTTATTATTTCCTGGAGGATGTGTTTCCATTTCAAGCGAACGGTTACAGAATCCTTAAAACTCCGCATTTTCTGTATGTTATTCACTTTCCCGTATACAAAAAATCTTTCTAACTATAACATAACATTAATTTATAGGAAAGTTCTTTTTAACGAGCATATTGAAAACAACATCCCTCCATGGGTAGGCGATCGACCGGGCGGTTACCATTGGGGTGCCGATGAAGCAGAAAACGTAGGCGCACAGGTAGCGGACGCCGGTGCCGGTGCCGGTGCCGGCGCAGGTGATGCCAACGATGTTAACCAACGATAAAAATAAACTACTTTGTTTTTGTACCTCTACCATCCAATGTACTGAGACAATTGCACATATATTTCATAAAAAAAAAAAACAAATGGGGATAGCAGAAATGTCTTAGCACATATATACATTTAAAAAAGTAAATAAATAGTGAAAAGGCAATAAATAAACCAACTGTTTAAAAATATAAATCGAAATTGTCAATATCATTCACCATATTTATGTCGCTTTTAGTTTTCGTTATTAAAAATCAATTCTCCAAGGAAATTAAAAATCTGTTTATAAGAATGTACATATGTATTTATGTAGACATATTTATGAAACATAAAAACGACAGCCCTAGTCGTATTTAGTGTGTAGTAGTAGTAGTGCTAATAGAAATTGACAATTTTTCAGAATGTACATATGTATTTAATTTTCGAAATTGATGTCTCCTCAATTTACAAGAGTACGAAGCAGATTGTATAAAATTAAATTTTCATATTAGCAGGAATTTCGTTTTACCTATAAATAAAAAATGAAAATGCATAATTACCTATAAAATACAAAACACTAAACTTTTATTTCGCCTAAATTGTTTATATCTTTATTGCGTTTATGATTTCATTTAATTCAATTATATCTATTTTCATAGTTTTATAATGCAGTATTAAGTCAGTTTGACTCTTTTGGTTCTTTCAATATGAGTTACTATATAAATATCTTGATATATGACTTTACTAGCTTGTAATACACGTGGTCGCAGAAAGTACTGGTTTATGTTTTTTCAAAATTTGATTTGTTTTTGTGTGCCAAATTTACCTACCGGTTTTCAAAATTGCACAGACAAGATAGATCTTTCGAATTATATTAATAGTCCAGTCATTATAGTAAGTTCACCTCGGAATTCGATATACCCATTTATATGTCTGTAAATACTTGTATATTGACACCCTAAAGTTGTCTCAAAACCTACATATGGTAGGTATACCCGAGATTCTTACCTAATTTAAGCTTAAATGACTGGACTATAAGCCTTGATTAGTCTGAACTTTCGATATTTTACTGTTTTTTTATTGTATATACGCACTGATTAATTCGAATTAAGCAAAGACTATATATTATTATTTCAAGTTGTGTGTTTTATTTTCATTTCATTTTCAGTCCAAATTTTTTTATTTAACTACAATTTCGAATTTAGTAATCAATATATTTTTTCATTCAATTATGAATTCGCTTCAGTAACATCCTACAACTACACAATAATTTATCAGCATTAGCTCTTAAATACTTCGGTTATTTCGTTCAATTGTATATTATCGCATGTAATTCAATTATATGTAAAACGTATTAAGGATGATACATTTTGAAAATATTTGGTCCGTTCACTGAATCCACATCACAAAACAATGAGTAGGTGAAGTTTATTGTTGAGATTTACATTTTCTTACAGCATCGAGTTATATAATAATAAAATATTTGAAAGTGCAAATCCATGATTGTTGTAATATTTTGAATTTCTATTTATGATTAATTAAGTATAATTTATTTGTTCTGTGGGTATACATTGTTTGTTGACGAAAAGCACGTCTCATTATTGGATACAAACTATATGCCTAATGACGTAACAGACCTACATATACAACAAATATACATAATATAAATTATATAAATATTAGCACAAAAGTGAAAATTTCGTTTATGTTTCTCATACAATTTTCAAATCAATGAGAGAAGTTTAAGATCGCGTTAATATAAGATTTATCATAGCTAAGCCGTACAATAACACTGTAATGTAGTTCTAGTTAAAACTGTTTACACTTAATAGCGAAATAAGCACTAAGGAATCGATAAAACTATAAAAAAAACTCGCACACGAATATTCACAAATGAACTAAACTAAAAATAGATAACTTATCATTAAGCCATACGAGTAGAGGTAAAATTAGTAGTAATAATCATTTAGCATCGCAGATGTTCATGTTTTTACGTTTTTGTGGTTATTGTAATAGGAAGTGGATCACATACGTGCAAATGTGTCACAATATAGTTCCTGACACTGACACTGACACTGACCAAACATGCGACTGCCTGCCAGATCTCTTATTCCACCACACGTGACTGTGAGATCTGTCGACAGCAAAAGCACAGCACAAAGCAGCTCCGCTGCACAGCGCCAACCTTTAAAAGGCGCAAAAAAACGAGAAGATTTACACGTTTAACAAATTAAAACTAAAATTAACTTAATTTCACATTGCTACAGTTGCGAGTACCACAGTTATATCGTCAGGTTTACCACCTAAAAGGAAATAAAAAAATATACATTATTATATTTATAGAATGTACAGCATTAAAACAGAATAGTGTGCATAAGAAATTTTTAAATGTAAATGGTATGTATGCATATACACATATACGCACCTGTTGCATTAATATTATTTCGTCGGGCATTAATTGCAAAAGGCGACATAAATTCGCTGTCGAAAGATAATGAGCGTGCCATCAACGCTAATGAGTTGGCGGTCATCTGCAGTTTCACAGGATCGGTTACGCCCTCGCACTGAAAAATTAAATAATAATTCAACAAAATTAAAAACAAAATCTACAAGTATGTAAAGTACATATAATGCAGCTTATGACTTGAATGAAATCAGCAAAGCGTTAAACATCTTTTACTCAAACAGTAAATAGCGCAGAATTATTTCACTTACTATTATAAACCAGCAAACTTTTTTCATTTAAATAAGTGAAATTGCATTGGTTTACAGATATTTTAAATATTGAATTTGCATTATGGCACTGTATTTTAACCAACCTCCTTGAGTACGTCGAGCAGCAAACGCTCAGGGACATTGTCAAAGACACCATCGGTAGCCACAAGTATGACATCGCCTTCCTTCACCGAAAAACTAAGTGTATCCGCTGAATCGGGACTATCGCTCAGTACGTTGTGACCATGTCCCGGTGGCGGTAGAGACAATTGAAATGGTGTATTAAAATAATGTTGTTGCTCTTCGGATTTGTGGATGATTTCACCTTGACGCACCACCATAAAACCACTATCACCGATATTCGCGGTGTAAACGGTACTATTTTCACGGTTCAACACGAGTACACATGCGGTGCTGCTGCCTATTATATAAAAGAAATATAATAAATTATGATTGGTAGGTAATGTAAAATTGAAAAAGGTGTTGGAGGTATTAGAAATAAAATAAAATATTTTGGAGCTGTCTCACAAATCTGCCTAAGCATAAACAAATAGGCAATTAGCTGTCAAGATATGAAGCCAAATGTCTACTGCGTCTGACTATATACTTATCCATATATATGTATATATGTACGTGTTCATTCCACATTCTATGTGCCTAATTTTTTATTTATAGTATTTTTACGATTATACATCTGTATATATGTACATATCGTCACCTGAAATGCAAAATAACGTATCATCAAAAAATTCGAAATTGAGTGTCTTATTGATTACGCTTCTTCTTCTTCTTAATTGGCGTAGACACCGCTTACGCGATTATAGCCGAGTTAACAACAGCGCGCCAGTCGTTTCTCCTTTTCGCTACGTGGCGCCAATTGGATATTCCAAGCGTAGCCAGGTCCTTCTCCACTTGGTCCTTCCAACGGAGTGGAGGTCTTCCTCTTCCTCTGCTTCCCCGGCGGGTACAGCGTCGAATACTTTCAGAGCTGGAGTGTTTTCGTCCATTCGGACAACATGACCTAGCCAGCGTAGCCGCTGTCTTTTAATTCGCTGAACTATGTCAATGTCGTCGTATATCTCGTACAGCTCATCGTTCCATCGAATGCGATATTCGCCGTGGCCAACGCGCAAAGGACCATAAATCTTTCGCAGAACTTTTCTCTCGAAAACTCGCAACGTCGACTCATCAGTTGTTGACATCGTCCAAGGCTCTGCACCATATAGCAGGACGGGAATTATGAGCGACTTATAGAGTTTGGCTTTTGTTCGTCGAGAGAGGACTTTACTTTTCAATTGCCTACTCAGTCCGAAGTAGCACCTGTTGGCAAGAGCAATCCTGCGTTGGATTTCCAGGCTGACATTGTTGGTGGTGTTAATACTGGTTCCTAAATAGACGAAATTATCTACAACTTCAAAGTTATGACTGTCAACAGTGACGTGAGTGCCAAGTCGCGAGTGCGACGACTGTTTGTTTGATGACAGGAGATATTTCGTCTTACCCTCGTTCACTGCCAGACCCATTTGTTTTGCTTCCTTGTCTAGTCTGGAGAAAGCAGAACTAACGGCGCGGGTGTTAAGGCCGATGATATCAATATCATCAGCATACGCCAGCAGCTGTACACTCTTATAAAAGATGGTACCTTCTCTACTACATAAGTTCTGCAGCTCGAACTATTTTCTCCAGAAGCAGGTTGAAAAAGTCACACGATAGGGAATCGCCTTGTCTGAAACCTCGTTTGGTATCGAACGGCTCGGAGAGGTCCTTCCCGATTCTGACGGAGCTCTTCGTGTTGCTCAGCGTCAGTTTACACAGCCGTATTAGTTTTGCGGGGATACCAAATTCAGACATCGCGGCATAGAGGCAGCTCCTTTTCGTGCTGTCGAAAGCAGCTTTGAAATCGACGAAGAGGTGGTGTGTGTCGATTCTCCTTTCACGGGTCTTTTCCAAGATTTGGCGCATGGTGAATATCTGGTCGGTTGTTGATTTTCCAGGTCTAAAGCCACACTGATAAGGTCCAACCAGTTTGTTGACGGTGGGCTTTAATCTTTCACTCAATACGCTCGACAGAATCTTATATGCGATGTTGAGGAGGCTAATCCCACGGTAGTTGGCGCAGATTGTGGGGTCTCCTTTTTTATGGATTGGGCATAGCACACTTAAATTCCAATCGTTGGGCATGCTTTCGTCCGACCATATTTTACAAAGAAGCTGATGCATGCTCCTTATCAGTTCTTCGCCGCCGTGTTTGAATAGCTCGGCCGGTAATCCATCGGCCCCCGCCGCTTTGTTGTTCTTCAGGCGGGTAATTGCTATTCGAACTTCTTCATGGTCGGGCAATGGGACGTCTGCTCCATCGTTGATTACGCTTCACTACTTCAAATTGCATACATAATATTACATATGTTCAACATTTTCAAGTTCTGCACTCAGATATAAACCAGTTTTAACCAATATTACAATTTTTTTTCACTCATGTTCCATTTTATTTCGTGTTTTATTCACGCCATTGTAAATTTCCGAAAATGTTGTTACGTTATTTTGCATTTCAAGTGACGATATGTAGGTACAAATTCATACATACAATAATAAATGATATATACATACATGATATACGTTCAACAATGCATTTTAATATAACAAATAAGAAGAAAGTGGTCAAAATAATAATACGTGAATGAAAGCATAAAGGGGGGAACATGAAATAAATGAAAATAAGAAAATGTGACTACATTTATAATCTATTTTTAATCTACTCATTATTGTGTTATGTTTTATTTTCACTAAAATGTTCAATGATCGAAGGAAAAACAAAATTGCATGTGATTCTGACGTTTTGGTTGTAAACAAATGTCGCAAAAACAATGTGAAAGCTGGCAGGTTTATGGATAAGTTAAATAAATTAAATAGAATGAATAAATTTAGCATTGAAAATGTGCAACGGAACTAATGATATGAAACCAAAGTAATTTTGCTTTTAATCACATTCAACTGAAAATTATATATTTACGGCTTCCGTATAAGTTGTATGAAGATCGCATCACTTACCTAAAATGGGCTTCTTTTGTTCTAGCAATTCACAATAACTATAAGCTAAGAGATTAACAGGTCGTTGAGGATTAAAATTAACACAATGGACTAGACGTTCACAAGTCTTCATCAGAAAAGAACTAAATTCACCGGGATCGATTCCATAGTTGCGCCAACCACCAACGCCATCAGCAACACCTGGAATTTATGTAAATAAATTTATATTTGTTTTTATAACAACGATTAAATAATAAATGCATATACATACATAGATATATGTAAACTTATTCGATATGTAAAAATTGTGATGTTTCACTGTATTAGATTAGTTTTAAAAAAGTGTAGGTGTTTTCAATAAATATTTGATCTGGCGACCTTATTGAAAACATTATAATCTATACTCTTATCGGCTCAATGATGTGATGCAAATGAAAATTGTACATACATATGTATAACGATATACATATGTTGACACATTGTATTTATTTTCCTTTATTAGTCCTACTTATGGAGAAAGGAAAATGATTAATAAGTTTTGGCAATTCATTTAAGAAATTGCACCGGTAGAGAATTTTTAAATTGTAATGAAAACACACTCCTCAATACTGCATGTAATGTATGAGAAATGATATTTAAGGAAAATTATTTGTAAACTTTTTGCTTTCCAAGCTGTTATTTCAAAACGAAATAATCAGAATCGTAGAAACAAGTAGAGCACGAGGTTTTGTAGTTCTGTTTCTCTGCAGATCAACTCATACACATGTCAACTTATGACGCAGTGACAAGTTAAGTCTGAGCTCAGTTTAATTGGAGGCAGACAGATAACAGACAAAAAACATTTGTTTGAATGTCAGTGCTTTATTTACTCAGCATAACAGGTACAAAGTGCACAACTTTGTCGAAGAGTTAAATCTCATATTCCAAATGTGTAACTCTTCTTTTCAGAATAAAAACTTAACACAAATTAACATTTTATAATTTGGTAAATTATAATAAACAAATTAAGTAGTAACATTTAGATTAGCATCCCCGGATTTCGGGGATAAAATGGGTGTCACTGGAAAGGTGGCGTTCTCCAGATCACTTTTTCAACTTTAAATGCAAATATCTTTAAAACTATAAGTCAGCGGCAACTAAATGTATATATTTTCGTGATCTGGAGAACGCCACCTTTCCAGTGACACCCATTTTATCCCCGAAATCCGGGGATGCTAATCTAAATCCCAGCCAAATTAAGTTCATTGTCATTTAATTTAAAGTTAAAATGGGGATGTTAGCATATAAAAATATAGGGTTTTGAGATATATTGACCTTTATTAATATGCCAAAGTATATTATTTTATTATTATATACAGTTATTCAGATATTTATTTAATCTTACCGAGAACATCTGCATTAATTGTAGACGTCTTGAACCAAGAATCTTCGCCGTACTTGCCAGGCTTATATTTGGAGGTAAGGAAGTCTTTGGGAAAGCCACACACTACAGATACAAAGTGCGGGCGTTGTTTCGAAGCACTGTTAACATTTGCTGTTGCATTGCTGGCCGTCTCCAACAACGTAGAAAATCCACTTCGCAACGCTCGCGAAATGACACGGGTTGTCCAACTTAATGAATGCATCAAAAATGTCTGCTTCCTTTTTGTCGACGAGTCACTAAGAAATGAGTTGGTTGATTGTAAACCAGCTCAATTTTCACATCGACGAATTTCAATCTAATTTTTTTCGAATTTGCTTTGATACTATGTATTAATTATACGTATAGATTTAATACATGCTTTTTACAATATTGTCAATGAATATAAAACACAAGGGATCGATGGGATGTACAGAGTCTGCATAATCATTTCGTTTTCGATTAATTCGTTGAATATTGTAATATTAATTGCTGACCGGAGCTTATTAAGGCTTGTACGGAGGATATGAAAAAAATCAAAACTTTTGTCAAGTTCACATTACCGTTTATGTAATATCTTCATAAAATCGTCATTAACTATACATATTTAATAAGCACATAACAATTCACGACACTTTAATATTTCATTGAATGTCATTTGATTTCACTTCAAATCGTCTCGATACATAAGGATACAATTGGAAAAGGATTTTATTTTAATTACGCGTGATATAAAATCGACAAATTCGACAACTTTACCCAAAAAATCCACCCAAAACGAATTAAAATAGACTGGAAAGTACAACAGGGTTGCACGCGGTTATATCAAAACATGTGACACATCTGGAAGCATATGAAAAACTATTGTAATAGAATATTGATGTAAGACAATATATAAAAAACATATTTCGTTCTAAAAAGTACAACGACGAATGGTAAAGCTAACAAAACTTTTGTTTTTAAAAATATTTCTTTATCAAAACATATCTCAAATGAAATAAAGACAATTATTTTGTATACAAATTCTGATATTGGCATCCCTGGTTAAATAAGTAGGTCGGTAAGTAGGTACAACGACAACCCCAGTTAAGGCAGTGATATGAAAGCTGTCAAACGCTTAAGATATTTATTTAAGTTTACTCTGCGTCGAGAACAGAAAATTTACATTAATTCCGCCAAAAATATTAAAAAAATAATTGTTATTAACCAAGTGTGAAAATTAATTAGTAACTATAACAAACTGCGAAAATATGAGCAGCAACAGCGGCAACATTACGAATGGTGGTGTTGCCCCACCTCAGGAGAAACGTGATTTACTTGCTCTTCTGAAGTTAATAAAGAAATACAATCTCAAGCAAACTGAGGAGCTCCTCTGCCGTGAGGCTAATATCACTAACAAGGAGCTTGAGGAGGTGAATGATATTGAAATAAATACACTATTAACATCAGCTCTAGGTGAGGGACAAGATCACCAAAATGGGTTGGCGGTTGGTGGCACCGGTGGTTCGGGCAATGACCCGGAAATATATGAAGCGGCGTACGCTGATCTCCGTAATTTTGTTGAAGAGTCCCTAGATATATATAAACATGAGTTATCTATGGTATTGTATCCTATAGTCGTTCAAATATATTTTAAACTTATTAATGGCGGATTCTCGGAGCCAGCTAGAAAATTTGTAGAAAAATATGGACCGGACTTGGATCATTACTATCGTGATGATTTACAGAATCTGCTCATGATAACAAAACGGTCTGATCTGGAAAATAATGATTTTGTTTCCGCTATGGAGCAAGACAAATTCGTTATTCGCATGTCGCGTGATTCTCACTCGTTGTTTAAACGGCATATACAAGATCGTAAACAAGAGGTGATAGCAGATATAGTTGCTAAATATTTGCATTTCGACACGTATGAAGGAACTGCCCGGAGTAAAGCTCAATGCGACGTAAGCTCTGGTTCTCTGATTGGTGAGGCAAAGCGAGGGGATAATAAAATTCGCGTTTACTATGGTCTTTTAAAGGAAGTCGATTATCAAACGCTGACTACTCCTGCACCAGCACTGGTGGAGGAGGAAGACGATAATGATCCTGATGCCCCGGATAAACCAAAAAAGAAAAAACCAAAGAAAGATCCGCTGTTTTCAAAAAAGTCAAAATCAGACCCTAATGCACCTGCCAGTGATCGTATACCGCTTCCCGAAATGAAGGATGCTGATAAAATGGAAAAGGTAAAAGCTTTAAGAGAATCTTCTAAGCGCGTACCACTTAATAAGGATTCACTACCGTCAGTATGTTTCTATACAATACTGAACTCACACAACACCGTTACTTGCGCTGAAATTTCGGAAGATTCTACGATGATGGCAGTAGGTTTTACCGATTCCAGCATTAAAGTATGGTCACTTACTCCAGCAAAATTGCGAGAAATGAAAAGTGCTGAATTACTTAAAGACATCGACAAAGATGCCGAGGATATTAACACTCGCATGATGGATGATCGCACAGGAGAATCTTCACGAACATTCTATGGACACAGCGGTCCCGTCTACCGTTGTGCTTTTGCTCCAGAAAAAAATCTTTTACTGTCTTGCTCCGAAGATACTACAATACGATTATGGTCTTTCCACACGTGGACTTGTATAGTAGTATACAAAGGTCATCTGTTTCCAGTATGGGATGTTCGCTTCTCTCCACATGGTTATTATTTTGCTTCATGTTCATATGATAAAACCGCACGCCTTTGGACGACGGACTCAAATCAGCCACTACGTATATTTTGTGGTCATTTGTCTGACGTTGATTGTGTTCAATTTCATCCGAATTCTAATTATATTGCCAGCGGGTCGAGCGACCGAACCGTGAGATTATGGGATGTTTTGAACGGGCAGCTGGTGCGTCAAATGTGCGGACATAAGGGTCCCATTTATTCCTTGGCATTCTCGACATGCGGTAGATATTTAGCCTCTGGCTCCTCGGATCACACAGTACTTGTATGGGATCTATCACATGGGCAACTTGTTGCGTCACTGTTGCGACATACAGGATCTATACACACAATGTCATTTAGCCGAGATGGAAACGTTCTTGCCGTCGGCGGGTTAGATTGCGTACTGACTCTGTGGGATTTCTCAAAACTAACTGAGGAGTATTTATCACAGAGCGGCGGATCTTCACACAATCCTGATCTTAACGATAGTGAAACGTATTTACTGCGATCTTATCCCACAAAATCCACACCCTTTCTGGCATTACATTTTACACGTCGCAATTTGCTACTAGCAGTAGGAATGTTCAAGTCGTCCTAAAAACAGCAGCAAAGTGCAATTTTAGTTTAAATAAAAATAGTTTAAGGTATTCAAAATATTATGTAATTGTAATTAATATATTAAGTATTCTTTTAAAATGTTTAATAAATCGGAACGAACTTTTGAGAAAAATTCTAATTCGTGTATTCCATTTGTACACATTCTTCAGCCGCAACATGAGTAGGAGAAGAACCATCCATCATATGGTCATTAGATTCACTATCTAGTGAGGGCTCATTGCTGAACATTTCTGTGGGCACAGTGGCTGGCGCACGATCTTGTACTAGCTCCATGACTTGTTGGCGAGACTGTAAGTGTCGTTCCACTTCTGCCGCTGACATTTGCATTTGTTGTGTTTGTTCAAAATCAGTATTTGGATGATGTTGATTGACAACGTCAATAGATGGCGGTTTAGGTGTTTGAGAATTTTCAGTCGGTTGAACTTGTGGCACTTTCTTTTTGCGTCCGCGTGTGGAACCAGTACTAACACCACCTCCTTGATTAGTCGCTGTGTTTTGTTCAAGTTTACGCCTTTAAATACAAATTTTCAAATTTTGTTAGATATATCCCAGTAAATGTTGTTTATTTTAATCTTACTTTTTTGCTTCCTTGGTAGCTTCATCTTCCGACGATTCAGTCTCGTCACTTTCAGAAGATGTATTTTCGGGTTTCTCATACTGCAATAAACGGTCTAACAAAAATGCTCGATCGCGGGACACTTTCAAAAGCCGTCGTTGATTAGAACGCAGAGCATCTTGAAAGAATTCATTTTCCTATAGAATTACATTTTTTAAATTTCTGATTTTATATGCTTGTGTAGATATACTCACATAAATTAGAAACTTAAGCTTGCGTTTTAGGTACCGATACTGTGACTTATAGTCCACGGCGTTGGGTGTGCTGGAACTATTTCCTCCGCCATTACCACTACCAATACCTAAACCTGACTGTGTTTGTTGTTGTTCTTGACTATCATCATCTGAACCAGAATCATCGTCCACATTGGGATCAGTTTCGTCGTTTTGAGCAGCTTGCTGATTCGCCATAGAGCGGCAGTACCAACCCGAAAGCATATCCTTTATAAAGGATTAAAATCAGATTATTTGATGTGAAAAAATAATAATAATTCGACTTCTATATGTGTGTATATAGATATGTCCATAACCTTAACAACCACTTCTTTCACATTACGGAGTCACGAAAATGCAAAATAGCACATTTTATTAAAAATAAAATAGGCTCAATTTATTACTTGCCAACAAACTTTCCGAACTGTGTAGGATATTAAATAAAGAAATAAATATAAAAATGATAGAGTACACAAAATGAAAACACAAAATTATACAGATGGAATGTTTTTGTTGACACTTGCATTTGACTACCTTATCGACAAGATACGCCTTATCTCTAGTTTGCACGCAACAAAGGGCCGCCAGAGAACGTATATCATAATATTATATTGCGTAAATATGTATGAAGATGTATGAGCGTGCATACATATCGACGTAGATTTTTGCGAGCACGGAAAAATATTTTAGAATTGACAAATACATTAGGGGTATTCTCTTGCTCTTGCAAAACCCGGTGCACGGTGCAAGAATTGCAGATTTACAACGGCACAACAACAAACACACGCGGAAAAATATTTGCAAGGGCTGTAAAATATGTCAGGCCCAAAACCTATGTGTATTTGCGTGCAATGTCACGCAAAAATATAATTGCAACCCTGTTGTAGTTGCCATTTTACATAAAGACATATTACGTCGTTAAATTGTTGAGGAAGATAAGTTTTAAATGGATTTTATTATTTCTATTTAAATTTTAAAGATTTCTTACAGTTTTTTTTTCTTAAAAGAAATTGCGCCAATTCACAATAGCCATGCTTAATAGTCATTCACAACAAATTGACCGAATTAGCCATTCATATATCACTAGATTCTGCAATGGGTGCTCTCGTGCTCTTGTATATTTCGGTATAGTATTTTTGCAATCTGCAATCTTGCAAGAGCAAGAGAATACCTCTATTATTATAAATCGACAACAGCTATGTTGCCACTTTTCTCACTTCTTTCTGTGAAGAAAAATCAGAAAAATGTTCAATTTATGATTTTTAGCTTTGTTGCCACTTTTCTCACTTCTTTCTGTGAAGAAAAATCACAAAAATGTTCAATTTATGATTTTTAGCTTTTGCCATCGTCGCGAAAAGACGCTTGTAGGCAAAGGCATGCTCGGGGAGATGTAATGGTGTTTGCTTTTATGAATAAAGCGTTGCCTGTTGAAAGTGCGCTTGCGTTCATGAATGAAAATATTGTTTTTGTGTGTTTTTCTACAAATTTGGACGTCGGCTATTTGGCTGCCATATTGACTTGGGACGCCGCTGATGCTATTTCAGACATTTGTTTTTGTAGAACAATATTATTTATTTTTATATGACATATTTACATGTGTATGCATATAATATTTGTAATTTTTAAGGGTGACATATTTGCTTGTGTACGCATATGTATACAAGTATGTAGGTTTGTGTATGCGTTATTTGTGTACCAATGTCATACGCACATATTTATGTATGTACATATGAGCAGCGCGTACATGTTATTATTGTCAATATGATTTGAATTCGCGAAAGCGAACATCAACACATACTTATGGTCATGATACATGTGAATATAAGCTTTGAATGATAAAATATACGATTTATGTACATTTATCACTATTGCAATATATTTCATTTTTTTAATATATTAGGTATGATAGTTTGTTATACATATATGTATGTACATATGTAATGAATAATGAAATAATTTAAAAAATAGGCTTTATTTCCACATTAACTAAGAATATTGCTTTGAAAAAGTAATCTAATTCAAATGTATTCAATTGCACATGTATTCATTAATATGCACAAAAAGAATTCATACGAATACACATGTTCGCACATGAACGTATAAAAATAAGTATAAGAAAAAGAGCGAACATACATACATATGTACATACGTCTGTTAGAGCATTATATAGTTTTGAGCATAATTTTTATTCCACGCTCAGCTCTGTTCAAGCGAAAATGTTAAAATTCTGCTGCCGAGCTGGCAGTGGTGGAACTCCTCCATCTCGACTGAGCCAAAAATATTTTTACGTTCTTCGCGCCGTGAACTTTTTTTATTATAAACGTTCTCTGTCTATATTACACGTTCTCTGACATGATAACTCCAGGATAGGAAACTAAAATAAAGTGATTAACTAAATTTAAAAAATGGAATGCTTGCAAAAATGGCTCACTAAACTTACCAATTTTAATGTGGTAAAATACAAACCCGATGTCCATAACAAATTGTATTTGCTTTTTTATAGCAACTTCAACATGTTTTTTCTATACAGCTAGCTTTTAAATAAAACACTTTATTATAGCAAATGGTATTTTTATTTCATTTACATTTAAAGGTAACAAAAAATTATTAGAATGTATTTAGTTTGTATAAAATCAATTCAATATTAGTATATGCATACTTCGTTAATTCATTTGGATTCATATCCTTTAATGCGTCGTTTTTATACACATATTGCGACATTTTCATTTACACTCTACATGGAATTACCTTTGTATATAGTCAAAAGAAAAAAAAAAAAAATCTCTTCATGGGATTCTTTAAATGGTCCAAAAAACTCCTGCTAATATTTAAAGGAAGAAAAAAATAAAAATGGAACTTATTCGTCAGTTACAAATCTCTTACAAATAGTATAGTTTTTTCTCAAGTGCATTCTGAGGAGGCTGATAAAGGCTAGTAGCCACTAAAGTTGCAAGTTTCTTGGCATATTGGCATACAGCTGGAACACGTGTGGTTCCTGACCAATTGTAATACAGATGTGTCATCTTATATGTCAAAAGTTGCATTTGATCTGGTGTAAGTCGTATATTGCTGTAAACAATATTATAGCTTGTAGGAGACACTGTACCTTGGCGTACTGACTGCGATACAAGGAAGAAATCATACCGTTCCGGTAATGTTACTACATCGTCGACTATAGTACCTGGGGTGGGATTCTGACCACGATTCATAAAAAATCGTGTGTTAATTGATTTTGATACCACAACATAGGCAAACATTGGAGGTTTCTCTGACCCACAACGCTTATACTCTTGGTCGAGTTTCTCCACAACATCTTTAACTTCATGCTCATACACTTGTCGTAGTGAACCTTCGCCCACGCCATCTCTATAGAATAGAATGCGGGTTGGTAATTTATTTTCATGTTCTCTGCGGTATTGCCGCAATGCTTTAGTCATCATTGCCCAGAGGCTGTTTGCCAAAACATCGTGTGAACTGCATTCTGCAACCGTGCTGTAAAAAGTAGCATTTGTTTTCATATCCATTGATGCTACCAAGGCTCCGAAAGCTTTTGAACGATCTCGTGTACTTTTAGCCACATCATAGCCAATTGTCATTAAACCAGATAGTGGTAGGTCTATCATCCATGGGGTATAGCCCAACTTACAATTAATTTGTATAGCGACCTTTGTGGCTATGCTCATTAGACCACGCTGATTACCAGCCGATTTTTGGGTTATTACTTGAGTAGGGATGGCACGCTCCAAGCATCCTTTCTTTTTTATTGAGGAATAACGCTCAGCGTTATTATTTGGTACCAAACAAAGGATGAGTTGTGGATCTTGACGACTACAGTCCTCCATTGCTTGAATATAAGAATGATTCCTGTCGTCATATAACATAACTTCTCGTGGCCTACTGATTCTCATCTGCATACCACTTGCCGCTCGTATTAAAGATTCAACGAAATTCCTCAATTCTCTGGAATTTCGGTTCGTAGCTATAACAGACCAACGTTCTAGTCCTCGAGATGGAGTTGTAAACAAACCGTTTTCTCGAAAATAACGTGTCCAATCGGCTTGAACTCCGGCTGACTCCTTCCTGTGTTCGCTAAATACAATACGTTGCGGTTCCAAAACACGTCCGTTAAGTTCAACCAAATGACGATCTAGGGCCATATTCCAATCGTTTAGTACTTGAACACTAGCTTCGGTCTGTTGGAGTCTTTGATTAAATATTCGCAAACGATCTATACGACGATCAGGATTCATACGCGTATGATCCGCCATAGCTCTCATAAGTTGAAAATTGCTGCGCATGGTGTCCGTTAGACCAGTAGGTCTGCACAGTTCGGGAATCAATATTATTATATCACTGCTTCCTCCTCTCATTGCTCTATCTTTTGCTTTTGAAATGAGTAGCGGTTGTTTTTGATCGCGGATACGAATATGATATTTTTGGTAATAATAGTCAATGAATGACACTTCCTTCTCCTTACACTTAAATGTTTTTGTTGGATTTTTGCTGAAATCAACATCATTAATCCGATAAGTTTTATTATTATAATCAGTGAGAACTGTAAGCCCCAACACATTACGACGAAAATCTTCCTCGAAATCCCTAGCGGTTTCTGTACACCTCTTTAAAATGTCATAAACAGTTTCAGTTCGCATAACTTTATGAGCGATTTCCGCGCAAAGTAATATGTCTCTCTCATGTTGGCGAATTGATGTTTGATAGCCTGGCCAGAGTTGCAAACGGTACTCTCGCAAATCAATTTTTGCTAGCGCATCATAAAAATTTCTACCGACTAACTGCAATTTGAGACCTTCCATGGAACGACGCAAAATTAAATTCAAAATCTGCAAAGATTGCCACTCTGTCATTGAAATGACACCAACATACTTTATAACAATAGTATAGTTGTCTCCAAACTTGGATTTTGCTCGAATTACAGTTTTTTCTTCTGCTAATTTACAAGATGTAAATAACTTTGTACCATCATACAAATATCCTCCTAAAGTTGCACGATGTTCTGAAAGCATTCCACCTCGAACACGCCGTAATTCAATATGCGGTGAAAAATCAACGTGATATTGAAATATGCGCCATGTTGGTTTGGTTAACAAACGATAGTAGTTAGTTTGTAATGTAACTGGTGCACCTCCACTACCCATTTTTGTTTGGATATCAGAAGGACGTGTATGGACAATTTCATAACGCTCACGTTTTGACGCGTTATCACCGGCATCCGTACCGTCTCCTCCACCACTTCTTGAGCCAGCCGAAGTTGATGGCTGTTCATGCTGTTCCTTACGTGAATTTTCATTCCGAGATGACTTCGAACTTCTATCTGGTGAAATTGGTTCTTTTTTATATACTTTGGACGGTCGCGGCTCATCCGATGGTTCGCGTTCTCTGCGCCTTCGAGAATCGCCTCCTCCAGCGCTGCTAGGTAAAGTTTCTTGAGGTGAACGGGACCCGGAGCCCTGTTGTTCTCGCGATGGACGTCGACGACCACGGCTTTGATCCTCAGACATATTTTTTTTAATTACACTCAAAACGTGTTATTTTTATAAATTATTAAACTGAACTGACGCGAAGCCAAACTTTTGTTAACACAATTTTATATGGATTTTGTGTATCGTATGTGGACAGTAGTTCCATCTTGCGGTCCGCAAGCTAAAAAACTAACGAGTAGAAAAACAGAGTTACCAAGCTTATAATAATCTTTAAAATACAAAACTGGAGAATTATTTATATCAGGAGAGACCGTATATCATAGAGGAGAATTTTTACCAGTGGTGTTTGAACATATTTTTTTTTGTTACATTTATATGCAAAAAATTATGCAAATATGATTATGGTACACGTTCTCGGCAATAGTTTCGGTTAGAAGTGGTATTCGACGAATAGTGAGCACATGTGGACATGTGGACGATTATACCGACCAAAAAATGGCGAAAGCCCACGAAAAGTTGCAATTGGTGAACAATTATTTTGATATAAATTCAATGACGAAATTGTAAACATTACAGAAAACAATGACAAAAACAGATCATAACAAATTAAAAACGGCTGAAACGACATTTAGAAATCATTTCATCCCTATTGGAAAACCCGTTAAAATTGAGAGAACGTTTTAATAATAACGGTACATGTTTGTGCTTAAAAAAATTGGGTGCCCTAGAACCCATATAACTAAGAAGCCGTTTGTAACTGAAGATAATACCCCGGCTTTAGTCCTTGCAATTTGCAAAATTAAGAAATATTCGGTTGTACCCGAACTTAACCGTTTCTTACTCGCCTTATTTTAGCCAAATTTATAAAAAAAATTATGTGTTTACTTATGAATATTAATTTTTGTCATATTTTCGTGAATCCACTGGTCTACACAGTTCTTTAGATCAGTTCCATTCATGAGCTCTTCTCGCTTTCCATTACCACCTTTTCTAACGAAGCCTGCTTCACCCTTTAGCAAAACTCCAACATCCGCCATTTCACTTCCATTTACTGATGAATTCTCACGAAAATTTTTAATATCCAAATGTTGTATTAAGTTTTTCAAACCCTCCGTACTGATTTTGCGATTTAAAAATGCGGCTAGTTTCAATATGACACCCCTCAAATCGGAAACCATATCTTCATAGTTAAGGATGAGTATATTTGAAAGATGGCGATGCTCAAGCGCTTCACTTATGTGACTGTAGTATGGCAGCCAGGGGTCTAAAAATTAAAATGTCCTATAAGTACATGAAATAGAAGAATTTTAACCAAGCTAAAAATCTTACTTAATCCCCTTGAGAAGTAATCCCAATATCGGCGGAAATCACCATTGTAGCCTTGAGTGCGGAACAACCGATTCAAATGATAATAGGAAACTGCTACATCTTTGGGATTACGCAATACATATATTACCTGAGTATAATTGTTATATAATTAAATATAGTATACTTATACGAAAACTGTTTGATTGTTTCAATCTTGAATACCTTGCACTTATTCTGCATAACACTTGGAGGCAGCAAAGAAAAGGGAAAATGTGTTTTTATAAAACGTCTCTTATTACATGGCCACTCGTCTAGAGTTTTGTACCCCGATCTGGAAAAGTGTTCAATGAATTCTAGTTTTTTATTATCCCCAGAATTTTCAGCTGCCAACTCAGCTTTGACTTCAGGATGAACGAACAATGAAAACCTAAGCAAATAAAAGTACAAGTAATATACATATGTAAGTTAGAACCATGCGTGTGTATAACGGGGTTAAATAATTACTCAAAAAATGGAAAGCGTTCTGAGAGATGCTCCTGTTTGGCTGCATCAAAATCTAAATTATGTTCCAGTAGCCAAACTAACTCCTGAGTCCACGTGGTTCCAGATCGTGGAACTGTTGCCAACCAAATATCATCCGGACGTGCACAAAAATTATAAAAATTTTCCGCTTCCAGCTTGTATTTGTGAGGAAAGAAATATTTTTCAGGACCCACTTGCACAAATCCTGTGCGTTCACCTAATAAAACACAAATGTCACTTAAAATCCAGAATTTAACAACAAACACGTAGAGTACCCTTGAAATACTGTAGCAGCTCAGTATTTATTTCGGGATTAACGTCTACGATCTTATACGGAAAAGTGTACATCTTTTTCGATTGTGTTAACCGATTCATCGCTGGCGGTAAACTAAAATTTATTTAAAATAATTTGCTTGAAGGTACTTTAGTTTGAGACGATTGTAGAGAAAGTTTGCTGAAAGTGCATATTTAAAATATATTAAAAATAGAAAAAAACTTACAATAAACAATTTTCATTGCTTAATGGGCTTTGCTTAATTGCAGCTCATTTTATTATTGTTGTTATCTATGCATATAAATGCGGGAACTTAGTGTAACAACCGGTTTTTTTTTCAGTTACAAAATAAGAGCGATATTAAACTTAAGTAATGTGTGAAGAAATTTAGACAAATTTATTATTTTTACACGGAGCAGTAATTAACTAACTGCGAAGTATATAGTAATTGTAAAATTATGTATGTGTATGTGTATAATTAAAGAAGTTATTGTAAATCATGGGTAGGTGTGTGGTAAGTATAACGATTTCATATTCGAATAACAATTAACAGTTGCATACATCACTAACGCAAATAGTCCATCAAAAATGGTTTATCGTCCGGTGCATACGGTGTTAAGGGCACGTCATAAGGTAGCGGGAATGGCGGTATACCATCACGCACATGTCCTAATGGAAACGTCTCCTCTCCAGTCTGAAAAAAAAGACTTAATGAGTCTACGACATACATAATTACTAAATCTTAGATACATACCACGAATCTCGGTAAGAAGAGCACGCCAGCTTCAAAGTTCAAAATTCTTAAAGACGATGCTATGTTAACATTTTTGTTGAAGGCTCCCCATGCTGCTTTCGATAAATTTGCCGAGGTTAACATAAACCAGTAGATTGACTGGTCCTCCAATTTCATGCGTGTATAAGATTTAATGTGCGGCATAGCTTGCGAACGGAAACGTTGTTTCGAACTCCATTGGAATAGATGCCCACGTAGCCAAGACTGTTTATCGTTAGTATTTGCGCCATATGGTAAACATCCACCACCAAGCAACCCATCATGACTGCTGTTAACGTTGGCGAAGCTAGGGTATATCATTTTGAAAGGTGGGAAATGTGTAAGCCCTTGTGCTCCGGAATGTTTTCGCAGACTGTTAAGAAAGTCATGTTGTACCCATGATTGTATGTTTGGACCAAGAGAACCAATGCTAGAGCTTTGACATATTACGGGCGTTCTCGCATCGACAGTAGTACAATGCTTTTTAAGCAATTCTGCGACACGTGGATGTCCCCAAGGGTAACCACGCGGACCCTCGCGAAAACCACCAGGCGCGGAACCGATGAAAAAAACACTTAACAGAAAAAAGTAAAATAATTACAAGAACAAAAGCATTATTTTTTTGCTATCGACTCACTTTATCGAACTGAAATCCGTTTTGCGTATTCGTGCTATCCAAGGCTGCAATTTTGATATTTTATATTCTACCAAATACAACATAAAGTCCTGTCGGAAGTTTGTGGGGCTTTCTCCGGCTGTGGTGTCCACATCGGCAGGTAATGGAGGTAGTTTCGGACTTATCCAAAGGCCTTGCGTGCGATTGTGCCAATCGTCTTCATATAAATTTGCCGTCGAAATTACCACACGCATACTTCCATCCGTATAGCCTAGAAGCATTACTTTGGCGTGAGATGTAGCGAATGCTGTAGGCATGTTAACTTTAACTGCCGTGACTTCCGGATGTGTTTTAGAAATATTTGCTAACTCCGGTGTTTCATCGCCATAAAGAACAAGTAACGGAGTGCCCCTGTAAAATATTTGGTCATATAGTGCTAATTATCAAAACTATCAACTAAACACTTTTTTCTTAATTAGTAAAAAAAATGATTTATTTACATTATACCAGCGAAATAATAGTGTCCCAGTAACCAGCCAATATCCACCATAAAATTAATTTGCACGGATGATTCAATTTCACCAAGACTCTCATCAAGGATTTCTATATTGAATATACGAAAAAATATAATTATATATATAGATTGAGAATGATGCTAAAACACTTTGAATACAACCTAGTAAAGTTATTGTTAATGGCTCATGATGAGTGAGTTTTGAATCCGTAATAGCAGTAAAGAAAAAATTATAAGGTGCAGCGCGCTCTAGCTTTTCGGCGGCATGACCTTTTTCCAGAACAACTGGTATGTAATCCTTGACGTTTCTTGTTATTTTGACTTTTTTAGATAGTTTGGAATTATCCATAGAAGAGGAGTTTACGTTGACAGTGGGTGCGGCGTTACTTTTAGAACTGCCGGCCTCGGGCGACTTACTTCGTTTAATAGGTTCTTGCTAAAAGGAGCTGTATGATTATACCGATATAAATGTATGAAAATATGTCTTACTTTTGTAGTACCACCATCTAATCGGTGACCACTGCTGTTTATATCACCATCCTTAGTTTTTGATGTAGTTTTGCTACTTGCTGTACTGCTAGGACCTGCTTTTGGAAACAGTTTTTCGAGTAATTTCAACTGAGTTTCTATTAATTCCGCTGTCATAAAGAGTTCATCAGGAATTACATACTTCTTGGTTTCTGGGTCTAATCCTTTTGCATATATCTCGTCCACTGCAATGTTTGGAATTATAATTTACATATATACATGTTTTATTTTGTAAGAAATACTACATACAATGAGGATGTGAAAATTCCCCAAAATGTATGGGATTTTTCCTGTAACACTGCTCGCCATATGGACATTTTTTTAGCTTTGTAGTCATTGAGAATTCCAATTTTAATCAGGTAACAAAATCGTTTTGAAATTTGCAAATACTTAATGCGAAAAGTCTACAAGAAACAACAAACAGTTCAAGGAGTAATAGAGATGCCAACATTTGAAAAAAAGAAACTATCACTAGAGAAAGTATATCCGCAGCGATTGTAAATTCCTTATATGGATAATTGGTGTGCAAATAAACGATAACTGCATACTTATCTAAACAAATTAATTACAATTTTATTTTAAGATAACTTATCCATAGCAATTTTAGATTTCACTTTTGCAAACAGCAGTTTTGAATTCGCCTTACCGATTATATTTCTTAATACTATGTATCACTCTGTAACTTGCTATATCGCTTTTCATATTTTAACAACAACGCAATTATATTTTGACAGAGAATAAGTGCAGTTGCATTTTATATTTTCAACGAAGTTAAGATAATGTGAATTGCTGACCTTTGGTTGCAGCTACAATTGTGAAATTTGAGATGTGAGTAAAATGAATTGCGTTAAATAGGCGAGAGTTTTATAATTGCTTATACTTTCTTAAAAATTAATTATGAGGCAGTAATGTAGATGTTCTTTGTGCAAACATCCAAGCTAATTATGGAACTACTTTTCGGCAGATTTTCAAAATCAAAAACATAATCTTATAATGGCTTCTAACAAAAAATAGCAGGTATTATCTAGCCTAAATGTATTTGCAAAAAGTATGTAAATATATATTTTATGCAAGGCTTCTTTGTGGCTGCCACATATGTATGTATCTTACTATATTACCTGCGACACTCAAGTAAATAGAAGTTGTAGGGGGAAACCCGTCAGTTGTTGCATTTTATTATGATGCGTCACTGTATTATTGTTTCTGTTTTCTCTTCTTATCCCAGCAAATTATAAGAATCAAAACAAAAAAAAAATAAATACTAAAAAATTGATTATTCTTCGAAAATAGCTGCAACATATCACAAATCTTCAAAAACTACAGAAAACGTGGAACAGTCGTAAGAAGACACAGTCTTGGGTTGAAGTTGGAAACTTTGTTACTTTAGAAGTGTTAACAATCAAACAAAATGCCTATTCTATACAGCGTAATATCTCGGGGCAGCACCGTGCTGGCTAAATATGCGGAGTGTGTGGGAAACTTTGCCGAGGTCACCGAACAGATAATCTCTAAAATCGCAATGGAGAATCACAAATTGACATATTCGCATGGCGAATATTTAATACATTATATATGTGAAAATCGCATAATCTATATGTGCATCACAGACAACGTAAGTACAACGCATTTGCTTAAATAAATGTGTAATAAAAGCCTAATCTCTTTTGTAGGAATTTGATCGTACACGAGCCTTTTTATTTCTGGCTGACATTAAACAGAAGTTTATACATACTTATGGACTGCAAGTGGCGACAGCTATTGCCTATGCAATGAATACCGAGTTTTCGAAGGTACTGGCGGAACAAATGACACATTTCAGTCAGTCGCGGGAGGTGGACATGATTTCGCGAGTCCATGGCCAAATTGACGAATTAAAAGATATAATGGTGAAAAATATAGGTATGTTAAAGTACACAATAATTTATCATAGCGTAAATAAAACTTTGTTTTAGAGATAGAAATTATTAGCCATAATATCTGTAAAATAGACTTACTTAAAGTAAAATGTCTAATATGTTACACGTTTTCTACTTATAGATAGTCTTCGTGATCGAGGCGAAAGATTGGAATTGCTTGTGAATAAAACGGAAAATCTTAGTAATAATGTGAGTAACAATATTACTGAATTTGAAGAAGCTTCTTTATCATTCTTTATGGTATTTTTCAGTCTGTTGCATTCCGTAAGGCATCACGTAATTTGGCACGACAAATGTTCTGGAAAAAGGTTCGCATCTATGTAGTGGTGGTGTTAATAATAATATTTGTAATCTATGTGATTATAAGTATGTTCTGCGGTGGACTGGCATGGCAGAGTTGTGTTGCAAACTGAAATACTGCAAACGTTTTCCATGCAAATTTATTCTAAATACCATACGTATTTACATTTTGAATATCACATATTTATATTAAACTAAAATCTTTGTTTTACTTTATATTATTTTTTTTTTTACCATCATTATTTATGTATATGCATGCGAATATGTATTTAATATTCCGAACAATAATTCTTATTGTTATACGTTGTATGAGCCAAGGCGCAAAGCATTGTAGATGGGTCATTGGCTAAGTTCAGCATAAGAAAATAATCACATTTACTGATTTAAAGTGCACACGAAATAAGAGAATATATACAATATATATTTTTTGTACATACACATGTAAAAAAGTATGTATGTGCTAAAAAAGCGTTATAATATAACATTAAATAAAGCAGAGATATAAATTTAAATATAAAGTACGAAAATAATCGCTGGAATTCGATATTTTATTAAATATGTATTTACATTCGTTGTAAAAGCAAAAGAAATCATAAAGCCAAATTAAACTGTTTAACGAGTTATAAGATATATATTAAATATGTGTGTAAAAGACAATATGCAAGATAAATATCTCATTTTTGTACGCCAACG
Organism: Bactrocera tryoni; assembly: GCF_016617805.1. Taxonomy (NCBI): domain Eukaryota; kingdom Metazoa; phylum Arthropoda; class Insecta; order Diptera; family Tephritidae; genus Bactrocera; species Bactrocera tryoni. Next base: position 6,892,198 of record NC_052502.1, on the reverse strand, counting down.
TAAATTACATCACCACGTTTTATTTTCCCTGCCTTACGTAGCCCCAAATGTATGCCCAACACGGGACTCGGATTATTCTCAAAGCAGCGATACCTAAAATCAGTTGTTGCAACGGCATACAAATATTTTTGTTTCGTGAATAGGGAACGTGCTACAAATGCTACTCACGTTTTTAGCGTTTTCAAAGGATTATTCTCAGGGTCGCGCTCACCGGTCTCCGGATTGATATTGGGCAAAATGCAGCGACGGCACGGCGCCACTTTGCGAAACACCGCCTCACTGCCGACTTTAACCCAGTCGTAAGAATCCTCGGCGTATGGCTCGTTCTTATCCATTTTTAAATAAAAACCGCCACGGAACTGAATTGGTTTTATGGGGCGCGGTAGGCGTTTATTGAGATCATCAACAGAAGACAAATTCATCATCATGTAACTGGTAGCATCAGCGAAGGCACCCTGAAAATGTTAAACTCTGTCTTCTATCAATATAATTTACAATGTCTGATAAGAAATTAACAACAGCGGCTGTACTCTCATTAAGTGATAAGATAATTTACAGTTTATGTCGTAAAAATTCTTGTTTGCCAAAATAATGTAAATATACAAATGTATGCATTGAGCGGATAGCTGAAAAGGTTTGCCTACCGTGTCCGATTTTTTGATGTGCGGCTCTTTGGCCAAATCCTTGTCGATTGGCTTCAGAGGCTCCTGATATGGGTGATACACAAGTTTCAGACCACTCTCCTGACCAAGTATAAATTGTGAAAACCACTTGTCATACTTTTCGCCACACAGCATCGCATCCAGTTTGGCACCAAACACAGCTGTATGTATGTCTCTGCCCGGTGCTTCTTCAATTAGCTTCTTGAAATCCAACTCTAAAGTCTCCATGCCTGGTGCATTGATTTCGAGTTTTGTCGGTGTGACCAGTCTGGAGTTTATCAGCACCATCTTGGGATAGCCACGTGCCGTTATCATTACGTCATCTTTGTCGACCAGCATCAAAGCACGATCGCGACAACCTTCATAGCGTAGACCGAGTACTTCGCACTCCAGTTCAGTGCCCTCTGGGAATTTAAGCGGCGCACAAGACTTGATTGGGAAGAACTCGAGCATTTCTAATGTACCCACACGTTGCCATTGCTCCGGTATGGCATTCTCTTTCCAATATTTGTAATACAGATAGGAGGCACCTGACACTGCGGTCACCCCAACCCCTATGCCGATGCTCAACAGCAGCTTAGAGGAGACGCCAGTGGCGGGATCTGTGTCAAGAAAATGTAAAATGAAGCAATGCGTGTAAATTTGGCTGAAATAAATCTTATTTTTTATTACTGGACATTGTGCGCAGTTTTTGTGGGCACTTTTGTGATACTAGTATCTGTAATTGAAGCTGAAGTGCACTTGTTTATAATTTGCTGGAAACTTTTACAATGTTTAATTGAAGCCGTTAAGTGTAGAATGGACTTGTTAGACTTTATTCGAATATTTCTGAAGAGCAACTGAGAATCCCGTATGCAATGCGCAGCTTTCAAAGCTTTTGCCTATACGCTGAAGACAGATGGAATAGTGTTCTCACTGCGCTGCTAAAATGTATGTTTGTATGTACGTATGTGTTTGCAATCCAATGTTTTGTCTTCTCACAAAGTAAAAGCGCAAACAAAAGCGAGTCGGCAAGGGGTTGTGGGTGTATCAACGCCCCTTTTAATAATACTTGCTCTCTAAAATACGATTGTGGCTAGTGAAATACCATCAGAAGAAAATATTATTACATTATTTATCAGCTTTCTTATCAACCGGAATATTAACCTTGAATATCAACCGGAAATGGAACACCTCGATAGCGTGTTTGAAGAAAAATAGTATAGGGTATTCCTTATTCCTCAAAATTATTTGTTTGTTGTAGGAGAAGAAAAGATTTCCCAAATAATTGGAAGGAATGTTGTTGTTGTAGCGGCAGAGAAAGTGATTTCGAAAAATAGTGACCTTGGCCGCATTAAAATCCGGGTCCGTTCCAGTTGCTTAGAGCCGACTGTTGTGGGAATGGAATGGGAATTTTAAGGACTATTGTTAACAATGCTTGATAGGGCTTTCCGGTTACATAGATCCGTTTGTGGAGAAGACGGATCTATCGCTTTGGTTGTCGCTGTTGAGAATGCAGAATCAATTCGCTTAAATTCGGCAGTAACTTATTTTTTAATTCCTTTTGCTGGTAGTACTCTCTTATTTACGAGGTGCTACTGCCCACTCAACCTGAAGCAAAACAGAGTATACAAAGAATCGATATAGTCCTATAGATATCAGAGTCCCCATAACCATAAAAAGGTACTACATCCGACGTAGAAATAAACCTCAGAACATGGCTGGATTTAAGAGTGTTACCCTTTTTACCCTCCCCGAATGGAAATGTTATTTCACTGTAAGGTGCAAAGTTCGTCTTCAAAAATGTATACAATACTTCTTAACCCTTATGGGGTAACGTGTTTTTTGGCATCTTTAAGAAGCCTGTTGAGTCCATTATTATTAGGGTACCATAATAACTGAAATAATCATGACATTACAATAGCTATTTTCTAGTCCATTAAAAACATGAATTTTTTAAATTTCATAATTGAAAATTATGTAAAGTGTCAATTTATTTTTATAAGTTATAAGAATGGGCAATACAATCAGTAGTAATGGGTCACAAATTCACTGTCGAACTTTTTTTTCATTTGCCACCTTTTTTCGATTTGGGAACTTAAGTTACTATGGATGAAGTACCGCTAACCTAAACTTACCTCTGAAGGGTTAAGCGCAGAGAGTCGCATATCAAGTAATGGATCAATGCTTCACTTTCGAACTTTTTTTTTTCACTTGCCATCTTTACCCGACTTAGGAAGTTCAGTTACTATGAACCCAAACTTACCTCTGAAGGGTTAAGCGAAGAGAGACGCTTATCAATACATTTAAAGATAGGGCGATTGTTTATTATTTATACTTAATGCTTTCTTTATTTGCACTCAGTACGAGTGGCGTACAAGCAGTGACAGCGTGATTCGTGCTGACCGATTGATTAAGCCATAAAAAACGATCAGAAATCGAACTCATTTACACATATACATAGTAGTAGTAGAAATGCGGTCGCTCGAAGTTATCGCTTGGGCTGGCCTTAGCATTGGTGCTGCTGTGGGTGGCATTACAATTTGGTTGGCATACCGCAAGGGAAACAGCAGACGTCGGCAACTACCCAGCGCTGACGAATGGCAACATTTGGGTACACTTAAAATAATAAATTTTTACCCCATCAAAGGGGGTGCGCCCATAAGACTGGAGCAAGTGGAATGCTCGGAGTTGGGTGTGCAGTCCAGCGGCCTTTGGGAGCGTTGCTTGGTGGCGTACGATGAGTGTGGCGCAGTGGTATTTGCTGGCTCCTATCCACTCATGTTCAGTGTACATCCCAATATTGTGAGTGAAAAGGTATTGCGTTTGGAAGCGCCGAATATGCCATCTATAATTGTGGACCTGAATGAGTTACTGAGGCAACCATATGAAGTTTTGGAAAAACGAAAAAACGGCAATGTCAAGCGTTTGGTAGAATGTCGGGCCGAACATCATGAATGGCTCTCACGCGCTGTGCTTCAGCGTGAGCATGGTTTGCGGCTATACGTGAAATTAAAACCGTATCCGGGAGAGAAGCTGGTGAGTTGGAATAGTTAACAAATCGAAGTACTATATATCTTTACCTTTTCCAAATACTTTTAGGATATTGCTCCGGTTATGGTAATGCACGAACGTTCTGTGTATGATCTGAATGAACGACTGAGCGGAAAAACGAAACCAGTGGACTGTCAACAGTTCCGCGCCAATATGGTAGTCGATAGCAATGCGAATATACCACCGTACAACGAAGATAACTGGCTTTGGTTAAGGATCGGTGCAGGTATTGAAAGCTCGGTAGTTATGCGCTACAACTCGGACTGCTTGCGTTGTATTTTGGTAAATGTGAATGTGGAGAATTATACGAGAAACCCAGATTTTGAGCCACTAAGAATGCTAAAGAAGTAAGTAACTGTTTCCAGAAATTTGGAGCTTAACCATATGAGATTTTTATGGTCTTTTGCAGATATCGACTGCGTCAAAGTCCCAAAGAGCCGTCTATGGGTGTTTATTTTGATGTTTATAAATGTGGAGCCCTGAAGATTGGGGAACAAATCTACGTCAATTAAGCGTAAAAAGTGTGCTTTTGTAATGGAGAGTAGTAAAAGCTTTCAAGAAAGCTCTTTGCTTTATAATTTCGCAACAAGTCGGCTAATTCACTCTTTTTAAGTAATTTGAAGTTTATACTATATAAAAAGTATATAGAAACACATTGTATATACATATATTTACTCTCAGTAAAAAGTCTTTCCAAATATTACATTGTCTTAAGTAAAATACCTCACTTATCCTCTACATATACTACTGCGTTCTTCTTGACACTTCCGGCAGAGCGCAACCCCAAGTGTATGCCAATGGCTGGGGTTGCGTAACCTTTGAACAAGCGATACCTGGAAATACAAAAACCATGAGCATTAAAATTCGACCCAGAATACACGCCAAACTCACTTCTTGAGCGTATTCAACGGTTCGCCATCGGGATCACGTATTGCCGTATTCACGTTTATATTCGGGAAGATACAGCGGGTGCACGGTGCTACCACACGAAAGATGACCTCATCGCCGATCTTCACCCATTGCCAATGATCCTCGGCGTAAGGCTTGTCAGTGTCCATTTTCAGTTGGAAACTACCACGGAACTGCAACGGATCCACTGGCCGCGGTATGCGAGTATTAAGCTCCTTAATCGATGCCAAATTCATCAGCATATAGCTGGTAGCATCGTTGAAGGTGCCCTTTTATATACAATCGGATAAATTTAATTGCAAAAACAATACTTTAATTGCTACTTACACGATCGTCTTTCAAAATTAATGGCTGACGCACCATGCGCGAGTTGATGGCCTTCACAGGCTTCTCAAGCGGATAGTGCACCAGACGCATGCCACTCTCCTTATCGAGCAGATATTTGGACAGCCACTTGTCATATTTCTCACCGACCGAACGCACCTGCACCGGTGTGCTCCACACCATTGTTTTCAGTTGCTCACCATCGGCTTTTAAAGCGCTCAAATCCAACTCGATTGTCTCCATGCCAGGTGCGCTTAATATCAGGCGGTGTGGCGCCAACAACTTTGTGGCAATCAATACCATGCGTGGATAAACGCGTGCGGTGATCATTTCATTCGAGTCATTGATGACCATTAGCGTACGATCGCGGCAGCCCAGATATTTCAAGCCCAATACATCACAATCGATCGCCGTACTGTCCTCCAATTTGAGTGGTGCGCATGATTTTATGGGAAATATGTTGATTTGTTCCAAAGTGCCAACGCGACGCCATTTCTCGGGCACTGTATTGCGTTTCTTCCACTGCAGGTAGTACCAGCAAGTCAGCCCAGTGGCAAGCGTGACCCCAATACCGATGGCAAGTTTGCTAGTCGCGCTTGATGTGCCTGTGTGTGATTGTTGGTATAAATTGCGCTCTAAAGGTGTGAAACAGAGGTGCACTTACTTGACATCGCGATTAGTAGCTTGTTGTTTATATTGCGGTTTGATAAGATTTACTCGTTCCGTATTTAAAATGTAAGATAAGTAAGATACACTACCGTGATCGCGGCCACTTACAAACTGTCGTCTATCGAGTTTTGACTTAATGGAAAAACTGAATTAAGCAAAGAGCAGTTTTCACGAGAGCAGTGGAAGCGGATAAGTTATAGAATATGTGAGGTGCGTAGCAAAGTGCGACTGCGATTGTTTGTATGGTGGCTCACAACCTCTCCCACTACATTGTGTTTATAGAGAGAAACTAATTTTCTGCAATAAATACTGTTAGACAATAAAGCGCAGCAAATACCGGTCTGATCAGCAATAAAAGAAATAAGAGAATGAGTAGAGAGAAACTAGAAACATATTGCTAGCGTCTCATTGAGACTATCTTGTGCGAAGAGGCACTTCAAATAAATATATGTATGTTTATTTATATTAGTGATCATTCAATATTTTTACCCTGAACAGGGTATATTAAGTTTGTCACAAAGTTTGTAACACCCAGAAAGAAGCGTCGGAGACCCTATAAAGTATATATATACATACATATATAAATGATAAGTATGTTGATCTGAGTCGATTTAGCCATGTCCGTCTGCCTGTATATATACGAACTAGTCTCTCAGTTTTTAAGATATCGTTTTGAAATTTTGTAAACGTCATTTTCTCTTCAAGAAGCTGCTCATTTGTTGGAACTACCGATATCGGACCACTATAGCATATAGCTGTCATACAAACTGAACGATCGGAATCAAATGCTTGCATGGGAAACTTCCTCATTTGACAAGATATGTTCACGAAATTTGGTATAGATTATTTTCCAAAGCAACAAAGTAATCTCTGAAGAAATTGTTCAGATCGGTTAACTATAGCACATAGCTGCCATACAAACTGAATGATCGGAATCAAATGCTTGCATGGGAAACTTCCTCATTTGAGGATATATCTTCACGAAATTTGGTAAGAGTTATTGTTGATAGAAATAATGTAATATGGGAAGAAATTGTTCAGATCGGCTCACTATAGCATATAGCTGCCATACAAACCGAACGATCGGAATCAAGGGCTTGTATGGAAAACTTTCGCATTTGACGTGGTATCTTCACGAAATTTGACATGGATTACTGCTTAAGATAATAACATAATTTCCGAAAAAATTGTTCAGATCGGATTACTATAGCACATAACTTTCATACAAACTGGACATATAGTTACTAAAAGAAATGCACCTGTTAAGGGTATATTAGCTTCGCTGCAGCCGAAGTTAAGGTTGTTTTTGTTTTTATTTGTTATCAGTTCGAGCACGCTTTAATTAGCGATTTTGTATAAATTGTGAGTCAAGCTCTTAAAATGTATAGCAAAGGCGTAGGAGTCGAATTAATGTTAATGCAAAATCTGTGTTTCATTTCCGTTTTGACCGGTAGGCCATTCCGAACATCCGAATTTATTTCCGACACGAAAAAGGGACCTGTTGCTGTTGTACCGGCAGAGTTTTGCCGAGTTGATAGTCCTTGGTCCGTTCCGGTTCCGCAGGCCCGACTATCGTGGGAACGAGAAAAAGGGACCTCATAAGAGTCGGTCTGGTTTTGCTTTAAACCTGTATTACTTCATTTGTGGGATAAGAAACATCTTGTAGAGCTTTAAGTAGCTTGTGTGGCTTTGGATCATCATATTGTGTAGAAAGGCCGGTAGACACAAGAAAACCAATTTTACTGCATTCTGTTAGTTTCATAACGGTCTCGAAGCAAATAATTGTTTCACTGGTGTGGGGGAAGTTATCCTCGGGTTTAGACCTAATAATTCTTAGTCACTTCATTTTATGCATGTTTTTAATTTTATTTAAGCAATTTTAGTAACTAACTATAAAAGAACTTATTTGTTCCAAAGATTTGATAAGCAATCACTTTAGCTTTTTTGATTAAAATTAATCAGTTCTTCACCATAAGTGGCACAAACTTATGCTGTTGATAAATTTTTTGCTGAAAGATCTCAGACAACAATTTTAATACAATAAAATCCCGCGCATACTCCGCCTACATGTCTTCTATATAGATGACATCACCTGCTTTCACTATACCAGTCTGGCGTAAGCCCATTTGTATGCCCAAAGACGGACCAGTTTGATGAGGCCACAGTCGGTATCTGTAAGAAGAAATTGGCAATGTTCACACAAAACTATATTGTAACACAACGAATCTAATCTGAAGAGCGCAAACAGAGTACTCACTTGTTTAGCGTTTTCAGCGGTTCGCCGTCTTGGTCACGCTCGCCGGTGAAAATATTTGTGGTGGGAAAAATACAGCGAGTACACGGTGCGAGCACGCGAAAGATAGTATTTTCACCAATTCTCACCCACTTCCAATTATCCTCTGCGTACGCCACTTCTTCGTCCATTCTCAACTGAAAGCTACCGCGGAATTGCAACGGATGCGCCGGATGTGGTATGCGTGTGTTTAGGTCTTTCACCGAGGCCAAATTGATGAGCATATAACTGGTGGCGTTGTTAAAGGTGCCCGTGTCATCGCAAGTCACCAGCGGTTGACGTATCATGCGCATATTGATGGCACGCACCGGCTTGCGGTACGGATAATACGCCAAACGCATGCCACTTTCTTGTCCGAGTAGGAAATGCGAGAACCACTTGTCGTAGCGCTCACCGCAGAGTAAAGCTTTGATTTTGGCGCCAAAAATCGAAGTGTACACACCGCGACCCTGTGACTGCTCCAACAAGTGCGAGTAGTCCAACTCAAGGTTTTCCATATCGGGTGCGGTGAACACTACACGCGTTGGCGATAACATTTTGGGATGCACTAAAACCAATTTGGGATATTGGCGACCGGAGATCATTTGATTTTGATCACCGACCAGCATTAATGAACGATCGTGTGCGGCATTGAAGCGCAGACCCAACAGATCACAGGTCACTTCATCTTCGGGTTTCAATTCGAGTGGGCCTGCGGATTTCAGCGGATAGATGTTCATTCGATCCACCACGCCTATACGTCGCCATTTGCTAGGCGGACTGTGCCGGCGCCAAGTGCTGTAGATCCAGTAGGCGGCCGCTGCGAATATCACGAAGAAGGCCGCATTGACGCTGTGGATTATGGCGGTGGTTGTGGTTATGGTACACAGGAAGAGCAGTTGGTCTTCTTACGAAAGTATAACAAGTAATGGACTTAGTTTTATATGATTTTTATCGCACTCACTTGTCATTGTTTATTTATGCTGACCGAAATTTTATTCCAACACTTTCTCTGTTTTTAGCTAAAACTATTTCAACTCTTTGATAAACAAACAATAATAACAACAATGTTTGTGATAAAAAATAATCTTATTGTGTTACTTTGACAATGTCTGAAGCATTGAGCAACTGAAGCCGGTATGCGTAAAATTTCGGGGAAACGCCATTTATAACATTGTGGACACGGCGTAATCGGAAATCTACATATACATATATATCTTCGTTATTGTTTTGGCTGTGGCCAGTATCAGACTTCTAAATGGGTTGTTAGTGTGCGTAGCGAAGACGGGCGAATTCGAGAAGTCGGTGGTCTTATCGCCATTGGTCGTTTTTCATTCTAAGTAAATACGCTATACGAGTATATACGAATTTGGTAGTTTCGAACATCTTGTTGACAGGTTGATAACATTTGTAGTAAATCTAATGTGTTAGATAAATTCACTTGCATGTTTCTCTCGCTAAATAATAAACCATAAATAGCTCAATATATAAAAATGTTATTAATAAGATATTGTGCGAAAGTTTAATTTTTAAAGACTATTCTTTCTGAGATTTAATTTTCTGATTTAGATCAGGCGCGAATCCAGAGTAAAATTTTGGTAGAGGTATGTATATAATTTTGTACTTGCAACCTAAAGTCTTTTTTTTCGCGGATGTCACTTATGATGGAAATAATGTATAACTTTTAACTTTTGGGGGGAACCGTAGTTCTCGTCAAATGAAAATGCTTTATTCCGATCGTTCTGTTTGTATGATAGCTATATGTTATAGTTATCTAATTAGAATCGTTTGTATGGAGATTGTATTATTGCCTTAAGCAGTAACCAAATTTCGTGAAGATATCTCGTCAAAAAAAGGATTTCCATACAAGAAATTGATTCCACAAGTTCACTTTGTAGGACAGCTATGTACGATATCGGCGGTTCCGACAAATGAACAGCTTCTTGGAAAGAAAAGGAGCAAAAATTTTCAGATCGATACCTAAAACACTGAGGGACCAGTTTGCAGACAGGCAGCCTGTCAGAGAAGAAAAATTTTGGAGAAAGATGTGGCCAGTTATTTTTACCTATTAAGGTTATACTTGTATGTATATTTTGATGCAAAATGGGTATCTCTACCCAATACGGTGTCAAAAAGTTGACATAATGCCACTTCTTACTGAATCTGTACTCGTTTATTAGAGTTATAGAAACCCTGTAGCCCACGGTATCAGCAACTTTTTCTTGATCTTTATAAAATTATAAGCCATTAAGACTTCTTGATGAAAACCTTGCTTACAGTAATCGAAGCTGTAGTCAAATAATCTTTTCCTCTATTGTACTTCGTAGAAGCCACATTGTGCTAAGCATAATTTTGGTGAGAGAGATCACAAGGCACCGTGGTGTAGTATGTTACATTAGTAATCACCAATTTGTAATAAGATGGGCAGATTTTCTTCGAATAGCGGTCTCATATAATATCCGACCATAGTTATTTAAATAAAAGAAAAGCTGCGAGTGAAATTCATCGTCCATTGGTTTTTTCGAGTAGGTTTAAGATTTTAAAACCCTTAACTAGGCGGATAATTTATACCTTAAGATATATTTTACAAATAGGACGGAAAAGCTTGGACAGGCAATGGAGCAAACGAAAATATTTTTCCGGCGTTCTGATGTGTAAGAAACCCTGAGTGTTCCCTTGCCCGCAATAATTCATAAAATTTTGTTTTCTTTCTCATTATTTACTAAAATATTTTGAAGTAAATGCCGACATTAATGAATCTCGGAATTGTACCTCTAACTTACTAGTATATTTTGGGTAGTTTGAAAGAGTCTTCTTCTTCCTTAATGGCGTAGACACCGCTTACGCGATTATAGCCAAGTTAACAACAGTGCGACAATCGTTTTTTCTTTTAGCGATTTGGTGGCAATTCGAGATACCAAGTGCAACCAGGTCCTTCTCCACCTGATCTCTCCAACGGAGTGGAGGTCTTCTTCATCATCTGCTTCCTCGGCGGGTACTGGGTCGAATACTTCCAGAGCTAGAGTGTTTTCATCCATACGGACGACATGACGTAGCCAGCGCTCGTACAAATGTGTTATTTGCCGTTGCCAAAGTGCAAAGGACAATAAATCTTTCGCAGAACCTTTCTCTCGAAAACTCGTAACGTCATTGTCCTTGTCTCTGCACCATATAGCAGCACGGGAATAGTGAGTGACTTATAGAATTTGGTCTTTGAACGTCGAGAGAGAACTTTACTTCTCAATTGCCTACTCAGTCCAAAGTAGCACCTGTTGGCAAGAGTTATTCTGCGTTGCATTTCGAAGCTGGCGTCGTTGTTGGTGTTAATGCTGGTTCCAAGATAGACGAACGACTGACTGTTAACAGAGACGTAAGAGCCAAATTGCACAGCTCGAAGAGGTCCTTCCCGACCCTGACGGAGCTTTTAGAATTGCCAAACGTCAGTTTACATAGCTGTATTAGTTTTGAGGGGATACCAAATTCAGACAAAGCGGCATCAAGGTAGCTCCTAAAGATAGCCTTAAAATCGACGAAGAGGTGGTGTGTGTCGATTCGTTTTTCACGGTCTTTTCGAAAACTTGACGCATAGTCAATATCTGGTCAGTTGTTGATTTTCAAGCCTAAAGCCACACTGATAAGGCTCAATTAGTATGTTGACAAAGCCCCCATTTCTTTCACACAGTACGTTCGATAGAACCTTATATGCGATGTTGAGGAGGCTTATCCTACGATAGTTAGCGCAGATTGTGGGGTCTCCCTTTTTGTGCATTGGGCACACTTAAATTCCAATCGTTGGGCATACTCTCATCCGACCATGTTCTACAAAGAAGCTGATGCGCGCATGTTTGAATAGCTCGGCCGGCAATACATCGACCCCGCGGCTTTGTTGTTCTTTACAGGAGTAATTGTTATTCGAATTTTCCCATGGTCGGGCAGTGGAATGTCTGCTCCATCGTCATTGATTGGGGAATCGGGATCGACATCTCTTAGTGTAATGCTTGCACTGCCATTCAGCAGGCTGGAGACGTGTTCCCTCCATAATTTTAGTATGCTCACCTGAGGCGGTTCTATGAGAGTATGCTCCGGTCATGAAACCTTCTGTTAGTCGCCGAATCTTTTCGTAGAATTTTCGAACGTCACCCTTGACGGTTTTCATACTCACACATTTTGGTCTTTCTCATTTTTTGGACGCAAACGCGTCTCTCTTCCCTCTTCAACTCTCGGGTTGGAAGAGTAGTTTATAGAAAACGTTATATGCACTGTATTGTTAAAAGCACATATTAATATAATATAATCTTTGGTTGTCCAAGAATATAGACTGCCTTACTTTTCTCTTCGCTTGACTCGCGCTCAAATAAAAACTCTTGATAAATTCATTGAACTAAGCTAAATTTGGCGAGACTTATTTATACATATATACGGATATGGATGGCCAATAAAATGGATATAATAATAAAACAAATTTGACGGAATTGTTTAAATGAAGATTTATTGGGAGAAACACATCGATTGAAAAAGAAAACTTCAAAGAAGAGCATTAAACAGCGGAAATATTGCCAGCGCTGCGGATATGGCGAAACTTATAGCGGGGCCTAAACAAACGCGCTCACTTACCAGCAGGAATTGACGCTGCAGACATTTGAAAAAGAAAGCAGACGCGCAAAAAATTGACTGTCTGCTTGGTTGCCCGCGCGGAGGAGGTAGCTCAAAAACTTTCGTTAAATGATGCATTTAATGCCACAAAAAATGGCCGAATACTTCGAATTTCGTTGAAAAGGAAATTTGTATTACAAAAATGGAATTTACAGCGAAGAAAAAACCAAAAAAAGTGCAGAGTTGCCGTATTTTAATGAAAATAGAAAGGGGCGAGTGAAAAACGCAAACACTGGACAGCAAATATGAAAATATGTGGGATGCAAACAATAAACTTACGCTTCCGGCCGGCAAACTTCGACGCACACACACACACACGCGCGCGCAGACAAAAGCTTGTGCAAGCAAAATGACAACAAACAGAGAGCTGCATCGACGCTCGTCTGCTGCATTTCCGTGAAATGAATTGATGAGCAACGCTGCGCCGGATATGGCCGCACAATGCAGCACGACGCTGGCGGATAGGGCAGGGCGATGCTGAAAGGAGCCAGAGAATTAACTGAAACTGCAACTGCAACTGCTGAGAGGCGACAGTGTGTGTCCGGCGCATGTGGGTGCGGGTGTTTGTGTCTGTGTTGAAGTGTGTTGGCTGACAGTTGGTTATTTCGATGTGTGGGCGCAGCGCTGCTGGTCACGTAATCAAGCGGACATTGTGTACCTACAAATATTTTGCACACACATACACACGCATGCACGCACATGCTGCCCCGCCCACATGTTTGCGTGCTTTTCTATTTGTATATTCATCAGTCGTTTACTCGCCGTGTTTCCCTTTTGCCACAGGCCCTTGGCCGCCTGCGATGTGGCAGCGAAGCAATTTCATGCTATTTCCGTTTCATATTAAAGCGACATTAAAATTTACTTGCGTGAGCCAAAGAGCAACAAAAACAACAAGCATAAGTATGTGAAAAATATGCTGATGGCAGCAATGCATCGATTGCGGTTGCAATGCGAAACGGAAATGCGACGGCCCGGCCGGATAAGTGTACATAACGGCACAGAGTTGATGAGCAACTGGCTGCTGCCTGCCTGTTGGCTGTTGGTTGTTGGCGATCAGACGAAGACAAGCCGGCACCTACACACATCTGTGTGCTGCCGAGTATATGTTGGTGAATAGTCATCATGGTTTGCACGTATTGATGTCACCGATAACAGTATTCTATCAGCGGCAACATGGATGGCTGCTGTTGATGACATTGTCGATTATGTTCGTGTTAGAGTTGACAATGTAGTTTTAGTTGATGTTTTAGCCAACATTGTTGTCGCTGTTGTTGTTCTTGTTGTTGTTGTCGTAGTTGCCACTGGCATATTTGCTCTTTTGTTGCACGTCAGCACGTCAGCCGGCTTGGCCACCATTGCAAAGTGACAAGTGCAATGGACAAACTGCTGCCGGCAGCGCTCGTTTTCGGACCGTCATGTCGTATGAGTAATTTTCATTGCTCAACCCCGCGCCAAGTGCGGCTGCATTGACGGTTGTAATTTTGTCAGTTGCATTTCGCATATTTGCAGGCATGAGGTGCAGGCAGCACAAAGGCTGCAGTGTTGTAAAGGCGGTGGAGCGGTGAGGCGGTTAGGTTTAATTAAAAACGTTCTTAGAATGTTGACGCAGTCAAAATTCAATCATCAGACTGATTACTCGCAATGTTTTTTGCGGTCGAGAGAGGGGTGGCGCTTCGTTAGCTCTTTGTGTACACACTAAGTCCCAGTGCCATTATTTGATGTCAAAGCTAAATTTTGAACTGAACTTTTTATGGGAACACAAACATTTTTGAAAATACAGTTTTTTATAGAAAAAACTTGTTAAGTAATAATAAATGTGGAGTATTTAACTGTTTAATAGCCTGAACTTGCCTTTTGAAAACTCTAATAAACTTTGGTCAAAGTATTTTCTCGTAAATTTTTAATCCTTTTACCTCAACGAATATAGCCAATTTAGAGCTGTGTTTGAAAAGCCTTAAAATATGCTTTTTACTAAGTGATTGTGACGACAATTATAGAAATCTTGAAATATAGTGAAGCGGAGAGATTTTGAAAGGAGAAAGTGGAGTCATAGTGATTGTTGTTAATCAGAAAATTTCACATTTTTGCTGAAAACATCATTTTAAATATTTTTAGAAAGTTTACCAAAAATAAAATCTGTTATTTTGTGTAAGAATTGTCTGCCACCTAACTTAAAAAATTAATTTCCGCATCGTGACCTAAAATGCAAAACAACTTATCATCAAAAAAATTGGAATTGAATTTTTTATTGCTTACGATTCACTACGTCATATTACATATATGTAGCATAAAGTTTTCAGCTTCCGCTCTCGGGTATAACCAATATATAACCTATATATAGCCACTATATAACCAATAAATAACCACTTTATAACCGAAACTCAAATTTAGTTTTAGTATGACTGGTTTCTATTACATCGTTTTTCCTTCGCTTCCCAACTTATGAAAAGTGATGTTACGACATTTTGAATTTTAGGTGACGATATTTTCTTTATAAAACTTTCCCTTCAACCTTTGAACACTTCAGCAACCGTTGAGTGAACAGTTAGTTTAGCTCTTCAATTTAATAGCGTTACTTCAACAACCGCAGAGAATTATTATTTTTTATTCATTTTTATACTTTTATGCATTCGCTTGTTGCTGAAATGCGGTTAACCGCAAAGTAGCCGAAAATGCATTAAAGCAACCGCAGCATTTCCATTTATTTTATCATGCACATACACTTATATGTACATATGTATGTATATGTAAGTATATATTGCATAATTTGTATATGATATAAAATGGTTGCTTGTGAGTATTTGAGCATGCATAACATTACATATTTATTTATAGTACGATGAATGTGGTTGCTGGGAAAAAGCACAATACGACATCTTTTCTATAATCACAAAAGTCGTGTTGGTCCACAGCAAATTTTTTACAACTGTATATAGAAGAATTGACTGATCCATCTGATCAAACTAAATCAAGAAACCATTTTGCTTAGATTGGTATTTTTTATGTTCTTGTGAAGTTTTGTCTCTATGTTCTGCCATGGAAAAAAATTAAATAACGAGTTTGCTTGAAATTTTGTGTTTTGGAGAGTCTACTTTATGCCGAAGACAAGTATTTGAGCACAAAATATTCAGTGAAGATCGTGAAGTCATCGAAAAAGTTAAAAAAAGTGCTTGAAAATCGCCATGTTGGCATCAGGGAGAGATCAGAGAATCTTAGCATCTTTTTTGGATCGACTCAACACATTTTGATTAATATTTTGGGTATGAAGTGTATCAATGCTAGATTCCTACTAAAAAAACTGAATCGCTTGCAAAAATGACCTCGAATAAAGGTCGCAATAGAGAGGCTTTTAACAAATGTGTGGAAAATTGGAATTAGCGTGTTATTCCAAGAATTTGTTTTGATAGTTGCATTAAAATATTACAATATTATATTTTTACATATATTTTTTTAGTCAGACAGGATCCAATTTGATCAGATTACCCTACAGATTAGATTAGAATAGATTGGATTGAAAAACGAGGATTGCATCGCGATCTTGGGTCTATTGTGCACTTTTTCTAAATCATAAAAATGCTAACGAAGCGATGTGATCCCTTTTAGGAAACTTGGATTTCTTCAAGTGCATGCACCGACTTATGCCAAAGACTTCTGCCTGAAAAATGCTCGGGGAACTTCCCATAGATATGGAAAGTTTGATGCGTGGTCCTGCGACTCCTGCACTAGTTCTCTCCGACGTTTTCGAGTCGTCAGTGTACCACTTGATTGTGCTATCCCAAAGTAGTAGCTCGACAGTGGAATCATTCCATTCAAACTTACTGCTAAAGGTAAGCTTGAACTTCTTTCTGAAGTTTACCCTTTTGGTATTGCTGTCCCTTAGGAGAAAAGCCAGTGGTGTTACACCACTTAACTTTTTCAAGATTACTTTACCACCACTCTGCCACATCCTTCTGCCGTCATTTGAAGGCTATCTGACCGATTACTAGGTGAAGTGGTGTGAGCTCAAACATGACTTATATTGCTGCCGTCGGATAAGTACGCATTGTACCAGACATGCAGATGCATGCAAGTCGTTGTAACTTCGATAGTTGGATCCCTATCGAAGTCTGCAAAGCCTTTGAGGCCCAAGGTGGTGGACCTTGTAAGTGATTATCGGTATCATGATCCTGGTGTAACCTAACGATCTTTGGCTTGCAGCCTCAGGATTTACAAGCTAGTCGATTGCACACCATTAGTGCCTTAGTCGCTTTGACCATGGTCAGGTAAACATGCAGCTTCGACCCCAGAGTGGAATCTAGCGTGAGACCAAGATACTCGACCAAGTTGGTCATCTCCACCTGTCCTATATCAAGAAAATATCTAATTTCTAACATATATCCTAATGAACGGGTTATTTCACTGATTGTATCTTAAGGGTAAAGTAGTTAATAATTTTGTCAATTCTCTTCTAGAAAATTAAGTGCTGGAAGTTTTGAGATCTTCCGTTAGATGACGACTCCTAATTCCATACCACTAAATAGAGAAATAATAAGCCTTAACTGTTGTCAAGAGTTTGAGAGAAATATGTATAGAATAACGGTGAATATTGCATGAAGTGAAATTGCTAGAAATCTAACGAATGTCGAAATTTGTGAAATCAAACCGCAAATGTCACTTTCGTCCCAGGTAAGTACAATGTGTATAACAAATTATTATTATTTTTTCCATTTTCATATATGGTACATTCTCATGTCATCAAGCTGCAGAGTTTTTCTCAGCAAAGTCAATGAAATCGTTTTCATTCCTTCGCACGTGCGCCCGCGACAAAGCGAATTAATGGAAGTCTAGTTATTGAAAAGCCAAGCCATCAATCACAATTATTAAATCGTCACTCATCGCTCGGCTGTGCAGACAGCGATTTGCAGATGCATTTAAATTTCAATTGAAAATGTAAGTACATATTTGCACAGCACAAGGATGAGGGGAAGGCCGAGCGTGAGCAAAGATTGGAAAGGTGAAATAGCGCTGCAGCAACGAAGCTGTGTGCGAGGCAGAAGGAATTATCGGTGTGAGTATTTATTGAATTAAAATTTCAGCGGTTTGATTTTGGAATCAATGCTGCCATAAGTTATGGCTAACGGTACAAAGGAATTGAGTCGCAACTACACAAAGGCAGGTAAGGGAGTTTATATACATATATATTTGATAGAAATGGATATTGTGAGTTGAGAGCCAACAAGTGGTGTGAGAACCGAATTTGAATATCCTTTTGCAAACTGAGCGCTTCAAGTTAATGCCGCGTAAGCTGAAGGAAGAAACAAGCAATCAAATGAAATCGAAATACGTATTATACACCTATATATAGATATGTATATGTGTGTGTGTACATACCTCAATTCAAAGGTGATGGAAATTGAGCTTGTTTTGAAATGTGTGACAAGGACTCCACAGAAGCGTCTGAGTGAAATGAAGCGAGCAGAGTGGCGACCGAGCGACTGAGTGACTGAGCGACTGAATTACAGCAGCAACATATTGGTTGGCTGCTTGCTGACGCAGTCAATGTCATTTAAGCTTATCGCCACTCATCTACATAGCTCAAGTACACGAGTGGATTACGAAAAAAAACTAAAAACAAAAAAAAGAAAGCAAAAATAAGTAAAGTAAATAAGTAAACGACAGCGCATAACACTTTAAATAAAGTAATTGTGTTTATTTTTTTTAGCACCCTGGAAATTGTTATCTCAGATAACAGCAGCGCGTTGTTGTTGGTGTTGCTGTTGTTGGAAATGAGAAATGAAAATAAATATGCAAAAGAGAAAGTAATAAAAAATTAATACGCTGACGAGCGAACAGATTGAAAAATGAAAAAATGATTTAAAAAAGTTCTTTTGCGCGCAACGCGCCATACACGGCGTATACGTAATGCGAAACGCGCGGCCTAAGTAAACCTGCGCGTTTGTTGGTATGTAGTATATGTGCACACATGTGCAATGAAGCAACGATTTCATTACTTCAATGCGCCCAAATGATTTGGCTTCCCCACTTGCAATCTCTACTACAGTCAGCACCAATCGGCTGCCGCGGCTACAAACATAACGGTGTATGCAAATGAGTTCGTTGCGCCTGTGCGAGGTAACAATAAATCAAGTAAAGAAAAAGGTATGTGAATTCGTATATTTCAATAAGTGTGCACGTGCGTGTGTGTGCAGCGCCTCAAAGTCAGCACTCAACGCCCGGAAGTAGGCAATGAATATTTAATGTAAATTTTTTCGGTGCTGAAATAATTTTGTAAAATGCAAAATAAAGAAGTGGAAATCCCTTAAGAATTTCGAAATTGATGCTTTCGGGTATATGAAAATGTTCGTTCACGTACATACATACATACATATATTAGCATAAGCAAATGTGTGCGCATTAACGGTTATGTGTGGGTGCTATTATACGCGTATTTGATCATTGGCTGCCGTTTTCGGGTGTATGAACACTTCAAAGTTGACTTTTTGAATTGTAAATTGGTCGGATATTGTGCTGATAGAGGCTGATGGTGCGTGACGACTTGGAAAAGCGAATAAAGGCAGGCAAAAAATATTTGTAAATTTTTCAACAATATTATTATCGTATCAGTGGCAACTTGAAAGAGAATGAAGGTGCCTGCGTTGAAAATATTTATACTGATTTTTATTTGTCGTTGATACGAATAGTTATGTACATGCGTAAATATGTCGTTTTTCTATCAAAAATAGAACCTTTTTGTTACAATGACACACTTTTGCGAAAAGTTGGTATAAAGTTGAGAGTATATGTACTTTACTAGCAAGTCCGTAGATTTGGATTTCGATTTTTTTTGTTTCAGATAGCTAAAACCACTTTCGCCGTAAGAACCCTCTTGGAAAGGTTGAGATTGGACTAGTAGCCAAATATCAAACTAAATTACCTATTTTTTGAATACTAAATTCTCGTTTAAAACCGGATAGATATAAATTTAATACCCTTTTCTTACTCTCAGTATAAATTTTAAGATTGGGCTCTGGATAAGCCGAAAAAAGTCGAACTTTTTAAAGATCGCAAACACTTTGAGTCAAAACCTGCACTTTATTGTTTTTGGCAGTGTTAATCGAAGCTTTTGCTCCACTTCTTCTTTCTGTCCTTTTTTCTCTTCAGTCAGTGGATATTGCTCTGCTTACTATCGTGTCATGGCTTCAGGAAGTCATTAGGGTTAAAGAATTCGGTGTTGGAACCTTCCTTGATATTGAGGGAGCTTTTAATAATGGCCTGCCGGAAACAGTCGTAACAGCTCTGGATGGTTTTGAGGTAACTAAACCTCAAACACCTCATTTTCCGTCTTCTGTGTGACAGAATGATTGAAACAGAATGGGACAACGCACTTGCTCGACGAAATGTAAACAGGGGAACCCTACAAGCTGGAGTTCTCTTTACTCTTCTACTCCGTGTCGTTAACGACCTTCATAAAAAACCTGAGGATCATAGCTGCCGGGCCTTTATGGTCAAAGGAAATTTCCTGAAGTCTCTGTACGAGTTGACAAAAGGGTATCTTAGTGTCGAAAAAATTGGGCAGTCGGAAGTAGTTCGATATCAACCCGAATAAAATCAGGTGGTTTTATTTACTGGAAGATCCCCGTGGCAGCGCAATTGGGAGGCATCCGTCTATAACCGGCGGATACTGGAAGCTTTCATAGAAGCCGAGTATCGAAGAGAGAACAAAAAAAGGGTCTTTTACCGAAAGTGGTCCTCTGGATTCACGCTATCATAGTCAATGTTTCATAGAGTCTTTACGTGGTTGTGGGCTCTAGAAAATACCACACTTGCAAAGAAAAGTGAAAGAGTCATTAGTATGAGTAGGGCACTAGGGTTCACTCCAACCATGGCAATTAACGCCATATTGCACATACTGCCCGTAGACACCGTCGGATGGTGTATGTCTGCAATAGTTGCTATCAAACTCAGGAAATCTAGGTTCCTAAAAGAACACGTGTCTGAACACACGGAAATCCTCACACACTTTAACTTCAAACCAGATCACTTGGAGTACGGAGCCGCCAAACCGCACTCTGGCGGCTCCTTCTCTACCCAGGTACCGGTGAGGGAGCTGTGGGTGCCAAGAAGCCGTTGGAGGGTAGGGTCAGTAAGCTTCTTCAGGAATGGGTAAAAGCTTGGGGTTAAGGTTGGTGAATGGGTTTACTGTCAGGAGCTCTCCATCAACTCCAGCTTCAGACTTCTTGACAGTTGCAGTGTTTTCCAAGGCAAGGTTGCAGCCATTAAGGTAGCAGAAGATCTACTGCTCTGGAGTGCAGCCTCCTTCAGAGAAGGGACCACCCACTCAGATAGCAGCGCGGCAATAATAAGTCTTTAACAATGCATTCAGGGTTGGTCTAGGGGTACATAATTTAGCGTAGCATCGAGTCTCTTTGTGATAAGACTTGTATGGATGCTAGGCACAGCGGAATTGCAGGAAATCGTAAAACTGATAAGCTAGCAAGGAAAAGCAGGCTAGAACCGCTAGCAGTAGAATAGGAGCGGGTCGGTGTCATCATCGGTTCATGCGCTGTCGCAAAATCCTTTTGGCCCAAGATCGATTGCAAGAGATGATCTCTTTGACCTCAGCAACGCTAGCCTCACCCCAGTTGTGGTTGTTTCAATAAGCCATTGCTCTATTCACGTTCATGCTGTAAGGCTGAGAATCGGGCCAGACACCATCTGAAGAAGCTGGGTTGACGCCTCGAAAGGTTATGCGGAGTGTTTGGTGGGAGTGGAAAGGAATCATCCACTAAGAGCTTCTCCAGCCTGGTCGAGCGATTGATTCTACATTCTACTGTCAACAACTGATGAGATTGAAGCAAGCAAACGAAAAAATGGCCAAAACTGATCAACAGAAAGGGTTTCGTCTTCCATCAAGACCTTTTACCATCGGACTACCGCTTGTTTCGGTCAATGCAGAACTCCTTAATGGAATAAAGTAAAATGGAGTAAAGTTGGCTTCAAGAGAAGCTTGTGAAAATTACTTGTCGCAGTTTTTCAACGAGAAACCAGAAAAGTTTTATACTGATGAAATAATGTCTCTAGCGGACAAATTTCATTAAAGTTCATTATAAATATAAAAAAATAAAGTGAAACTTGATTAGAAATACGAAAAGACTTTTTCGACTACCCAATATAAACTTCTCTCTTCACGTATTACATTTTTAATTCCCAAATTGCTGAATTTCTCACCGAAATTCCGATCCACAATCCTACCAGCTGTATTTTTAAATATTGCGCACATTTCAGCGCAGCACATTGTAAGGAAATCTTCGTAGCCTTATTAAAGTAATTAAATTATGGCCATTAAATGAGTTAATGCAAAGGAAATGAAATGTAATTGTAGATGTGGCAGGAATATTGCACTCAGCTCATTACTTCTGAATGCATTCATTGCCAAGTGCTGAGTGCATAAAAAGTTTAAAGCACACACACACACCCAGGCTTACACACATACACCAAGCAAGTGAAAGATAAATTTTGCCACTGAAAAGTGGAAATATTTGAGAGCATACTTCGAGTATTAAAATTAAAAGCGGGAAACTGCAAGCAAAAACAATGAAAGCTGCAATGTAAACTGCCGCGCTGCCATTATTTCGTTAAACTTTTGTTAATAGCTGTAAATATAGCAGCAGAAAGGCAGCCAGGCTGGCAGGCAGGCAAAAAGTATCAGCTGGCAACATAATGAAACACATGAAGTATTGCAATGCGCACCAAGGAGCGCACGACTGGGTGGAGTAACCAGAGTGCGAAACTTCTTCATGCCTCCACTGCGTTCAGTTTGGAGTGCATTCGTGGCGTAATGTTCCCGACTCGGAAGTAGGGGCATAAAGCCGCCTGTAAGCAGCTGGTCGTGTGTGTGCCGCTACTTTGGAATTTTATATTTTACTTTGTGGCTCCTTTGAAGTCTGTTATTACCGTTCGTTCATGGTGCTTCCATTTCATTGCATAATTTTGGGCGAAATTAAAGTTGCCAGTATGTAAAAGTTTTTTAATTCGTTTTATTATTACTTTTATGATTATGTGCTGCTGGTGCATACACACACACAAGCACACGGGATTATGCAGTCACTTACATGGTAGCACATAAAACTCACATAAAAACATATATGTGTGTATTGGTGTGTGTGTGTGTGTGTGTGTGTGAATATGTGTAAGAATGTCTTTATAGGTTCCGCCGCTGTGTAAGTTCCCTCAAAGGAGCTCCTTTGTGCCGCGGGCGCTGCAGTCTTAAGCGATTCGCTTTTATTTCTACAGTTGCGTGCGCGCTTATAGTAGATATGTGTGGAGTTTGTCGGCGCATAAAAGGTGTAAATAAAAATTTTTAATAAGGCAGCAGTTATGTGTTAATTGTCTTTTGGGTTGTTTGAAGTTGATGATGATAAACGTTAGATGAGCATGCAAGGAAATATGTGCATGTTTTGTTTTTTTTTGTTTTAACGGTGCTTGTTTATGCTTGTAATCTTCTTATTATTACTTTCGAGATTTAATTTTTCATGAAAATTTCCTTGGAAATAAGCCCTTATTTACAGAAGAACCTCAAAGGTTTAAATTTCAGCAAAAATTTAATTTTAATAAGTATAGTTGTGAGGCCTAAATATGGAGTTAGACCCTATTATAACTGTTTTATGAGATAAAAAATGTTTGGCTCATCTATATTGGTAGTCGAAAAAGTCTTTTCGTATGGCTAATCAAACTTCAACTTATTTTTTTTTTATATTTATTGTATACTAATAAAAAAATAATCAAATATTTACCATTTTTTGCCATTTTTCCGCTAGAGATATTATTCCATCTGTGTAAATCGAAATTTCGTAATTTCCAGCACGGAAGCGAGCGAACACAAACTGATACAGGATCGTCTCCGTAATTGATGGCTTGCGTGGCATTCTTCCTTTTTTCATACAAAAATTTCAAAATATAGCAAATTTCTTCATTATTTTCACTCATCTTTGAACAGCTGTAACCTTTTTTCAACTTTCCCGAACTTAATTTTTTTTATTGAATGAAGCTTAAAATCTCACCTTTCCAACACTATATTGTATGACACAATGTGATTGGTAGCACTGGAGATAAACGTCTGCAACGACATCTATTGACAAAATACGAAAAGACTTTTTCGACTACCAGTATTATATAAAACCATTGTATATTCAACTATATTATCGAATATGTTTTGTATCTCATATCCAAGGGATCAAACTCTTTTCTGATAAGCTACTAGCAAAGTTACCTCGTCGCATTCACTTTCGTTCCTTTTCTATGCTTCTGATCGACTTTTGCTTCTTAAGCATAAAAAGCTGATGTGGAATTTTGCAATGCACCTAAATGTTGGCAACACTTAAATGTCCATTATTTCTTGGTTACATTTAGACCAACTAATGAGTAAATTATTATGTTGATATTTTCCGAGCATTTTCCAAGCAGACGTTTTTGCTATAGGTCAGTGTACGAGATCAATCTCCAATGCAACTATCACAACCTGCGTATCGCGATAGTCAAGCGGGACTAAAAGCGATATCAGCTTATGAAGTCAAATCGTTATTAGTGGAGGAGTGTACGCCTGATTTGAAGTCATTTCCTTCACTCTATTGGCAAAACCAGGTGGCGAAGGACTTGGCTTCGCTTGGAATCTCCAATTGGCGGCACCTTGCCAAAAGAAGAAACGACTGGCCCGCTGTTGTTAACTCGGCCATAATCGCGTAAGCGGTGTCTACATTGAACTAGCCCGTTCTGCGGCGACTTCCAGGATGATGGGGTCAGAACCATGCATTGTGGTAGTGTCCCACACCATAAAGGTGTTGCTTCGCACAAAGGAAAGAGTGGGGAGAGAATGTCACTGGCTGCATGTAATAAGAATGCGACAAGTTAATACTGGGAGGTTACAACCTAGCAAGATTTAAAGATATGACCTACCTCCCCCGAGACAAATTCCGTCTGCTTGTCGCGCTCTATACTGACCACTGGAGGCTCAAGAAACACTTGTCTAACATGGGCATAGTCTCTTGCATAAACTGCGGACATGGAACTGGAAACTCCTGAGTACCTGACTATAGATTGCCCAACAATTTGTAGAAGCAGGCTCAAAGCCCTTCGGTCCATCTACGTGGACAGGAAGCAATATAGTACTTACATCGCGCTCAGTAAGCTGTTGGAATTATTCAGTGCGTTCACTTTGTGACCATAAGTGATATAGAAGATGGCACAATAGACCAAATGTCGCAGTGCAAAACCTCAATTATTTTCTGTCTATCTAGCTATAACCACATTTAACCTAATAATGTAGCTATTCTACTTCAACTAAGCTAAACTCTTATCAATCAAATAAAAGGGAATTTCGGATCAAATGGACATTGATCGCAGAGGGTTAAAAGCCGACAACTTCGTTTTAAGAATTGGACATTTAAAGACAACATTTTACTTTTAATTCATTTAATGTTGAAAAGTATACATCTTCTTCTTCTTTATATATAAAAAGTACGTGTTACGTTGTTTGTCTGCAAAGGACTTCTAAACTACTTAACCGCTTTTAGTAAAATTTAGCACACAGTGTCCAGTTCGAACCAACTTAGAAGATAAACAATCCATGAATAAGAAATACAGTGAAAGTTCTATTAAATAGACGCTCTATTAAGCGGATATCTCGATTAATCATGGATATTGTTGATTTTTATTAAGTACAATCTATTAAGCGGACAACTCTATTAACTGGACAGAAAGGCTGGTAACCAGACATTGAGAAAGCAGCCTTAAATTCGTTATTTTTTCCAATGAAATTCATATTCAAAATTAAACCTTAAGTACAATTCCTTGGATTCTTATACCGACAAGCGCTTTCGTCTTTATTCGTAAATAAAATTTCCACTGTATTGAATAGTTTATTATATGAATAACAGTATAAAATGTATACCACAGCAACGCGAGGCGAGATCCACTAGTACATATCTATGTATAAACAAAACAAGTACAAACTAACACGAGTTAGCCAAATATCTCCTATGAGGCTGGTACACATAAATATGTACGGAATGGCTCTCAGTGTCCGACCACTAACGTTTGCGTACATAATCGTTCAGCACATGAATTTATAAATTCCCTTCGATGTTCTTTCGCATGTCCTTTGTTAATCTAGTTTGACTGCAAGTCATCAAGAAGCGAGTTTGCACGAAAAGTCGTTGACGGCCACGAACTAGCTTGCGATAGACAATAGAACATACTTCTGTGGTCAATGATAGCATTAATCGCCGCAACTATAAAAGTAAAGAAAAAAACTGCAAACTTATCGCGAATGTTTGGAAAAAATGGGTATGTGTAAAATTAGAAAATCCACAAAGCGTCAATGGAAACGGAGCGGGGCCGCGAAGGGCAGTGACAACTTAATGAAGTATGAAATTCATTCAACCTTTTCATTACACAGCTGAGTGACATAGCACGCTAGTGATGTACTGTATTGGAGAATACTCAATTCCAAAGGTAGCTCTTGTCTCAAAGAAATTAATGAAAAAGTAATGAAGATAACAAAAATTGTCTTAATAGTTTATTTATTTTGTTGGAATGCTTTCCTAAATGCTTTATAATGGAACTGTTTTGTAGAATTAAAAATTTTGCATCAGTCCAAAGGTGGCAAATATATAAAGGGTTCCTTACCTTTTTAAAGAAGAAAACACAGAAAATTCAAATTTAATGGGGAATGCTTATTATCATTCGAAAGAACATTCTTTGGCACTTAGTGTTTGAAGATTATCTCTTTCAAATGTTGGCCGTAGCTAAGTCTCAGATAGTTCATTCGTTGAATCCAATTTTCAGGGACTCATTGGAGCATTTCGACCGGTAACTGGCGAATGACACGCGTATTGTTTTGCTTCAAAGCCTGAGAAAACGAGAAACTATCTGCTCACCGAAGTGTTCTCTCAATAAATCCATTCATTGATGCGACGTGTGGGAAATGGCGCAGTCTTTTTGAAACCAAATGTCGCTGAGATCACGAGCTTCAATTTCAGGTATCAAATAGTCGGTTATCATGGCGCGATAACGGTTGCCATTGACGGTTATAGTCCCATCGGCATCATTTTTGAAGAAATGTGGACCGATGATTCCATCGTCCACAAACCACACCAAACCGTTTTTTCTGGATGAAATGGCAGCTCTTGAATCTCTTCAGGTTGCACGTTCCAAATGCGGTAATTTTGCATATTTATATACCCATTGAGCCAGAAATAGACCTCCACGCAGAACAAAATTTTATTTGTAATTCTTTCGGGCGAATATTATACAATAATGAATGCTAATGTTGCGAATAGCTCGCTCAGTAAGCCGAGTATGGACCATAAGTTGAGTGAAGCGCGCGAAACACATTCTTTACAGAACGTGAATTTTCGTAATAAAGTTGAACGATTTGTAAACTTTGTTCAGACGTAAGTGTTTTCATGCTGAAATGCCAAACAATACCGAACAAAAATAACATGAAAGCTTGACACGCCTCATGCGTGATCTGTGAAAAAAGGGCTATTGGAAAAAGTACCTCTACTTGGATCACAAGCTATATGTATGTTAAGTGTGTGTAGTAAGCAAAACAGTAAGCAAAAAACACAATACTGAAATCCCGAAAGCTTCTACTCATCTCTATTGTCTACAACTTGATATGAGTAATTTAAAAGGTTGAGGACAAAAACGTAAACACAAGGACTTCAGCTGACGCAGTACAATAGCGTTGAAGCTTCCAACCATTTTGTGTTGATTATAGCGCTAGCTGAAACATATATGAAAATAATCGTTGAAGCTTTTCAGAGTCGTCGAACCTCTTTTTTTTACTTACTAGTCTCCATACTCGTCAGCCAGCAAAATAGATATTTTATTGCATCTCTGCTGAGCAATAAATTTTTTGCCAGTATTTTGTAACAAAGGCTCAACGCTCGTTTATGGGCGAATGTGTTAGCCATTGTTGTTGTGTGGCAGGAAAAAGTAATTTTAAAGTTTTATTACTTTCTGCAGTAACGCCCTAACAATTGCCGTTAGTTGAAGAAAAACTCATAAGGCAAAAAAAACACAAAAAAGAACCGAAAACAACAACTAAGCATACTAACAGTACTTTGGCCATAGTTAAGACAGAGGTAGAAAAGAGTCCGTTAAATGCGCACATACAAACAAACGTCTGTAAGTATGTAGTAAGCAATTGCAATGTTGGTTGTTTGTCTTTGCACTTACACATTCCTATAAACGAGTCCGTGATGCGTCGTTGCTCTTGCTCGGCATGTTAACTTCGGGGACATGTCTCATTTCCGTTATGTTGCATAACTGCAGGCGCTGAGTGACTTGCTGTCTTCTTGCCAGCTTCGCTTCCTCTCTTAAATGCTTTTCCCCCGATGAGTGCGCACATACAGACATACGCATACATGCATACGCGCACAAATAGTTTATGAATAGGTGTGTTTATGCATTTCTTGTGCTGCGTAAAAAGCTAAAGATTAAGGAGCACGCAGTAAGAACTCTGGATGACCGCAGTAATGAATAAGAAAAGTTTAATAGAAAATAAAGTTGAAGTAAGTTAGGGCAGATGCATTAAAAGAGTAATTGAAATGACCAGCGCGACACTTTTAATTGATGCAAAGAAAGCTCTGCAAAGCCCAAGGGATGCAACGTGCACGTAAATGGAAGAGAAAAAAACTTTAAAGTTTTTACTTGTAATAAATATAATGTAAAGTGTTAAAATATGTGTTATTATGGATAAATAGAGCGCTTCGGGAAAGCCCCATATATTTAAGGAATGTGGGGAAAACAAATTTCGGAGTGAAAATGTACTATGAGGAAAAATTATTAAGAATATGCATATAAGTTCATAATTTTAAAAATCTTAGTTTATTCTTGAAAATCTATGTCGTTCCCCTCAAAGTAATCCCCCTTAATCCCAATACAGTTGTGTCAACGTTTTTTCCTATCCTCGATAAAGTTGCTAAAGTCAATTTCCGGAATAGCCTTCAATGCGCGTAGCGATTCACATTCAATTAACTCAAAATGGTTTCAAAATGGTAACACACAGTTAACGCGACGAACAAATTGAGTGATTTTGGAACCAATAGAGATTTCACTTTTCTTAGGCCTAAATGATCTTTCAAAATGGTCTTCACTGATCTTTAGGATATACTTACGATGCCAGTAAGATCTGTGACTGCTAATCGTCGATTCTCGAGCATCAATTCTTTTATTTTATTGTCGTGTTGAACATCAGTTTATGTTGGCCGTTCGGGACGTGGTTCGTCGTCAACGCGTTCTTGACCCTCTTTGAATAATTTGTACTAATCAAAACCATTCTCTCGCGACAAACAATTATCATCATGGGCCCTTTCCAACATTCTGAACGTTTCGAAGACAGAAATTTGTTTCGACACACAAAATTTAAAGAAACCTCTTTGTTGAATAATTTCGTTCATCGATTTTCAGCATGCAACAAATCCGTGAAAAGAGGATCCACAACACCACCTCGTCGTCGGTTTCAAAGCTGCATTTGACAGCATGATAAGAAGCTGCATTTACGCCGCTATCTCTGACTTAGGTATTCCTGCAAAGCAACAATCACCGGTAGTAAGCTGACGTTGAGCAGCACCAAAAGCTCCGCCAGGTTCGGGAATGACCTCTCCTGTCGCATTCGCTCGCTGTTGACAGTCATAACTTTGAAGTCGTAGATAATTTTGTCTATCTTGGAACTAGTATTAACAGCAACAACAATGTTAGCCTCGAAATCCAATATAGAATAACTCTTGCCAACAGGTGCTACTTCGGACTGAATAAGCAATTGAGAAGTAAAGTCCTCTCTCGACGTACAAAGGCCAAACTCTACAAGCCACTCATTATTTCCGTCCTGCTATGAGTCACCGTTAGGAGTTTTCGAAAGTATGGTTCTGCGGAAGAGTTATGATCCTTTGCGCATTGGCCGCGGCGAATACCGCATTCGATGGAACGATGAGCTGTATGAGATATACGACGACATTGACATAGTTCAGCGAATTAAAAGACAGCGTCTATGCTGGCTAGGTCCTGTCGCCCGAATGGACGAAAAACACTCCAGTTCTGAAAGTTTTCGACGCAGTATCCGCCGGGGGAAGCGGAGAAAAAGGAAGACCTCCACACCGCTGGAAAAATCAGGAGGAGAAGGACCTGGCTTCGCTTGTAATCTACAATTGGCGGCACATAGCAGAAAGGAGAAAAGATTAGCGCGCTGTTTTTAACCCGGATATAACCGCAAAGGCCGTGTCTACGCCAGTAAAGGAGAAAAAGTATCTTAGACAAAGTTGTTCAGAATGATACGTAGAACATTTTTCGCATTTGGAATTTTTTCATTTTTTCAACCCCTGTTAATTGACCAGTTCTAATGCACACCTTTCTGTCGAATGCTGCATCTCGAAGAAATACATATTCAATCTACTGCAGCCACCTCTACTGGAAAGACGCTATACTTGTATAAGTGTATTGTATTACGTAACTTTTTATATTACAAACAACCGTTGATTGAGCATAACTATTATACACTCTGTTACATGTGTATATATTATATTTATAGAGCATAAAAAGTTAAAGTTCGCCGAGCAATATACCGTTTTTTCTTCCAGCGGCATCGTTTAAAGTTTTTCAAGAACATAAGCCTTTTAAATTCGTTAAAAAATTTCCCGAAGTGAAATTCTCCAAAAAACACAAAATTCAAAAAAAAAAAACAGAAACAAAAACAAAAAAATTTGTGCGGTCAGCTTGAAAAAATATTTAGAATGAACAAAAAGCGTAAGAAGAGCGAAAAGGATTAAATGGCCACGGGTCAAGCGAATAGTGTACGTTTATTTGCTGTTGTTTGTTGTTGTGCATTTTGATGTTGGCGCGTGTGGGTTTCCTAAAAAGTAGTTAGTTTGCATTGTTGTTGCTGCGCCAGTGGAAACCAGCGCTGGCTGATGATTTTTATTGTTTTGTTGCTATCGCTTTTGCTGCTCTGTTGTTGATGAGTGTAAATTCGCTTTGATGTTTGATGTGGTTGACCATTTTAACCAAATAAGATTAAAGCGAACTCGTGAGCAAAGTATTTACAAAGTACTGCGAGGCTGCAAAAGTACAAAGGATTGAAATCAGTGAGGCAAATAAAGAAAAAATTAAAAAAACTTCTATAAAGATGTATGCACATACATATACATATGCATAGAATTGAGAATGTATGTGTTGTATGTGTGGTGCTTAAACATTTGGTAGATGTGTGGCCACGCTTTTCTACAAATTTGTTCGAGTATGAGAAAAATTTAGGCTTTCACAAATTTTCAATGTCCCTATGATTTAAAAATGTTTGCTGAGATACAACAATCAAAATTTGCTAAATATCACTTAAGATTTTTGTTTTTTCTTTTTAAAAACTGTGGCCCGACTCAGACTTTACCGCGTAGCAGTCACACACTCAGTTTACTTGCCTACGGAGTAATCTACATACTTGCATATTTAATAGTTTTATGCGTTTTAACCCTTTAAATGTGTTTATCATTCGGATTTACAAGGGCGGTGGATCGATATACTACAGCTGAGTGACTGAGCACAGCGCGGAGAGGATTACAGGCCTGTGTGGCCGCTGCGGTTAGCAATGAGCACTTTAACGCCTTGCTTGCAGTAACCAATTTAACGGTTTCATATTTACACTGTATCATAATAAATGTATGCAAAGGTTTCTTCTGTGAGTAAAACGAGGTTTAGGCAGCATTAAAATGATTAATCTTATGCTTTCTGTTTTTAATTTACATTAAACTCAGAGGGGATTTCCATACATATTTCCTTACGATTAATTAAGAAATGCCAATCATTCGCATTATGACAAAGGGTGAGAGTAAGCGCATTGGAAACCATAGGAATTACATATTTTCTTTCTCATAAGTTATTCTTTTTCTTCTTTACTGGCGTTTCGTAATGTGGCGCCAATTGGAGATTCCAAGCGAAACCAGGTCCTTGTTCACCTGGTCTTTTCAACGAAGTGGATGTCTTTTTTATCCTCTCCTTTCTCTCTTTCGTCGAGAGAGAACTTTACTTCTCAATTGCCTACTCAGTACGAAGTAGCACCTGTTGACAAGAGTTATTGTGCGTTGGCTGACAATGTTGTTGGTCTTAATACTGGTTCCAAGATAGACGAAATTATCCTCAACTTCGAAGTTATGACTGTCAAAAGTGATGTGGGACCCAAGTCGCGAATGCGACGGCTGTTTGTTTGATGACGAAAGATATTTCGTCTTGCCCTCGTTTACTACCAAAGCCATTTGCTTTGCTTCCTTATCCAGTCTGGGGAAAGTAGAACTAACGGCGCGGTTGTTGAGGCAAATTATATCAATATCATCGGCGTACATTCTTCTAAAAGATTTTGCCTTCTCGATTTAGCTCTACAGATTGAATTATTTTCTCTAGCAAGAGATTGAAGAAGTCACACGATATAGAGTCGCCTTGTGTGAAATCTTGTTTCGTATTGAACGGATCGGAGAATTGCGACGAAGCTTTTGGTATTACTCTACGTCAGTTTACACAGCCGTATTAGTATTGTGAGGATACCAAATTCAGACATCGCGGCATAAAGGCAGTTCCTTTTCGTGCTGTCAGAAGTAGCTTTGAAATCGAGGGAGAAGTGGTGTGTGTCAATCCTCTTTTCACAGGTCTTTTCCAAGATTAGACGCATGGTGAATATCTGGTCAGCTGTTGATTTTCCAGGCCTAAAGCCACACTGATAATGATGTGTCCAATGAGTTTGTTGACGGTGGAACCTTATATGCGATGTTGAGGAGGCTTATCCCATGGTAGTTGGCGCCTATTGTGGGGTCTTCCTTTTTGTGGATTGAGCAGAGCACAATTAAATTCCAATCGGCGGACATGCTTTTGTCTGACCATATTCTACAAAGAATTATATTTTAATAAGGATTATCTTCGCCGCCGTGTTTGAATAGCTCGGCCGGCGATCCATCGAACCCCGCCGCTTTGTTGTTTTTCAGAAGGGTGATTATTATTCGAACTTCTTCATGGTCCGGCAATGGAACGTCTGCTCCACCGTCATCGATTAGGGAATTGAGTTCGCCTTCTCCTGGCGCTATGCATCACTGCCTTTCAGCAGGCTGGAGAAGGGTTCCCTCCATAATTTTAGTATGCTCTGGGCATCACCTCTGGAGGTTCTACAAGAGTATGCTCCGGTGTTGAAACCTTCTGTTAGTCGCCGCATCCTTTGGTAGAATTTCCGAGTATTATCCCTGTCCCCCTCCCCTATCCCTGCCAGCTTGTCAAGTAAATTATTAATTTCTAAAAAAAAAGATAAATTGAAGTTCAGATAAGCCATTCGGAAATTCGACAGCTAGACTATTTCAACTCTACGCTGACGTTGACGTTCCAAACCAAATAATCGTCTGATTCAATAGTTTCATGATGACTGCCCTTTTCTCTTTCTCTTTGTAGCACCTGTTACATCAACGCCATTTAATAAATAAAGAACTCATCTGCTTTCACCCTATTACATACTTCAAAATTTAATTGTTGTACGTTCACAAAATGTATATTTAAATTCCTAAGTTTTTGTCAGACACCGCACGCTGAACCCCCTGAAGAAGTGCATATTAGTTACTAATGATTTAGCTAATGCGTCAGACTGTATTTTGTACAAAATGCCTTCACCCTTGTATGGAAAATACTTTTAACAAATGATGGACAGCGCAGCAGTAAAAAATTAGTTGAGCAGAAAATTATCATTCGAGTTGCTCTGGCACTTAGAAGCTACATAATAGCCTTTGGCACTCAAGTCCAACAATAATCATAACAATAACAATAATAATAATAATTAAATAAGACTGCCTTGTGGAGCAGGGGAAAACTGAACTCGGTCAGACGAAAATTTTTAAAATGTTTCAAACAATAAAAACGGAAAATTATGCAAATAGGAGGGCGCGTCTAACAGAAGGGCTTCTACAAGTGCGTATTTGCGGAGGATTAATGGTCAGCTGAGCAGTTGCTGACTGCACACTGTGTGCTGTTAATCGTCACGGTGAATAAGAGTTACTGTTGAAGGAAATTAATTAATTAAACAGGTGACCGAATTTTAAATGGCATCAGTAATATGTTTTAGAGTGAACTGCAGTTTTATTTTAGATAACAAACACTAATCCTTTTTAAACCCAAATAAAAATTTGGCATGGTGTAACGTAAACGTGGAGTCTGTCAACAAAATTGGTTTTTAGACTTTTTTGGCGTAGAAACTTGAGCCCGTTTAGCGACGGACCACCTAAGCATTTTTAGTCGATTACAATTATTAAGGCTCTTTATACTATTTTGAATATAGAAGTTGAATTGAGTTGAGAAGTAGATTTGTTGGGGTCCGCTGTGCTTTGTCGTCACACCTATAAGATCTAATTGAAAGAGTTCTTTTTTCGACTTTGATGTGTTTTTTTCAGTTTCAGCTCATTAGTGGAAAACGGTTGAGAATATAGGGTTCTCAGCAGCGTTGTCAAGCATCTATTTCGCGAACTTTACTCAACATCGTTTTTGCAAAAGAGTCAGTCTTTTCGTGTGAGATGGAACTTTAACCAAAATAATAACACAAACTTTAACCAAAACATTAACAAAAGCCAAACATAACCAAAACATGTTGAGTCGATCCATTAGAGACGTTGAGATCCTTTGCTGTTTCTCTGATGCCAACACGTCGATTTTCAAGTACTGTTCTTGATTTTACCTCTTTTCCTTTCCAACTCCGTTATTCAATAGGAGTTACGAAATTATATTATTTATTGATAAAATTAAATATATTTTCAACTCCTTTCAAATTCGAAATATAAAATAGATTTTTTTTTTAAAGAAATACCTAGCACAAAGATATAAAAAGAAAGAAGGCATAACATAACGGTCACTTCTGATGGCTTACAAACAAGTTTACATACATACACACAGCCAAATATAAAATGAATTCAACTGTGTAATTACATGACGAAAACAGGCTCATTACCAAATAGCGATTGCAATCGAAAACAGTGGCGACGGCGGCAGCAGCAGCGCAGCAGAATTTAAAAAGTGCCACGAAACGTGCAAATTGAATACCTGGATGCTATAGATTCGTTAAGACCAATCTTCCATACACACCTACATGCCGCTATCACATGTATAGTATATGTTGGTATGTATGAGGATGTACGACTGCGGAGGTATTCGAATGTGGGTAAGCAAGTGTGGCTGACACTGAGGCAATCCGTGGTGCCGATAAGACAATCACTTGCCAACAACACTTGCCGACACGTTCACGGATACCGTATTCCAGCGCAACAGCAAACTGCCGTCCGACGTTGCTTCACCAGGGCTGCACTGAGCCGCCTCATGCGGACCACCTGTGGCGTTAATGTGCCGAAATACTCTTTTAGTTAGTTCCCATTGCTGTTGCTGTTGTTGTTGCGGTGGCGGCTTCTTGCTACCTGAATTCGATTGCATCGGGCGGTAATGAAGTGCGGTGGCAAGTGCACACAATGCCGGTGTCCAACAGGAGCGGTCGTCAGGCCAAATGTGGCAGCTGCGGCAACTACTAACTGTGCAACTGCAGTCGGACGTCGAGCGAAGCGAAGTGAGCTGCAGACATGTCGGTGATATGTGAGTTGCGGACAAAATAATTATCGCATCGCATCTGCTGTGATGGCGAGAATGAAGAGAGAAGTGGCATACCAGGGATTGGGCAATGGTGATCGCTTGGGAATAGCGCTACTGCAATTTCCTCTCGACGATGCTGGGTGGATAAAGTACGAGCTTATAAGCTGGTAAGATGCGAGAACGTGCAGTAAGGTGTTCTTGCAATAGTAGCTGCAGCTTCTTATCGCTATCACCAAAGCCATACATTCTCATTTATACGCGAGACTTCTTTAATTTCAGTTGGGCACAATTCGTTTGACAGTGTCGTCTGTGCAAGTAAACAATGGTGTTGAACGAGTCGAAGGGTGAAGGGTTGCCAACAACAAAGCAGTTGGGTCCAGTGGGACACACTGGCTGGTAGAATCGGCGAACTGGCCAACTACACTGATCAACCGCCAGAGATCGTGTCAGATTAGAGAAATTTATTAGCTAGCGCAGTGTCGGGTAAACTACGGCACAGATGAACCAACAAAGAACGTGCAACGGAACAAGTGCAACAACAACAAGCACAACTGACAACAATACCTGCAAATCCAATTGAACGTCGTTGAGTGGTGAATGTTCGCATTGAAGCATTCACTTCCCAGCCGACGTCTGCTAATGGAGACTGGCTGAAACAGTCTCGCAGCGTAGGATCCGTTCAGAAGCGCTGCTGCGACCACAGCAGGCGTATCTTCGACTGACCAATGAAGTACTCGAGTCGCGGAACTGGTGGCACTGCCTTCACTGTGCTTAGCCATTGCACTAAATCACTGATAAACTGACTCGGCCGAGCAGCGGCATCTCGCCACAGTGGTAGGCTTAGCTTCAACAGCCGAAGGCGCACAACAGCATAAACAACCGAGCTCTATAGTTACTGTATCCGATGCTTAAGCCATCGTTATGATTGTGCCGCGAAAATATTTTAGGCGATTTCACATCATTATGTCAATTAAGCATATTTAATTTGCTATGAAAGGATGTGTGAAAATGCGGCGGAAATTAGTTTACGGGATTAAATGACGCGCCTATAGAGTGTTGGCGGCACTAAATGATTATAATGATAATTGGACGTATTTTTTTAATTTTGGCGAAAATAATGGGAAGTTAAGAGGCAGCAAAAATCTGGCTTCGTATGTAGAAATCTAGTAGCCATAGGGTGTGAGTACCCAATAGGGATTGAACGAATATAGTTGAAGAATCTTAAAAGGGTCTGAAACTTAGAAATAATTGTTCCTGGTTTGATTAATTTGGTAACACCTTCATTGGTTGGCTGCGTGCGGAATTTCCGAAATTTCAAAATTCCAAAAATAGGCGCCTCTATTCTCTTTATTAACTAAACCATCAATCGAACCGAAATTACTCATTAGATTAGGGAAAATATATACTGTTTGTTGTTGTAAAAAAAATTACACTTCAGTGCGGCTTAAAAGTTGAATCTCATTCTTTCGGTCATCGCCCGAAAAACATATCTAAGAAGTTTATAAGAAAATTATAAGTTGATTGATTCAACCGTTTTGGAAAAAGTTTCCTCATGGAGAGAAAATAGATTCGCAACGTTATAATCGATCAAAACACGTGTGGAATGGGATAGATACAGAGAGTTGAAGAGTGAAGCGAGACGTATTCGGAGACAAAAAAAGAGAGAGGCCGGAATGCGTGAGTACGAAGAGCTTAACCACCTGGTCAACTGGCGTAATGTTTGAAAAATTCGACGGAAAGATGCGGCGTCTAAGAGAAGGTTTCAAGACCGGAACATACTCTTGTAGTAAGAGAATACTACATACTCTTGCAGTACCCCCAGAGGTGAGATAGTGACTGATGCCCAGAGCATACTAAAACTATGGAAGGAACACTTTTCCTGTCTGCAGATTGACAATGAAGGCATAAAACCAGGAGTTATCGAACCTGATTTCCCAACCGATGACGATGGAGCTGACGTTCCATTGCCTGACCATGAATCTGAAGAACAACAAAGCGGCGGGGCGGATGGATTGCCAGCCGAGCTATTCAAATAAGAACTGATAAGGAGCATGCATCAGCTTCTTTGTAGAATATGGTCGGGCGAAGTCATGTCCGATGATTGGAATTTAAGGCGGCAAAGCAAATGTGTCTGGTAGTGAACGAGGAAATATCTCCTGTCATCAAACAAATAGTCATAGCACTCGCTACTTGGCTTCCACGTCACTGTGGATGGTCGTGACTTCAAAGCCGCAGACAATTTCGTCTTGTAACCAGTATTAATACTAACAAGAACGTCAGTCTCAAAGTCTAACGCAGATTAACTCTTGCCAATAGGTGCTACTTTGGACTGAGTAGGCAATTGAGAAGTAAAGTCCTCTTTCGACGAACAAAGACCAAACTCTATAAGTCACTCATCATCCTCGTCCTGCTATATGATGCAGAGGCATTGACGATGAGTCGGCGTTACGAGTTTTCGAGAGAAAGGTTCTGTGGAAGATTTATGGTCCTTTGCGCGTTGGCAAGAGTAAATACCGCAATCGATGGAACGATGAGCTGTATGAAATATACGTCGACACTGATATAGTTCAGCGAATTAACAACCAGCGGCTACGCTCGTTAAGTCATGTCGTCCGAATGGATGTAAACGCTCCAGCTCTGAGAGTTTCTGACGCAATACTCGCCAAGATAAGGAGAGGACAGACCAGAGGAGAGGACAGACCCGGTTACAGTTGGAATCTCCAAAATATAGTGTAGTGACATAATTACATAATATTAAGTAGATTAAAAATTTATTGGAAAGTATACGTCATAGTAGTTATCACTCACAATTTTATTCACTTTCATTAAATTTTGCCCTTTTCCCATTACTAGTCGCTTCCACGTGGTGTGGCATAGTGTGACATGTCGCTATAAGGTGTGATTCAAGAACACGAATTAGGGAAAACGGACCATCCGTTTCAGTTTCAACGTTAGCACTGAAGCGTTAAATAGTAACGAGTATGTGCGAACAAGCCCAGAAACAAAGCGAAAATGCAATTGAATGGACATTTTATGAACCCAGCTTTGTTGGAGTACATTCTTTCA
Source organism: Bactrocera tryoni (assembly GCF_016617805.1). Lineage (NCBI taxonomy): Eukaryota > Metazoa > Arthropoda > Insecta > Diptera > Tephritidae > Bactrocera > Bactrocera tryoni. Next base: position 6,853,984 of record NC_052502.1, on the reverse strand, counting down.
AAATACTAATAGCCGAAATACTAATATGAATTACTTAATTAATTAAAGTGTTTTATGGGCGAAATTCTGGAGCGGAAGTGTTTAGCCCTTTTACGTTTAACGTTTTATAGCTTTACGCATTCTGCGCTGGCAATCGTATATCATACTAATTGACGTGTGCATTGCCCAACAACAGTTTCAACTTTTTCATTTCATTTTATGACATCAATATGAACTAAAGTGCGCAGCGCTGCCAATGGTCCGCAGTTTTTACATTTCCATATTGATGAATATCGTAAAATTGTTAGCATTTTTGGAATTCTATAGCTGCTATAACCCTTTTCCTTTTGTGGACACCCGGCTATTTTTATTAACCAAATTAACACGCCCTTATGAATTTGTTGAGCCATGTTTGGTGGTTTGCCGCTTGCAACATTACTGGTCGCTGGTTTAGTAGTGTACAAGCCATGAAAGCATATGCCAAGTTTTGAAAGAACCCAATAGGAGTAGGTAGTCTGTTTAGGCTACTGCCATGAAAAGTTGAATGATTTCGAATCAATTTCGCAGAAATTCAAAGACTATCAAATATATGGCAGTTAATATCACAACCGAGATCCGTGTTTGCTCTGGTTGGAAGCGTAATATAAAGAGCACATTATAGTACAAAACCTGAAAAATTTTCTTTCTTAATCCCAGACGTGAGCTTTACGTCATTTTCTATCACTAAGCAGAATATTAGATTTTCCATGTCAAAATCAGAATTGCTTTCACAAAAATAGCGCATCAATTGAGGAAAACCCAAATCAGTCTCTCACACGTCGTTCTCAAGCATTGGGCATCTTTGTGACGTAGTTGTGGCGAATTTTGCGAACAGATCTTGGCCTACATCCTTACAAGATCAAATTTACGCAAGAATTAAAACCGCTTCACCAGCAGAATTGTGGTTGAAAATAATGCGGAATTCATCGGAAAATCAACTTCAGTGATGAGGCTTATTTCTGGCTGAATGGCTTCCTCAAAAAGCAGTCACAATCCACACGTAATTCACCATTGCATCCCGAAAAAATTACGGTTTGTTGCGATTTATGGGTCATTGGGCCGTACTGCTTCTGCGCTGATCAAGATCGGCAAGTTGCTGTGAATGGCAATTGCTAATGCTCAATGAGAACCGATTATTTTTGACCCGAAAAGGATGGTATGGACTTGGACAATATGTGGTTCCAAAAGGATGGCGCCACAAGCCACACAGCGAATGTCACAGTCGATTTATTGAAAACCAATTTAGTGAACGTGTTATCTCACGCGTGAACGTGTAATGGCCGCACGATTTGACGCTGTTAGACAATTTCTTAAGGGGCTACGTCAAGCCTATGGTCTATGCCAACAAGCCAGCGACGATAGATGAACTTCGTATGAATATCGAACGTGAAATTGCAGCAGTATCGGCCGATTTTTGCTTGAAAACCGTCGAAAATTGGATTTAGCGTCTGGATTTCTGCAAGCGTGCCCGTGGTGATCATACAAAAGATATCGTTCATACATAATGACTTCGACTGTACTTTCACCAGAATAAAGATTTTCATTGATAGCGCTTTTATTAAAAACCCCGTTACTTCGATTACCTCAAATTTGTCGGATCCGAAATGGATTTATAGACATATCAGTACTATTGTGTTTCAATTTAACTTGAAACGTAAAAATAAGTAATTCTTTATTCCATCAACACCGCAATAACAACTGTTGAAACCAAAAGACTGTATCGGAAATATGCGGTGCACAAAAAAATTGATGCTTGACAAATACATTTTTCAGATATTCACCAAATTTTTCTTTGACGCCATAATATAAACGAAGTTCCTACAGGTCCCGCTGTCGAATGAATTTCGCTGCCTCTGAGCATACGCTTCTAAAGGTGACTAGTAAACATTTCGTCCGTGGATGTGTGTGCATACGTGCGTGTCTATGCGGTCAACTGTTTTCACATTATAATAAATTAATTACTTTATTCACCTGATATTATTTGGCCATATTTAGTAGTGTCAAGAGTTGGCGGGCCAACGGCACCGGCACACAACCACCTAAGCCGGCCGAGGCTTACGGTCGCTATACGAATGTGCGACGTTGGTGCTGGTGCGACTGCAGCTGGCGCTGACTTACAGCACGCTGTCTGTTTGTGGTTGTGCTTGTTGTTGTTGTTGGTGGTGCTGCTACTGTTGGTCAAGTGGCCGGAAATTATCGTACTTTTGCATCGGTAAATTATGGTTTCAACCAACAACCTCTGCCAGCACTTAGGCACCTATGCGAGTTGTTGCACTGAGAGTGTGTTGCCAGCGCTCACCAACACGCACACACACACAGACAAACGCAGACCCGGACTTTTGCTATTAGCTCGTTGTTGTAGTTGTTGTGTGTTGGCTCGTTGGTCCGTTCGGTCAAAGTTTGTTGGCATTATTACATTTGTAATTGTATTATTGTTGTTGTGTCGACCGACAGTTTCTGCAGTTGGCATTGGTGTCACAGTGTTGTTAGTTGGAAAATATTTACATGTGTGCACGTACGTAAAGCATAATCGTTAATTAGCCTACAATGTGTTTAGTAGCTACTCGCACCCAGCGGCCGACAGCCGACCAGCCAACCGGTCGGCCAATAAGCCAACTAACTAAATGTTCCAACGGTCAACTGGTCGACCAGTTCCACCTTAGCGCCTACCTTCCAGCTGTATATGCCGGCGAGTCTTGCCGTTTAGCACACATGCGGAAGAGAGTACTTACACAAAATGTAATGTAAGTAAGATTACACGAATGTCTGAGTACATAGCGATGTACCGACATGGGGAAAATCATAAACAGGTACTTTGCAAATAATCACATATTTCACATTTCAAAGTGGTGATTGTGAGAATGTATGCATTTATGCGAACCTACGCACTTCAAGAAAATATTTTCGAATAAAACTGGAGGTGATCCCTCGAGAAAAGCCCATCAAGTTGAAGTTTACATATCTAAGTCTTTCTATATGTTATAAGCATTGAGTAAAGGCCAAGTTGCAGCGAAGATACGCACCCGCTTTTGTAGAACAAAAAATGCGTGTCAATAAACACAAGGAAGGTTTGACGTCCAGAAGCTGTACTCACAACAGACAGCTGAACCATTTTCTAGTCGACTTGCAGTCCGGCTCTCTGAGAGCGTTCATCAGTAATTCTTTATAAGGAAACTGTGGGACGGCATTTCAAGCTCCCTATGTCTAGCTGCTACAGCTACAGTTAAAATCGACTGCAACACGTGCACCGAGAGTTGAAGAAGGAAGCGAGATGCATTCGCAGACAAAAAAGAGGGAAATTCTACGAAAAGATGCCGCGGATAACAGAAGGTTTCAAGACCAGAGCATGCTGTTGTAGAATTCCCTGAGGTGGTCCAGCGCCTGATGTCCAGAACATACCGGAATTATGGAGGGTACACTTCTCCAGCCTGCTGAATGACAGTGAAAGCATAACACTAGGAGATGGTGAGCCCCATTCCCCAATCGATGACGATGGAGCGGACGTTCCATTGCCCGACCATTACGAAGTTTGAATAGCAATTACCCGTCTGAAGAACAACAAAGCGGTGGAGGCCGATGGATTTCCAATCGCGCTATTCAAGGCGGCGGCGAGAACTGATAAGAAGCATACATCAGCTTCTTTGTAGAATATGGTCAAACGAAAGCATGCCCGAGGACTGGAATTGAAGTGTGCTCTGCCCAATCCACAAAAAGGGAGACCCCACAATCTGCGCCACCTACCGTAGGATAACCCTCCTCAACAACGCGTATAAGGTTCTATCGAGCGTATTGTGTGAAAGATTAAAGCCCACCGCTAACAAACTGATTGGACCTCATCAGCGTGCCTTTAGACCTGCAAAATCAACAACTGACCACATATTCACCACGCGTCAAATTTGGAAAAGATCCGCGAAAGCACGATCCACACACACAACCTCTTCGTCGATTTTAAAACTGCCTTCGGCATCACGAAAAAGAACTGTCTTTATGTCTGAATTTGGTATCCCTGTAAACTGACGTTGAGCAATACCAAAACCTCCGTCTGGATCGGAAAGGATCTCCCCGAGCCGTTCCATACCATACGGGGTTTCAGTCAAGGCCACTCCCTATCGTACGTCTTCTTCAATCTACTGCTGGAGAAAATAATTTCTAGATGCAGATCTGGATAGAGAAAATACAAACTTCGATAAGAACGTACAACTGCTGGTGTACTCAAATGGGTCTGCTAGTGAACAAGAGCAAGACGATATATTGTCGGATGCGCGACTTGGGTCCCATGTCAATGCTGACAGTCACAACTTCGAAGTGGCAGGTAATGTTGTCTACCTTGGAACCAGTATTAACACCCAACAACAACGTTACCCTCGAAATGCAACGAAGAATAACTCTTTCCAACAGGTGCTACTTCGGACTGAGGAGGCAATTGAGAAGTAAAGTCCTCGCTCGACGAACAAAAACCAAACTCTATAAGTCATCATCATCCCCGTCCTGCTCCATGATGCAGAGGCATGGACTCGGCAATCCTCCGAATGGAGGAGGACTTGGCTACATTTGGATTCTCCAAATGGCGCCAAACAGCGAAAATGAAGTTGTAAACTCGGCAACAACCGTATAAGAGGTGTCTACGCTAATAAAGAAGAAAGTACATTTAACGGCTGAAAAAAACAATAATATTATATTATAATTATATATTCGGTTCAATTCAAAATTTCTTCGAAAAAACATTGAAAACCTAACATACTCATCGCCACTTTTCAAATTTTGCATACGTAAACGAGAATTCCTTCACAATTCTGCTAAAATGATAGTACAGTTAACAAGACAAGAAATGAGTAAGCGGAAATCTCATTAAGGCGCCAAGATCGGTCAATTGTCGATGTCATTTCCCGCCAGCTTACTTCATATTCCCACCCGACCACTGCGACACTGTGCTTCAGCACAGCATCATAGCTCAACTCGACTGTGTCTACAAGCAAGCGAGTAGCAAGCTCCCGTTTCATGTAGCTGACTTTATCTGACACTGGTTTGGTCCATGCTGACTGGTGTGGACGCAGCTGAAATTGCGATGAGAAATTGACAAGCCGCCTGGCGCTACCGAAAGCAACGTGATGCAACTGGGCGCTTAGGTGGCTGAGTAGCCGTCGGCGATGCGAGAGCGAAGTTGCTGGTCAACGCGAAAATGTGAACAACACTTTTCCCATCGATCAAATGTTGTGGACATAACAGCAGAAATAACATCAAAACTACGACAACACGTACATATGTACTACTGACAACATTTGTTGTTGGCTGAGCCAAAGAAGACGAAGAAGCAGCAGCAGCAAAAGAGTTGTGGCAACAGTAGCGTTGATGGCACTCAGCATTTAAGCGACTGAACGAATCGATTGGCAACATTCTTGCGAACAAGCTATTAGCAGACGATGGACGACGGACACGGCGCTGTTGTTGATGACGGCAACAACAACAAACACTCATACACATGCGCTTGCTTGTATGAATGTGCTGACAGAGCAATCAAAAGATTGCAGAAATTTTTCTTGTTGCAGCTTTTGTTAACGCTGCATTTCCTACTTGAGGCATGAGCATTGAGCGGGGTGGCGGTGTTGGCGGATAGGCGTTGATCAGTGTTGACCAGCTGGTGTGGCAACAAAATAAATTAACTGAAAATGTACTCAGCTTGGAGACCAGCGACAGCGGCAACAACTACAAAAGCAAAATGAAAATCGAAGACCAAACTTTGAGCGCTTCAAATGTTTATTTTTCAACGAGTGGCGCTAAATGATAACGAGTAGTCTTTGAAAAATTCTTATTATTATGAAGTTGCAATTTTTGTTGTCATTTGTTGGATTGAAGTTCTTTTTCAATAATCCTTATTGCTGTTTTTTTAACAAAGTACATAGGTCTGCACTCACTTATGCTCATTCGGCGCCGTCATTCCAAGGATGTGCAAATTGAGAGTTTGTTAAAGCGAAGTTCACTTAGTGTTCATCAAGCGTCTCGTAACTTTGGACAAAACTTTTCGTGGTTCAAAAGCCAATTTCTTCTGGAAGTTTCTGGCCAATTACTTCGGATAAATTGCTTATAACTTGCGGGTAATAATCTTTATTGACCGAACTACCCTTTGGCAATAACTCATAATGCACGACGCCCCTGCAATGTAAGAAACTGTTAGCAAAATCCTCACATTCGCTTTTCGTTGTTCCCATCTTCACGATTCTCTGAGAACATTTCGTACCACCAATAAACGTTGCTTTTGTTCAAGACAGCTTCACCATGTGCCACAGTAAGCATTCGAAATACGTCCACGCACTTAATATTATTTTTTTTCATAAAAGTGTTGTACAGATTCCTTGATCCATTTTTTGGAATAAGCAAAAAAGCGAAAACGAACCAAAACGCCCCCAAGCAACACAGCTATCAAAAAGTAACTAAACATTCGGAATGGTCGAACTTGTTAGCATAAGTAAGAGTACAAAAATAACTCAATAAAACAATCGAAAATCGAATACTCGGGAAAATTCAAAATTTGCGATACTTTTTGTACAAACCTCGTACACATTCTTTTATTATGTTTCATTGCAGCGTTATTGATATCTTTCTACTTCCATGGATTTCTTCGGATTTCTGAAAGCGAGAATTCGTTTTCTGAATTTATTCGGAACCTGATTAGAAGCAAGGTCCCTCATATCTGTAACTACTACACCACGGTGCCCTAGAATACAGTAGTTATCGTTTATATGAACAGCTGTCGAACTACATATTTGCAACACCATCACCCATCTTGAGACCCTGCATTCATTACACAGTTCAACAGCTAATCAGGGAGGTGAGAAATTCCAAGTCAGGGTGATGGTACTAGGTCAGTATAGTAAAACCCTCAAAGGGTTTGGCGTTCGTATGTGTCAGTTGTTTTAATGACCTTTTAAATTTTTTCCTTATCTTGATGTTTTTTCGCTTAGTTGTAACATTTTGGCAAAAAAAAAAAAAAAAAAAAAAAAAAATGTTTACTTTATGTTTTTAGTAGTTTATGGCCAGAAGTCTGGAGTTATTGGGGAAATTTTATAAAAAAGGCTATAAAAACAAATAAAACCAAATAGAAATTGTAATTCTTAATTTTTCTAAATTTGTTTCATCAAAATCGGACAAGTGGTTCGCGAGTTATGTTAAACTACGTTTTTGCCAAAATGTTACAACTAAGCGAAAAACCATCAAGATAAGGAAAAAATTTAGAAGGTCATTTTGGGACGAAGGCCTAAGTAGCCAGTTCCTTTTTTTTCTAGTATGTTTGTAAATTGATTTACAAGTCATATTATAATAAATAAATAAATAAATAAAAGGTCATAAAAAAACTGACACATACGAACGCCAAACCCTTTGAGGGTTTTACTATACTGACCTAGTACCATCACCCTGACTTGGAATTTCTCACCCCCCAGACAATAATCCCAAAAATGTTCCACAGTGTTATTGGATAATATTCCACCGGATAGACAATTTCCCGCACGCATAGCAGCCGTAGTTGAAAGTGTACACGAAGTCTGTGGAGAGTCGATTCGGTGCTGTTCGCAGCTACTCAAACTGACGTATGGAACGACTTGGTGCATTTTACGTCGAGATCTTAAATTGAAAGTGTACTAAATACACCTTGTGCAAGAATTGAGATCGCTCGACCTCCCCAAGCGACAATGCTTTGCTCTATGGGCTCTTGAAAAGTTCTGAGAAGATCCACCGTTTTCGAGCAAATTTTGTTCAGTGATGAGGCACATTTCTGGCTCAATGGATATGTAAACAAACAAAATTGCCGCATTTAGCGCAAAGAACAACTTGAAGAGATGCCATCTTATCTAAAAAAAACAACAGTTTGTTGTGGTTTGGTGGCCGCTGAGAACGTAACCGGCGACCTTTACCGCGCCCACATAACCGTCTATTTGATGGCTGATATCGAAGCTCGTTATCTCGTCGACATTCGGTTTGAACAAGACGGCGCCACTTCCCACACATCGCATTAATTAATGGATTTATTGAAAGAACACTTCGGTGAGCAGATAATTTCTCGTTTTAGGTCGGTCGATTGACCACCAAGATCGTGCGATATCACGCCGTTAGACTTTTTTCTGTGAGGCTATGTAAAGTCACTAAAGTCGTTTCGATTCAGGCCTTGGAGCAAAACATAACATAACTTATCTTTCATTACCAGTCGATATGCTCAAACGAGTCATCGAGAATTTAATTCAACTGATGGAGCATCTGAGACGTAGCCGCGGCCAACATTTGCAAGAGATAATTTTCGAAACATAAATGCCAAAGAATGTTCTTTCGAATGACAACAAACATTTCCCATTAAATTTGAAGTTTCTGTGTTTTTTTTTACAAAAGTAGGGAACCTCGAAATTGAACACTCCATATATAATATCATTAGAACTCTTGAAAGATGAAATTGGGTCAAATATTCGCTTTTGAAATAGAAAAAAAGCTATACAATGAAGACTACGAATTGTATAAAATCAATGGAAGGGGGGCAAAATCGCTTCAATTGCCTAAATATGTTCTACTTTTCCGCGACGGAGTGCCACTGTAAGTTAAAAGTTCAACCACATTAAACACCTGTACAAATATACCTTAGGATAAATGTAGCTATACATAAATATGTCTACATAGCTTATGCTTCTCTAGCATTACAATTTATTTGCTAGTAATCAAAGGCTGGAAGATAAACTCGTTTTTACAGTTAACTACACTTTCAGTGTAACACTTAGTAGCCAACACGGAATTTGCATCAAGATTTGAGATCGCAGCGCAATTTATTTCTCAATTATTTATAAAAATAAGCTAATTAATTTCCAATTCTGTATTGTTGCCTAACGCTTTACATTCGCCTCTATTTAAAGTACGAATTTATTAACTGTTCGGTTACATATTTCCAGCCACAATTTCAATTTGTCTACAATGCAACCGCCTCACCGCCTAACAGCTCTCATTATCTGCCACATTTGAATACTCATTTACTTGTCGGCTGCCCAAAGATTTATGAGAGCAAACAATTGGCGAATACCCGCATTCGGTTAGCACAGTTTTCGATTAGCTGAGAGCTGACGCAAACAGTTGACCCGCTGGCAGCAGCCGCCACACACACACAAAAGCTGGGGTTTTGCGCGTTGTGCCGGCTGCCGGTTTATATTTTTTGTAACCAATTTACTGATGCTCTCATTCGATATTTCACCCAGTTGGCAACAACAGCAGCAAACTCTTGCCACATAACAACAACAATATGCGCTTTCACATGCCTCTATTGACTGACATTTCGCTGTCTAAAACAACCATCGCAGCTGCTGGCCATTTTATGATTATTTAGTCGACATTTTTGGCCCATTTACGGAGTGGGTTAAGCCGGACTAGTTGTTTGTTGTTGTTTTAGGTCGTAAATTTTTCATTGGTTAGCCCGAGCCGGGCTGTCAGTTTAACGACATTTACCGAGATTGCTCGAAATTTAATGATTTGATTTATATGAGCCATTTATATCCACACATACACACATACATACAAACATATTCGATATGTGAACGATTTTTAATATGCATAAATTAATATTATTAGTGCAAGTGTATTAATATTTATAGATTTTAATGCACAACGAATTGACGTCAATATATGATTTGCGCCGAAATTTCAAACTAAACTAATTAAGTCTCAAACGAAAAAAGTTTTCACATAAATCAGGTTATTTATGTTAATTTAGACCACAGATAAAATATATTTCATACCTGTAATTAAACTTGTATTCGACACACATACCTTGGCGTAGCAACTTAGACGCTAATGCCACTCAGTAGTGTATGTAAGTGTGCGTTTGTTGGCCGGTGTCTTGCGGTTATGCCTGAGTAACCGCCCATTTGTCTTGATTCCACTCTCGTACATCATAATTTTCTTAGCAAATCATCAGCATGGTCATTTATCATCGAGTGGCGTACACATATATTTTCTAATTTCATAGCTCTCGAATGGCGGCGAAAGTTCGTTCGGACGGAAGGAAGTGCCAACACACAATTTTGACACATTGTAAATTTTTAAAAGTACTAAAGCTTTGCGTTTCGGCCACTAAATCATCGTATAAAACTGATTGGAACTTCATTCACAGGCAATAAATTTGTGTAATGCCCTGTCCGTCTCGCTTTGGTCTCGCTCTGTCACTGTGAGTGGTAAGGACTAGAAAAGTTTATAATTGTGCACTTATGTATATTTTATGAACTTGTAAAAGTAGATAAATCGAAAATAGCCAACAGCCGACAGAAAAAGTTAGATGAAGTTAGAGAAAACATACAATTTTTTGAAGGTTTTGTAAACCCCTTGGGAGAAAAGAATTAAATTTCCCAATACCACTTGTCATTTAAATCGTCACTTGATGAGCAGTTTGAGGCCTTGTCAAACGGGCGATATTTATTCCGTAAATAGCAAACATCGGATATCTTATTAAGTACTATATATGTATATAGAAATGATTGACATGACGAGCTGAATCGTCTGTCTGTGTATATGCTTATATATACTCAGATTAGTCCCTGACTTACATGTTTATCGATTTTAAATTTGACCCAGTCCTTTTTTTCAACGAGAAGCTGCTTGCCGGATTCACCGATGTCGGAGCACCATGGGATATACATAGCTGCCATACAAACTGAACGTTGAAAATCAAGTATTTTTATGGAAAACTTTTTTATTTACCAAGGTATCTTCGCGAAATTCGGTATAGATTCTTAACCAAAGCAACGGGGTGTACAATCCCCGAACACCACTATAACATAACTTTATCTACCATTTAACCATTATACCGTTGTCGGTTACGTTCGTTATACATGTGAGTAGCTGGGCGTAATAAGAACACTGCCACACCCATAAAACACCATTATTCGAGTACTTATAAAATGCTATTACAGGGAGAAGCCAGTGGGCCAAAAATTTTAGTAACATGGACGTGGTCTCACCCTCTGATAGTTTAAAATACATGTCTGCGCCGCTGAACCTACAATAACCAAACTAACTTAGATCAAATATTATAAGATCTTCTACCAACAGTGTGAAAATGGGTGAAATAGGAATAGGATAAAAGAGCGATAAATCGGTAAAAAAAAGCGCCAGAGGATGCTTAATAGAAGCTGGGGTCGAAATCAGACAAGGAGCGTGGCATCACCCACATTTACATATATGAAATCACATATCTCACAGGTGATCTAGTGACTGATGCCCAGAACATACTGAAATAATGGAGGGAACACTTCTCCAGCATGCTGAGCGACTGTGAAAGCATAACACCAGGAGATGGTGAACTCGATTCTCTAATCCATGACGATCCAGCAGCCGTTCCACTGCCAAACCAAGAAGAAGTTCGAATAGCAATTACTAGTCTAAGAAACAACAAAATGATGGGGGCCGATAGATTTTCTTCCGAGCTATTCACATACAACGGCAAAGAATTGATAACGAGCATCAGCTTTTTTGTAGAAAATGGTCGAGCATGCCCGACGATTGGAATTTACATGTGCTATATCTAATCCATAAAAAGAGAGACCCCACAATTTGCGCCAACTACCTCCTTAACATTGCATATAAGGTTTTATCGAGCATCCCATGTGAAAGACTGAAGAAAACCGTCAACAAACTGATTGAAGCTTATCAGAGTGGCTTTCCTCCTGGAAAATCAACAATCGACCAGATTTTCACAAGATCGACACACACCACCTTTTCGTCTATTTTAAAGTCGCCTTCGGCAGCATGAAAAGAAACTGCTATCTGAACTAAGTATCCCCGCAAAGCTGATGTAAGCTGATGTTGATCAACATCAAAAGTTCCGTCAGGATCGGGAAGAATCTCTTCGAGCCGTTCGCTACCAGACGAGTCCCTATCGTGCGACTTCTTCAATCCGCTGCTGGAGATAATAATTCTAGCTGCAGAGCTTAGCCGAGGAGGTACAATCTTCTATAAGAATGTACAGCTGCTGGCGTACGACGATGATATTGTTATCATTGGCCTAAACTTCCGCGCCGTTAGATCTGCTTTACTAGACTGGATAATGAAGCGAAGATTCCTGGAGAATTATTTTTTTTTTAGCTTGGTAGTACTGTCAGTCACATTTATGTCGAATTTCCTGGCAAGATATTTATTAGTGTTTGAGATACGTGTCGTTTTGTGAGCTGCTAAAAGTGAGTTTTTCGTTTTTTGCGATGTCGAAATTTGTTAAGCAAAGAATTTGAATTAAATTTTGTTTACAGAATCAATTTTCTGCTGCGGACACGTTGAGGATGGTGCAGAAAGCCTTTGGTGATGAGGCCATGTCTAAAAAAAAGGTTTACAAGTGTATAGTGAGTTCCAAGCCGGCCGTGAACGTGTCGAAGACGAAGAGCGTCCAGGGCGACCATCAACCTCAACCGACGAAGCTCATGTTCAAAAAATCAAAGAGTTGGTGTTGAAAAACCGTCGATTAACAATTAGAGACCTTGCTGATGAAGTTGGCATATCGAAAGGCTCAGCCAATACCATTTTGAAGGATGTTTTGGGCCTCAAGCGCGTCAAATCTCGACTGGTACCAAAAACATTGAATTTTTTGGAAAAAAGGCGTCGCGTTGAAGTGTGTGAAACGATGCTTTCCGACTACCAGTGTGTCATAAAACGCATTATAACTGGCGATGAGACTTGGATCTATGCTTACGACCCCGAAACAACCGATCAATCGATCGAATATCGTGCCAAACGAGAGCCGAGACCAAAACAATCGCGCCAAAGTCGCTCAAAAATCAAGGTCATGTTGACTGTTTTCTTCGATTATCGTGGTGTTGTGCATTATAAATTCCTTCCAACCGGTCAAACAGTCAACAAGGAATATTATTTGAACGTTATGCGTCGTTTGCGGAACGCTATCCGCCTAAAAAGGCCGGAATTGTGGAAAGACAATTCTTGTTTTTTACACCACGACAATGCACCATCCCATACTGCCCTCGTAATTCGTGTTCATTTCGCCAAAAACTCAACCTATATCGTTCCGCAACCACCGTATTCACCTGATGTGGCGCCGTGCGACTTCCGGCTGTTCACCAAGCTCAAAAGACCGCTCCGGGGACACCGTTTTTATACGATAGAGGAGATTCAAGCCGCAGCGAAGACGGAACTGAAGGCCATCCCGGAAAGTGACTACAACCAGTGTTTCGAAGATTGGAAAATCCGTTGGCATAAGTGCATTGCATCGGGAGGGGATTACTTTGAAGGCGATGAAATTGATTTGGAAGAATAAATAAAGAATTTTCAAAATAAATACAATGTCACCTTATTTTTTGGGCACAGTATTTTATTATTTTCGCTAATACAGTTTACTAACTTTTTACTTTGGCAACAAGCAAAATTTCTCAATAAATTACATACATTACAGATTTATCAAATAAACATATTGCTGGCAGCTAGCTTGGCCAAACGCACGATCTAACAAAAGATATAAGTATGTATGCATATTAGAATGAATATATAAAGAGTCTGATATTTGGAAATTGTATGAAGATAATAAAATTTGCATGCCAAAATACCGTCAAATGGACCATTACAAATACACTGTGTTCAGTGTTTGAGGATATAGGCTTTGTTTGCATACATACACATTGCATATTAAATATGGTAAGTATGTATGTGTCCGCTTGTTGTCCTTATTACCGTTATAACCATAAATCAAACCAACTTGTGAGTGATCAAAGTGGACTTTTCGCAACACTTGACACTGACTTGAAGTTAATTTAGAAAATTTATGAAGATTTTTTGTGCTTAAAATAGACTTTTAAGTAAAAGCTTAACAAAAACAAAATTTCTGTGTTACTTATAATAGCTCGTCTAGTGAATTACATAAAATTTTGAGCACATTAAAATTTGATTTTGTACTTCATAAGCGCTCTATACATTAATCCATTATGAAGCTAACGAGTTTTATATATTTTCTTTGCCTTTCCATATATAATATGAGAAAATATTTGACTTCCATTATTTGAGTGCATTTTTCATAATTTCTTTGCACTAAAAGTAATATTAATAATTGCGCTCGAAGGCTTTCAAAATCCTCTCCAAGCTTATATATTCATATGTGTGTGTGTATTGCGTAAGACGCCTGCCACTTTTCCTTGGCTTTGCTTGTGCGCAATTTGCTTTAATATCAACTAAAATGAAGCACATGACAAATATTTGCATAAGCATAAATTAAATTTTCCCCACACCACGACACACACACATCTGTATGTGTGTGGGTATGAGCTATACAAGTGCGCTTTAATGTGCTTTAAATCGAAGGCAAATGCATTTTATGTGCACCCACACACGCACAAATATGTAGAATGAAGTAAGCAGTTAAATTTATATAGGCATTTCTCACTTACACACACACACACACACAGAGTTACATGTACATGTGTGAGTTGAGAGTGCGTGCGCCTTGTAATTATATTTGTCGATGCTGAGCATTTTCGCATGCAGTCGAGTTAATTGCAATGCACCGGATGGGCCAGTAAATTGGGTGAATTTGCAACAAAGCACGTACACGACGTAGAATATTGCTGTAATTGCATAGATATCCTCGATATCGGAAAATAGTAATCGTAATAGTAATGTGCATCGAAAGCAATAACAACAACAACAATAAACATATACAGCATGCAACTATAAATGCAAATGCTTTGATGCCTTGCTGATATCTATTTACCGCTATAGCACGCAGCTGACGCCAATAACATTGAGCAGCCCGAGTTGGGTGTGTGCTCGGTCACAGATAGCATTTAGATTGTAATCGGTGCTCGTAGATTTGCTCGAGTACACACACATATGCAGTGGCGGCCAGCAGCGGCGTGGCAACTGTTCGATTTCTATAAGCCACACTCTTGTGTGTGTTGCAACATAATATGCTACTCATCGTTTGCGAAATGTTGACATTTGTGTCCTTTAATTTTTGTGCAAACGAAACGATTAGATGTGCAACAACAACAGCAACTACTATACATCAGCACCAAAAGCAGAAAAGGGGAAAGCACAGTTTTCATTTTTCGATTACATTGCGAATTTTCAATTGTTGCAACAAAACGAATTATCATTGCAATTCATCAATGACAGCGTCGGCTTGTCGACTAACCACATCTGCACGCACACCAATGCATTTCTCTGCGTCGTAAACACACACCATACATGCGCTAAGTGGGGGTGTGTGCGTGTACTAAAAATGTTGCCATATTGATATCGTGTTGCAATGAGTGCAATATATTGTTGCCTGTTGCAATATGCAGAGACAGTTAATTGCTTATTGCAACTGCAGCCGCTGCACGGTGCACTCTTTTGCGGAAAAGTAGTGGTAAATAATTGGAAAAGACTGGAATTTTTAAAAAAAAGATAGGTGGGCGGTCTATTGAGGTCTGGAAAGAAGAACGTCATTGAGGTCCAGATCTGGAAAATATGCTGGATGCGGCAGTAATTTAAAACTAAATTTTTATTAATTTGCCTTACTTTCAATCGGTCCGGTTTTGAGCTTGTACGACGCCCCCTTCGCACAGAGTTGTCTAATGGCCTAATTTCCATCTTCATATAGTTATCCAAAAATATCATTTTGTATATTTTATGTTGTTCTTTAACGGTTACCTAATTCCGTTAGGATGGTAAGGATTAGAGAAGTTGTCAAGTTGTTATTCAACGGTAGCCCCAGGAAGCGTGCTGTTTCGACGGGGTCGGATCAAAGAGAGAAAGGTGTCGGACTACCCTACCCTACTCGGGTTAGCAGGACATGCAAAAAGGTAGTTAGTGTTATGCGGAGACTCTTTTTACATTGGACATACATATGTTTGATTTGTCAGAGTCTATTATGCATAAGTGGGAGTGTAACCTGTTACAGTATCTGTACAGTCGCTCTCGTATCTCGCGGTAACTCGAGCTCTCTGTTTGTAAAGGGCGGTGGTTTGACTCCAGGCACGTTATTCACTGAGAGGGAGTCGTTGAAGGTGTTAATGGCTCCACTGTGAGTGGCGGTCAGTGCTTGTCGGAAGTTAGTTGCGTCCGAAGTCTGGTCGGCGTATTTTTTTATGTCGTCGACGCATTTGAAGAATGATCTCTATATGCTCCTGAGAGGCAGTTCCACTCCAAACAGGTAATTGCAAGGATGATTTCTGCGAAAGTACCTCAGGAGGAGCATACGCCCCTCACTATGCAGGTGTTCGATGGGAGATATTAAGAGGCATCCTGCAACGAATGGCTGATTCACCTGGAACCGAACACATTTTGTCATCAGAGGAGAAATGTTTTTCAAATAATAGTGTTTCCTTAACACCCTTAAAATGCTATATGTGACGGACTATTTGTCTGGCAACTATGATTTGCATACACAATTACAAATGCCTTTTACAAATCTAATTTCAGAATATATACTAGGGCTTTCCATTAGTGTTTCTCAAAAATTCGATTTGAACTACTCAGTCCGGTATTTACTAGGTTCGGAACGATTCCTATACTCATAAAAAGAAATACCCTGGGTCTCAATTGTGAAAACAGAGAAAATAGGCACTTGAAAAGGATCGTTTGGGAGAATAGCGTACCGAAAGCAAAATAATCATCAAATGCTGTTGAGGAGAACTTTTCAACAGATTTTATTAAGTTTTGGAACCTTTAAAAGCACTAACTTAGGTTTATTAAAACATTTCGCTTTTTCTTCGGGATGGTATATATTATTCGGTATATAGTAGTTTAAGGGATTTAAAACTTCTTCAGAATGTGGGTATTACGACGCCATTGCCCGTTTTGAAACGATCAGAATAGTTTATGAATTAAACAAACTGGAAAAACAGTTTAAAAATGGTTGTCAGATATTTTATTTTCGACTTTCTCTTCTACTGAACCTTACTTTGAACCTAAATTGGTTTTAATATCTGAGTATGGTTTCGTAAGTTTGCTATTTCAATCCCTTCAAGATGTTAGTGGTGATGTTTCTTCTTCTCCTTCTTTACTGGTGTAGACAACGCTTACGCGGTTATAGCCGCTACTTGGCACCAATTGAAGATAGTCAAGTGTGACTAGGTCCTTGTACACTTGATCTCTCCAACGAAGTGGTGGTCTTCTTTTTCCTCTGCATCCACCGGCGGGTACTGAATCGAAAACCTTTAACGCTGGAGTGTTCTTTTCCAACCGAATAACATGAGCGCAGCCACTGTCTTTTAATTCACTGAACTATGTCAATGTCGTCGTATATCTCATACAGCTTATTGTTCCATCGAATGCGGTACTCACCTTTACCAATGCACAATGGAACATAAATCTTCGGCAAAACATTTCTTTTTAACACTCGTAAGCCCGACTCATCAGATGATGTCATTGTCTATGCCTCCGCACCATATAGCAGGATGGGAATGATGAGGGCTTTGTAGAGTTTGGTCTTTGTTCGTCGAAAGAAGACTTTATTTTTCAATTGTATACTCATTCCAAAGTAGTAACTGTTGGCAAGAGTGATTCGACGTTGAATTTCAAGGCTTATGCGGTGATGCTTCCAACTTAAGAATAGCTGTATCTGATTTGGAAAATTCTTTTTAGTGTTGCCGTATAAAAGCTGGTGAGAATAATTTGCGTAATTACACTCTAATTAGGGTATACATATAAGGGCTAACATGGGTAAAAAAGAACAATTTTTTCTCATACAAAAAATTAAATATTTTATTGTTACAAACAGAGACTATTAAAAAGAAATTCTTAAATTTTTGTAAAAAAATATTTTAAACTCGGCCATTGTCACAGATACACCGGTGACCCTTCGGAAGAAAGATGCGCCCGCGTTGGATAACTCCTTACAGGATATCTTAAAGTAAAAAAGTACGTGTTGTAGTTAAAATCTAACTTGGAACTTGGACGTTTTCATTTCATTTCAGTGAAAGCTTCGCGACATTTCTTTTTCAAATAGTTGTAATCCAAAAAAACCTTTGTCCAAGGTTTTAAGAACTGTATCTCACAGACCTAGCCCAGCTAGCCTCGAGCGCACAAGTTCTCCAGGTTGTATCTCCGAAACTATTACTCGGATCAACTTGAAAATTTAGGAAAATATTCTAGAGGTGTTGTAGAACAAAATAAGGTAATAAAAGCATAGATTTTTTGAAACCCGTAAACCCATGTAGCCACACGAAGATTATAACAACCAGAAGAAACTTCCGAGACTTTATGAATAATAAATGATCAGCGTAATGACCTGAGTCAATTTAGCCTTGACCGCCTGTCTGTTTGTACTATCTGAGATATACATAGTTCTGAAATCTTGTACAATTACTTTTCTCTACAAGAAGCTGCTCATTTGACGGAACCGCCGATATCACTATAGCATAGAGATGTCATACAAACGGAACGATTGAAATCAAGTCTTTGAATGAAAACTGTTTTTTAGGAGCTATCTTCACTAAATTTGGTATGGATTGTTGTTTAAGGCAACGCTACAATACCTATACAAATATATTCTTTTGATTGATTGTGAAAGGTATTATGGCTTCAGTGCAACCGACGTCGCTTCTTGCTTTCTCTAAAAATGGGGTGGTCTTCACAACAAACTTCCAATAATAAAGAAGGCTGATGTTCCAAATAGTTCAACGGTGAAGTTGGCGGCCTCCATAATCAACCTTAAACTAAATGCTTTATCATTCTTGAGAGACAATGTTATGTTACTTTGCCTCCAGCAAACAAATTTTGAGATATTTCTTTTCTACTAAGAAGAATATACTTTTCGGAAATCCTTAAAACTTCATGAAATATATTTCTATTTCTGATTTAAGTGGCTCAGAGTAACCCTCTTACACTGTACTGCCAAGTAATGAGGACAATGATGATGATACCGCCTGAGTTGTTGTTGCTGCATATGCTATGCTCTATTCTATATTTATGTCGCCATTGTTTTCATTTTGTTAATGCAATGTATATACGAGATTATATACATATGTACACATATATGTATGTATGTGTGTATATGTGTCTAAGCGCTGGTCGTTGCACTGTGCTGTGCGATCGAGTGCATGTCCTTTTCGCATTGTCCTGTGTCCTGTGACCCAAAAGTGCAACGTTTTGTAGTTCATTAATATCTGCAAGGCTATTAAGCCTGAAAAGGCTGACAAAAAATACAACAACAACAACGACAGTACAACAAAGCGAGCTGAAGTGCCAGGCTCCTGCATCAGTGGAAGTGTAGTGAGCTGTGCCATTACGCAACAACAACTGCAACACGAAAAACAAAAAAATGCTCCGAGTGCATTTCATTAGACTTCAACCCCTCGAACCCCTAGTAGGACAGCATTTTATAGCCGACACACACACATGCACCGGCATGGTTGTAAATGATAATGATGAGAAGAATGTACGGATGTGGATAAGCGATAGTTGCTAGTAGGAATAACAACAAAACTGCAGAGCTTTGGTCAGCGTGTGGCATAGAGCGGCAGCACAATGCTTGCTTGACTCTGTTCGGCCTGTAATGCCCCTTTTTTTAGGTTTATTGTCGTTTTATGTTTCTTTCTTTTGCTCTCATTTTTGTCTCTTGTTATCGGAGTAACAGTAGATGTTGTTGCTTTTGTTGTATTGTTCATAAATTGCAAATGCGTCAAATGTTTATCAACGACCATACAGCAGCAGCAGCAGCAAATAAAACAGCAACAACAATAATGTGAAAAGAGACCGAGCGCTGGAGCATTTCCCTGGTGTCCTTTGTACAAAAGGTTATCCTGCGCCTTGCTTGTGTCCGGAGTGATGAAGCAGAAAAATGCCTCCGTCTTAGCAACAACACACACAAATCAATGTGTGCACCAAGTCAATCTGTGCCCGGTGGCATCAGCTCAAGCTCGAGCCTAAGCGGGTAGCGGTCGGCTCATCTATTGAAAATCACCACATCGGTCCCAGCCCGCACCCTTAGCGCCAGTCTATGCTATGTACGTACGTATCATATGGTTGTTGTTGTTGCTGTAGTAACTCGCACTGCTGCAGGATGTTGATATGTGTACTCGCATGACACCAACATAAATCATATTTGCTGTGCTATGTAAAAAATGTTGCTGTTGCTTTATTACAGTTAGGTTGGCATTGCTTTGTTGGTGTGTCCATTGTAGTTGTTGTCTTGCTTCTTTTGACTCTCATTTATTGTTATTTTGCTATTATGGGTGAGGCTGTACTGTATTTGTTGTTGTGTTTGTGTCATCTTGACTTGTCTTAGTTGTTGTTGTTGGTTTGTGATATGCAAAATATGCACTCTGTACCAGAGGAGATACATAAATTAAGAGGAGGCTGATCTAAGCAGAATTTGATGATGCCAGCGCTCTTGATTAAGGCATGCCTTTCGAAAATTTCCTGCCGAAGTGCAAACAGGAATGTTCCGCCACCCACTTTGTGGCAAAAATGTCAAATATTACCATATTTTAAACTCCTCTCAGTATAAGTATGGATATGCGTATGTGTATGTGGGAGTATGTAAAACTTGGGACTTTATTGTGATAAATTCGCTTCAGTGAAATAATATTAGGTTTATTGTGCAATTCAAGTCGTAAATTTTATTGAAGATTCACACAATATATATAAAAGAACCTGTCGTTTTTTCTTTTCTCTGTTTGACGCCAATTGGAGATTCCAAGTGTAGCTAATTCCCTCTTCATCTTGTCTTTCCAACGGAGTGGAGGTCTTCCTCTTCCTCTACTTCCCCTGGCGGGTACTGCGTCGAAGCTACTTTCAGAGCTGGAGTGTTTTCATCCATTCTGACGACATGACCTAGCCAGCGTAGCCGCCGTCTCTTAATTTGGACGATGTCGCCATACTATTGTGCTGGCTGATTGTTGTCAAAGCTTTATAACGTTCAATATCTCCATCAATACGAATAAGATCCCAGTTTGTTTTTGTATTCAGGTACAAAGACTCACTTAATTGATTATATTTAATATACCCTTAGGTTAGAGTTGAGTTGGTTCTAGGACTGAACCACTATGAAGGGGATAATACCATGACTGAGAATACCATATCCTTCAGAAAACTTCTGTAGTTGGTTCTAATATATCGACGCAGCACCTTGAACTCATCACAAATCTGCTGTGGCGTTGTTTTTCTCTTCCGTTCATAAAACTTGGTTGACTGAAGTTAAAGGATTCAAAGTGTTTCACTTTGATCTGGAAAAGACGGGACAGTCAAGAAAAAAATGTTGTGGTAATTTCAATAAGATTTCTATAACTGGCATCTTATAAGACTTTTATACCCTTGAACCATGCTGCTACAAAATATAATGGTTTTGTTCGCCTCACGGTTGTATGTATTAACTAAAACTAATCGAGATGGATAAAGAGTTATATACAAATAAATAATCAGGCAGACGAGAAGAGTTGAAATCTGGTCGACTGTCTGTTAGTCCGTCTGTCCGTGCAAGCTTTAGCTTGTATAAAAATTCAGATATCTTGATGAAACTTAGTATGCCACAAAACACTACGAGTATTAACTGAAAACCTATAAAGTGCCATAACTCAGGGGATCGCAATAGCAAGAAGCATCTGTAGGCAAAACATTTTGAACAAGTGGTCGTGACCCGGCCTCTAATAATATAACAGAACCTCCTTGATCGATTTCAACCAAATTTAACATTTATATGTCACAGTGTACGAGTATATTCACTTTTTACTGAAAATATTTTTCAATGTGTCAGACTTTTAATTGAAACTCAGGGATAATACTTTCTCGATAGTAGTACATATGTATATCTATGTGTTACAAAAGGGTGGAATCGGGTTAATAATTTTTTTTAGCCACCATATACCTAATATAAAGATTTTGGAATTTCCGGGTGAATTTATACCCCATATATAATAATAATACAAGGTGCGTTCCAAAGTAAATAGGACTTAAAAAAAAAGAGAACAAAAGGTTTTTTCGGCAAAATCAATTTATTTTATTGAAAATAGTCTTCTTCTGCTTCAATATAGCTGTTTGCACGGTCCAAAAGCATGTCGAACGAGTGTTTTAGCTCGTTGGCCGGTATGGCCGTCAGTATGCCAGTGCAAGCCTTTTGAATGGCCTCTACGTCTGCATAACGCTTTCCTTTTATGGGCAAATGCATTTTTCCGAAAAGGAAGAAGTCGCACGGTACCATATCAGGTGAATACGGGGAGTGGTTAATGGTTAAAATGTGATTTTTGGTCAAATAATCGTTCTTCGGATGTTGGATTCTGAGCAATTTTTGGTCGTCAGTCAATTTGTGCAGAACAAACCATGCACACAACTTTCGTAAGCCAAAATGTTCGGTCAAAATGCAATAAATCTATGTTTTGGTGATGTTCAGTTCCATTTACATGAATTTCAATGATGATTTCGGCTGATTTTTGATGAATTCACGCACAGTTTCGATGGTATTTCCGGTGATCGCGGATTTTGACTGGCCCATATGTTGATCGTCATTTATGTCCTCAAGACCACTTTGAAAACGTTCGACTCCACCTAGACCCCATGTAACTAACAGGCTTTATGTACCTGAAGGCACATTTAATCCTTGCAACTTGGAAGAGTATGAAATGTTTGGTTATACCCCAACTTATCACTTCTTTACTTGTTCATCATACGGTTGGACAAGAACGAGTTAAAACCACTACAACTAGGGAAAGGTGAACCCTAATGAGAGCCAAGAGCCTCAGATCCCTCACCAGCGGTGAGAATGTGTCACCAGCATTAGGCCCTGCTCGCAATGATGCAAGTAATATAGCACTAAGCAAAAGCATTCGAGTATTTAGGAGGGCTTAGGCATGCTTATAGTCATAAAAATAAGGATTGACCTGACTCAGGATAAGGTAGCTTAATGACGTTCTTAATAACGCTCATGTTTTAGAGATTTCTATACATTCTTTTAAAAACAGATGCGTTGGGCACTAGCTCTTTTAAACTAAATCACGATATTTTAATAAAAAATTAAATTAAAAGTATTGTTTGCCATTTTCTATTGTAAAGATCTTATTCATGTGCCCTTTGCTCTTGTGACAGTTGTACTCTCACGAATGATTAGTGACTTTTCCAGCAAAGAACTATATCTGGCATCCATAATAGTATTTCAATAACATACGAATTTACTATTTATTGATTTGTCTTTCCAAATACCAAAATTTTCGTGACTGAGAACTAACTGCAGTGTTCTAGTAATCGACCCCTTTACTGCTTATTCTGAATAATTTATGGTTTCTGTACAATTCGTATTAAATATACAATGAAAGCTCTATTAAACGGATGCTCTATCAAGCGGAATTCACCATTAACCGTACACATTGGCCGGTCCCAAAATTATTTTTATATTTATTAAAGACGATCTATGTATTAAGCGGACAACTCTATTAACCAGACTGAAAAACTGGTCCTGCCAGTGTCCGCTTATCGGAGATTTCACTGTATTACAAAAATAGCTTTTGTATGGATATGTGACCAAAATAAATTACCAAAAACTTTGACGTTGCTGCATAATTCCTCGAAGTTTTTTCAAGCCAAAATTGTCCCAAGACTTAAAAGACAATGAAAGTAATATTCCCAGAAATCATATTTATTCTACTAATGGGCCAAATATCGCCAGCTTACCCAAGGCATTATGTTCAAAAACGTGTTTCGTATGTTTATTATACCTTGCCTTACTCGAACGTCATGGAATAAATAGCTGTAGCGCCCACTTCATATAATCGGGTTCATTAAGTGGAAATATGTATTATTATATTCATAACATG
Source organism: Bactrocera tryoni (assembly GCF_016617805.1). Classification (NCBI taxonomy): domain Eukaryota; kingdom Metazoa; phylum Arthropoda; class Insecta; order Diptera; family Tephritidae; genus Bactrocera; species Bactrocera tryoni. Next base: position 6,830,225 of record NC_052502.1, on the reverse strand, counting down.
CATTCCCTAAGTCCATACATGCGCGTATTATATTATATATGGCTCGGCCGAAATTAATTCACACCAGCAGTATGCACACATACACATCTACATAAGCATATGTGGACATATGCCACGCACTCGCACTCGCCGAGCAACTCAAAGTATTTTCGCAACATTTCCCCCAACAAAGTTTCCTCTTTAAGCAAAGAGTACTATGAATGTAAATGTGGGTGTGTGTGTATGTATATGTGTGCATTGCTGTGGAACAGTGTATGCTGTTGATTAGTTCCTGCAGGATTTCCTGCTGCTGCCCGATGAAAAAGAGCGAACGGAAATGATCGACGATTAATCTTCATTCTTCACACTCGGCAAAGGACCACAAAGGGCGCACAACCAACGGGCGGCTGGTTGCAATGCGAAAGAAATGGAGCGAAAGCATACCCACACACCCACACTTACACATTAGGTACACTTACTGACACATACACATGCATGCGCTTGTATGTATGGGAGCATGTTTGGTAAGAGGCTAAAATTCGTAGCATACTTTCGTGCGTGCAATGCCCTAAATTTTTCTTTGCTCGCCAATTCGTGTGTAATGCAGTCAAAGTAACAGTAGTCGCCGCTTAAGGCAAGCAATTTACAATAGCGCCAACGCAATAACAACAATAACAAAAACGCTTATGTTGATTGTGTGTGCGTGTGTGTGTGCGCAGTATGCAGCGATGCAGATGAGAAAATTTGAAAAATTGCAATGAAACGCGCCAAGAAAGTTGATTCGACAACAAAACAAAAAAAAACACTAACGTAACGGCATTTTTGAATGAAAGCTAGTCAAAAGAACAGCAGAAAGAACAATTTACAAGCTGCAACAACAACAGAGCAGCAGTGGCGGAGAAAATGACAGAACAGCTGAGACAGCAATGAAAGAGCAGAATTTCTTTTGGATCGCCCGTATGTGTGTGTGTGAGTGCATGCAGAGTGCGGCAATTTCGTGTTCGTTTCTACCGCTTTCAGAAAGTATTACAGAACCATAAGCTAACAAACGCTTCAACTGGACATGCAAGAAATTGGGGCATGCAGTATGTGGCATGCCACACTTCCAAAGTATGTGTGTCTATGCACACTCTTTTGTAATGTGTAATTTCCGTTTGCCGTGGCAAGAAAATATGCTTTTTCGAATTGGTGGAGTTTACAGTCTCGGCGCCGTAAAGTATGCAATACGTCTGCAGTAAGTGGAGTTTAAAATAGAATTCGTTTATCTTCTGCCAATGATAAGCCAACACACAAATCAATGATTAGTGCTCGTGATAAGCAGACAGGGAGAAGTAGTGCACGAAAGCGTGCTGTAAATGAAATCGAAAAAATAAATAAACGAAAGTGAAATCAGCCCAGAGAGAAACAATTTAAAAATGTTAACCCTAGATGTTAGCTGGTATTATGTTTTTGAAGTTCTATTGTTTAGTTGCATACAAATTAAAACAAAACTCAAATATTTATGCCCTCTGGAACAAGTCTCTTTTTGAGTGTCAGATTTTTGAGGTCTCGACAGAACCCTATTTGTAGTCAACAATTTTATAACTTTTTCTAAGTATTTGTGGTCGATATTTTTAGAAACAAAACATAGTCTACATTTAGGCGATTTGTTTTATAATAAAAATTATTACCTACATTTAGGGTTTTAAAGAAATATTGTATGAAATACGAAAAATTTTCCTACAAGCAATGTAGTCTGCTGCTAAATGAGACACAACTTCATATGGTCTGTACTTGTATTTTATTTTCTACACATACGAACGTTTGATAGACTTTAACGCATTTCGTGTTGCTTCCCATTTGTGTGGGGTTGCACATAATATCCACTAGAATCAAATAGATTGTCCACTTGGTGGGCCAATTGAATCGGATAGCGAAAGTTAAGCGCTTATATAGTTGATAACCTGGAATCCTAGTCATTACGGGGCCACACCTTAATGTCAGCTCAATGACTTCGGTCAAACGAACCTCATTTATTTCGGCTAATAAATATGTAATGCCCAGATGGATGTTTACATAGACCCACGCATATATTCATTGTGTGAGGAGTGTTGTAATGTAGTTCCTTGGTGTGTCGTTTTTTTGCTTAAAAATCTGAACAGTTGTAGAATCAATTTTCTGTGGCCGATTAAGGAAGTTCCTTTGAAATCCATACTTTTACAGCAGCGGCTTGTATACAAAGCGTCTCAGCAAGAGTATCAGATTACAGTGCAAGGAGAAGCACTGATTTCACGCACGTGCTACAAAAGATTTTTATTCCCTTGGCAGCATGGATGATATGCCTTTAAAGCGATAAAAATAGCGCTATAAATTTATACTTGTATAAATAAACAGACGCACATATTCGCAATTATACCGACAAAGTTGCTGTGCAATAATGGAAAAAAGTTTTATATTTTTAAGCCGGTGTATATGACTACTAGAAAACGGTTTAGTTCGAAGATATTACGATAAATTAATTACTAATTGAATCAATTAAAATGTATATTTCAAAGAACGGTGGTTGAACATATTCAAGTGAGCTTTATTGGCAACTGTCAGAAACAAGCAAAGTGACTAAAAGATCTTTTATAAAGTTTGGTTTCAACAGAAGAATAATTCGAAATGGCATTCAACTCGCTATGAAAATAATCATCGCTTCAATATTCCGCGATAACTGAATATACTTTTTGAAAAATCACTAAATATTTTTTATCATAACAGTAGCGTTTTTTTTCATCTCTTCGAGTGTTACCGAATATGAAAACACTTCTCACGAAAGTACTTCATTTACTAAAGACAACTTAAAACTCCAAAAATCTTTTATTTCAAGCAAATTAAATCATAACAGGTCAATTGAAGATTTTGTTTATACTTGTATTGTATGATACTTGTATCAAAAAGCAGGGGTGTAAATTTGACTGCTGTCGGCTCATTAGTTTGTGAATTGTATAATTTTAGTAAAGCAACTTTTGTTATTGTGAAAAAAAATAACTAAAAAGGAATTTCGCCTGTTGCTAAAATATTGGTTTTTGAAGGGAAAAAATACGGTTTAAACAAAAACTTCATGACGAGTTTTTGTACACTGCCCCAGAAAAATCAACCATCAAGGATTGGCAAGTCAAGTTTAGACGTGGCGAAATGAGTACCGAAGGCGGTGAACGCTGTGGACGCCCAAAAGAGGTTGTTACTGACGAAAACTTCAAACAAGTACACAAAATAATATTGGATGACCGTAAAGTGAAGTTGTTCGACATAATCGAGAAGATCCAAAGATATCAACTCGAAGCGTTCATCATATCGTCACCCAAAATTTGGGTATGAGAGAGTTCTGTACAAAGTGGGTACCGCGCGAGAAAACTTTTGATTAAAAGCAATGACGAGTTTACGATTTGGAGCCGAGTCTTGCATCGATATGTGACAATGGATAAAACAAGGCTCCATTATTTCACTTCGAAGTCCAATCGATAGTCATCCGAGTGGACTGTACTCGATAAACCCGCCTCAAAGAGTGAAAAAGAGTAACAGTCGGTTGAAAAAATTATGGCGTCAGTATTTTGGGATACGTATGAAATAATTTTTATTGATTATCAAGAAAAAGGACACTTCGAAGGAAGAACTCGCGTAAAACGGTCGAATTTGAAAAAAAAAGAAAATACTGTTTCACCAAGACTATCCACTGTGTTACAAGTCACGAACAGTGATGGCAAAAATTCATCAATTGTGCTTTGTAATGATGCCGCATTCACCGTATTCTCCAGGACTGGCCCCTGTGACTATTTCCATTCACTTAGATCTCGAAAGAAAACTCGCTGGGAAGAAATTTTCATACAACGATAAGGTGATTGCTGAAATCGTACTACAAAAATGGGACCGGAAAGTTGGAGTGTCGCCATTAGCAATGTATCATCCTTGAAGAGAACTTGTAAAAACAAATTGCCAAAAAAATGTCAAGTAAGGCTTTATTAGAAAGTATAAGTGGTGAAAAACCATAGCTACAGGTATGAGTTTAAAATTCGAATTTTTATAATCTTCATTGAGAGTAGAAGTTTTTCTTCAGAAAAAATTTAAAGATATACGTTATTTCCTTTATAAGTATACTACTGTGATCAAATTGAAAGGTGAATTTTGTCCATTTCATTTTCTTCAAAGCAATGCCCTCCCGCTGCAATGCACTTATGCCAACGAATTTTACAGTCATTATAGCACTTGGAAAACTCCTCCGTCGTGATAGCCATCAGAGCTTTTTTTGATGCAGCTTTTATATCCTCAATTGAGTCAAAACTGTGTCCTCGGAGTGGTCATGTGACTTTGCTGAATAACCAGAAGTCACAAGAAGGTAAATCTGGCGAATGCGGTGATTGCAGCACGATATTAGTTGAAAATGTGGCGAAATGATCATGAATAACCAATGCAGTATGAGATGGTGCATTATCGCACTTCTTTGTTCAATAAACTAAAGAACTTACTTTTAGGAAACTAACTTTTAATAAAAAGTCGTTTTTGGCACTGAATATTACGATAATGATTTGCTCCTTTCTCTCATGAGTGACTTTACGGATTGCTTACATAATCATAAATCCTTTTCGATATACCATAATCCATATTTGATCGATCCTCGACAACTGAGACTTGTGCTCAAAGGATAACTTAAAGTAATTTGTTGAAATAATAGTTTGTGCTTTAAGTTTAAATCATAATAATACGAGTATAATCATGAAAATGTGACACAGTCTGTCAATATCTTAAGCTTGAAAGGGCTGGCTGCTAGAAAAATGTATAAAATACAAAAACAAAAATATTGTATGTTTTAGTGAAATTCCATTTGAAGAAAGAATAACTGTTGCACTTTGTTGTAGCGGGACCTTGGAGAGTCTGTAATGGATTGCTCTTGCTTCCACAATGACGTTGATTTTGAGTACAAGCTAACTTATCTAAAGGTTAATGCTAAACTTTTCAAATGCTCCTAAATACTCACTTTTTAGGCTGTCAACGAGTCAGTATTAAGTAAAATTACTACAATTTTTTTTTTATTTCAAAGTTTCCCAAAAAACTGATCGCCTAATTTGTTTTGTGCGGTTAGCTAATTGAAAAACGCTTCGTCTTAATTAAATACAAGCACTGTCAATCTAACGGTAATGACATTTGAGTGACTGAAAACTAAATGTCACTATTTTCACATTTTTCACACTTTCGCTCAATTAGTGCGGCGCATTACTAAGTTACAGCGCAGCAGCGGCGGCAGCACTTTTTAAGTACTCGCTGATTAACATAAATTACTAATAACAACAGAAAATAATTGCTATGCCAGTTGCCACAAAGCATATAAATACGCGCAATAATAATTCATAAGTGCAACAATAACAACAAAAGCAATAATATTTATTTTGCTGCGTGAAAAGGTAAAGGGGGTGTCACATTTCGTCATGTTGCACGTGCGTACATTTAACCCCACGGGGAGAGAAGCAGCGTGCAGCGGCAATGTAAGTGATACGGCGCACTAACACACAAGCACAAACAAACACACGCTTTTATGTTCGGTGATGAAAAGAGCAAAAAATAAATTAGTTGAGAAGAAACATTAGATTTTTTGTGCCTCCATTAACCGGTTGTTGATGTTTATCAGCAAAAAGTTGTTTGTTTGTGTGTGTATGTGTGCGGCAGTAAACATGAAATATCTGATATGAATGCATAAAAACAATTTTTCCAAATGACAATGACAGATGCGTGAATTGCCGAGAGACGCTTGACGCGCATGAAGGGGTGGTCCAGGTTGGTTCACGGTGGTTGCTGGTGGTTTTCGCGCGCTTAAACATCTACTGTTGCAAGTTCGTGTTGCGCGCATCAAGTTACTGATAAGCGGCAGCAATATTTCGTGCCACTACTTTGCGGGGTTGCATTGCAGCCAATCATACTTGGCTGATGCCTGCATTTCTACTGCCCTTTTTAGTTCATTATTCGAGGATTAGGCGTGGTTGCTCACTTTTTCAACACCTCAGTCTAGTTACATAACTCAAAGCTTATTAACACGTTTGGGAATTCGCATGCAAGCGATGCGCCGCCTTAGTTAGGGCGGAGAGTGGCGAAGAGGCAGGAAAACCCTTCGGAATCTGTCGAAAATCAAAGCTCGAATACTCCCCCCCACAACGACAGTTATTGACGCAATGTCATTGCAACAGACGCCGCAAAATGCTTAGTGGAAGGATGGCGGTGTGCTTCTAATGCTGTTGGCTGCCACCACAGCCTTTATGAACTTCATATTATCTAATAGTGGCAACACACGCTTGCAAGTGTGTGCGTATGTGTGATTACATATCATGCTCTCACATACACATACAAGCACACCAACCGAAGAAATATGCCATTCGCATCGATTTCTGACGTTCGGCAGCTTATGCGCCCAACAGTATGCAATCATTTTCGCTTTGAACCTTTATTAGCGCAGCCAGTTGCTAGTGTATGGGTGTGTGTGTGTCTTTACCTACATTTGTATGCCGAGCACGTGCATTTCTACGTTTGTGGGCTGCCACCGCTGCAGCAGTTACAACTACATGTCATCGCATATCTAACTATGTGTGTATGTGTGTGTGCGGTACATTTGCTTGTCGAAAACTAAAAAGCGACACGGCAATCAACGTTGGCTTTACCGTGCCACACGTGCCGATAATACCGAATTTGTGAGGGATTTGACTTTGTCTGCGTTCGCGCACACACACACACGTTCACATGCGTCTGCGCGAAGGACGAGCACACATCTTCGCTGATAGCGCAAAATGCCTATCAACCTTCTTACACACTCGCGCACACATGTCCATATGTGCCGTTAGGTGCGTGTGTTTCGCAAGAGGGGAGCTGTGTTGGCGTAGAAAATCTGTCAGCCGGCTGCCACAATGACGCTGACAAACGACGAGCACACGTTTCCAATTATTGGTGTCATAAAGACGTTTGGACAATGCGTAAATTGACTTAAAAGATTTTTTTCCGTCATTTTGCCGTTTATGGATGCCTCCTTGTGGCCCATGACAACGTAATCAATTTAGCAAATATTTTGGTAAGGTATCTTGCTGTACAGTGTTTAGCAAATATTCATAGCGCCTATATTGCACAATTTGTGCGATTTTCTAAAGAAATATTTGCAAATAAATATTAAATAATTTAATATCGATAGGCTATGCCTTTAAAAATATATCTCAAATAGTTTTTGAGTTATAACCTTATAAATTGTAGCTGCTCAATTCGATCATCTCAATCAGTACATCTTTCAATTCGAATTCCGTCGGATCAAATTTGATCCGGACTAGTTCATTTTACAAAAAAAATTCTAGGTTGATACAATTTTCTTATATTCGTGTTGAGTTTGATCTCCATGTGTAAATTAGTATCTGTTTGGCAGCTGAATGGCATTCCAAAAATGAGACGAAACCGAAAAAATTAAAATTCGCTGAAGGCTCTGAAGGCAAACCCAGTCGAGGCTTATAAAAAGTGAAAGCAATACTTGATTGGCTCAAGAAACTATTTAAATAACGCCAAAATGAAGATTTGGATTAAAGCATGCGAAGTGATCGTTCATCTTGAAACAGCAGCTTTCGAATTTGACATCTGATCCGACTGCTATCAAATTTTCGAATAGAGATTGAATTTTGGCAAGGAAGAATAGACCAAAATTTTGTATGTGTTGTTTGTTTTGTAAAATCGCCACCATTTTGTCGATTTTTGATTGTGCAGAAGAATTTTTATGCCTGGTTTGTAACATCCAAAAGAAAAATTAAGTGACTCTATAAAGTTTATATATAAATAATGAATGTGACAAGCTGACTCGATTCAACCACATCCGTTTGTCTGCCCGGTTGTCTGCTCGTACGCAAATTAGTTCCTCAGGTTTTTTGTCGAAACAGCCGATATCGCACAACTATAGAATATATACATAGTATGGTAGCTGCCATACAAACTGATCGTAAATTCGGAACCTTGTTCGGAAAACTTTTTTATTTGTCGTGATATTTCCACGGAATTCGGCGCAGGTTCCCTACTTTTTAAAGAAAAAACGCAGAAACTAGATATTTAATGGGGAAGGTTTATTATCATTCGAAAGAACGTTCTTTGGCTTTAATTTTTGAAGATTATCTCTTTCAAATGTTGGTCGTGGCTATGTCTGAGATGGTCCATGCTTTAAGTCCCACTTTCGAAGACCCGTTCGAGCATTTCGACTGGTAACAGGCGTATGGTACGTGATGTTTTGCTCCAAGGCCTGCATCGAAGCGGCTTTCTCCACATAGACTTTAGACTTTACATATCACTGCAAAAAAAGTCTAACGATGTGATATCACACGATCTTGGTGGCCAATCGACCGGATCAAAACATGAAATTACCTGCTCACCGAATTGTCCTCCCAATAAATCTATTGATTGATGCCATTTATGGGAGGTAGCACAGTCTTGTTGAAACCAAATGTCGCCGAGGTTAAAAGCTTCAATTTCAAGCATCAAATAGTCGGTTATAATGGCGCGATAACGGACACTATTGACGGCTACGTTCTCACCGGCATCATTTTTGAAGTAATATGGACCGTTAACTCCACCGGTCCACAAACCACACCAAACCAATGTTTTTTCTGTATGAAATGCAGCCCTTGAATCTTTTCAGGTTGCTCTTCGTCCTAAATGAGGTAATTTTGTTTGTTTTAATAGCCATTGAGCTGGAAATGGGCCTCATTATATTCTACTATTTTGAAACAAAGTTTCCTTTTTTTAAAATATTCAAACCTAGAAAGACTTTTTTATAAATTTGATACTTTTATGCTTTGTATAAAAAAAATCTTCACAATCTGTGGGGATCAATTGTCCACCGGCATAGCAGCTGCAATGCGAAACTATTATTCTCTTTGTTGTATGCAGTTAAGAGATGGCGCGATGGAAAGCATATCTTCAACAATTTAGGCTCGTAAAACGATCATGAAGATCGAAAACCTTAACTAGGGTCAAAGCCATTCTATGCTTCGAATATATGGAGGGTTTATGAACCACGCTGTATCTAAAACTTTACGCTCGCTAAACTTCAGAAGTGTGTTCCAAAATTTGAGCTTTAAACTTTTAATAATATTCTATTACCAACGCAACGATCTGGCGCCACCACTCTGCGGCTGAGATATATGAGATTTTATAAGATGAAATTTCAACTAAACATTAATATGTTGAAAGGAAAACCGCGCTTAATACAAGTCAATGACAAGAATTGATAGTGACAGCCGTTTGGTAATAAAAGAGAAGTCATCTGCAAAAATATCTTAAACGGTTTCTCAGAAAAGCGAGCTAGTTGCTGTGTTATTAGCCGCGTAGCCTAAGGTCTATATTATTATATATATGTATGTGTGTATAAATGTATAATAGTTATCATATGAGCGAGTTGCTTCGTATCGAATTCGCGGACCTACAGCATTAGCCTCAGGACACAACGAAAGGTTGTCGCGTTTTATTGAGAAGTGCAATGAAGCGAATAATTTAGAAACAAGAAAGGTTAGGAGATAAATCGACTGCGAAGGACATACATACAAAAACGTTAGTGTGTCGACAGCCAACAACTTGTTGCCGGCTGCGGCAAAATATTAGTTTCACAAAATTATTTCCTTATGTCAAAAAAAAAAAAAAATCGTCTAAAGCAATAAATTAACTGAAAATATAGAATTGGTTCTTCTAAGTTGTAGCCTGTAGCTCGGCGGGGCTAATAAGCTGCGTAAGTGCTTGCTAAACTGGCCATTTTCATAAATTTCATATCAATTTCCGACATTATTTTCCCAGAATCAGATGCGTATAAGCAAAAAGCCAAAAGTCTTCCATTCGAAATGCATTACCAACAACAACAATTTCTCAGTCAGACGAGCAGTTAATGTCGTTCAATAATCGTTTTAATCATTTCCGTTTAGTCTTGATGGACCTTTTGTGTGCTTCATTTACTATTTACAACAAGAGTGACATAAATGAAATAAAGTTGGCGAAAGCGAGAACGAAAGAACAAGAAAAGAAAACGGTTGCAGAAGATTGGAGAAAGGAAAATATTGTTTTAATAATCTGTTGATTAGCTGGGGCGTGGTCTGCAATGTCCACTAGTCAACGAAACGCCCTTTTGCTTTGTTATTGTAAATACATACATATATATTATATATGTATATATATAAATACATGAATTTATGACAATGAGTTACGTTTTGTTTAAGTTAAATTTGTAGGAAAGTCTTTTTATACCCTGAACAGGGTATATTAAGTTTGTCACGATATTTGTAACACCCAGAAAGAAGCGTCGGAGACCCTATAAAGTATATATATAAATGATCAGTATGTTGAGCTGAGTCAATTTAATCATGACCGTCTGACTGTCTGTCCGTCCGTCCGTCTGTATATATACGAACTAGTCCCTCAGTTTTTAAGATATCCTTTTGAAATTTTGCAAACTTCATTTTCTCTTCAAGAAGCTGCTCAATTGTCGGAACGGCCGATATCGGACCACTATAACATATAGCTGCCATATAAACTGAACGATCGGAATCAAGTTCTTGTATGGAAAACATTCACATTTGACAATGTATCTTCACAAAATTTGGTATAGATTATTTTCTAAGGCAACAATGCAATCTCCGAAGAAATTATTCAGATCGGTTAACTCTAGCATATAGCTACCATACAAACTGAACACATAGTTACTAAAAGAAATGCACCTGTGAAGGGTTTATTAGCTTCGGTGCAGCCGAAGTTAACGTTTTTTCTTGTTTGATTATGCAAATGTAGAAATTAGATTCTCCATGACCCGTTCTAATAGCGGTGTTATTACATTTATCTTTCACTGCTTTCGTGAGAGTTCGTGAAATCCATATAAACACACGAAAATATGGCCCATAAACTTTTGAAACAAAAGAAAGCAAATGAACTGCAGTTAAATACTTCCACCCGAGGCGACCGACTGCAGCCATCGGCTGTCGCGTGTGCCAGTTAAATTAGTTTTATTTTTCAGTCGTCTGTGGCCAAGAAATAGCATAAAATTTATTATCGCTGCATATAAAAAAAAAAGACTGTAGCTGGTTTCCCTAAGTTAATGCCACAGACTTGAAGTTGAAATAACGTTATATATTGTAGGCTAGCTCAAATTTTTTTAAAATATTTTTTTTTCTGTTTTTGTTATCTTCTGAGAAAGCTATTCAACCTATCCTTAATCGATTACAAATTACTTGTGTTGTGTCTGATCAAATTTGACCCGGACTGACCAAATTTTTTTTATGTAACATGAAAGGTCATTTAAAAAGTTCAGGCATAGCTAAACAGATTTTTTTCGCCAAATTTCTGTTTTTTTATTCAATTTATTTCCTTTCAAGGGTCATACACTGATTATAGCAACCCCTCAACTTATAGCTATAATTTTTCTACTATGAATAATCCTTTGTTTAAAAACAGGCCTCAGCTTCGGCAATCATCTCATCATTTGACGAAAATTTTTTCCCAGAAAATTTTCTTTAGAGGTCTGAGAACAGAAAATAGTCACTGTGGGCTAAGCCTGGAGAATATGGTGGATACGGAAGCAATTTGAAGCTCAATTGATGGATGTGTGCCATCGTTCTCACTGGTTTATGACACGGTGCTTTGTCTTGTAGAAACAGTACTTTCTGTTTCTTGAAATGCGTCTATTTTTCGGGGATTTCGTCCATCAAACGCCCCAATAACGCTGTAGTCGCTGTTGATGGTCCTTTCTTTTTTTAGGTAGTCAATAAAAGTTATTCCAAGCGCATCCCAAAATACAGACGCCATATTTCACCAGCCGACAGTAATGTTTTTCCACGCCTTAAAGCGGGTTGAACGTGTGCGGTCTACTCAGGTGACTGCCGATTGGACTTTGGAATGAAATGATGGAGGCATGTTGTATCCATTGTCATAAATCGACGCAAAAGCTCGCGTTTATTACGTGTGAATATCACCGAACACTGTTCCGAATCATCAACTCGTCGTCGTTTTTGAGCAATAGTTAGCTCGCGCGGCACCAACTTTGCACAGAGCTTTCTCTCAGCCAAATATTCGTGAATGCTATGACGTACACATTCAGTTGATATCTTTAGAGAGTCTGCTATCTCGAACGAGTCTGCTGTCTCTCGGTGACAATGACTTTGACAGTTTCTCGTTATCTCATTAATTGTTCTCCTTTTTTTTGACACCTAAGCCTCCTTTCCGTAGAGCAGGTCACATACAGATATTTTCCGCCAGTTTCTAGGTGGAACATAGGGCCTCAAGGCCTATAATTGACAAACTTATATTCCGATAGCTGTTAAATGTTTACACGTGCCTTTCGAAGGTTTGGTCTAACTATAACTGTAATGGATTTAATTCTAGTAGCGCCATCTGAGTGTCAGGTCGGGGACGCTTCATCAGTTGTATTCACTTTTTACGATTCTCTTATCGTTGCCTTCACTGCAACGTTGCTCAACGGTTCACTATAGACTAAGACTTGTGGTATTTTTAATAATAAACGAATCAACTGGCAACACTTCTTATAATTAAGTTTTTAAATTTAAAAATATTTTCTTCGTAAACTCACCTAAGTACGTATTATAGTTTTTACTTTCATATGAAAACAGTTGGCAACCATTTTTCAAAAATATTTTCATGTGTAAGTTTTCTTACGATTTTCCTTATTTTTTATTATTTATTTAACCTAACTAAATTTGGATCCTTTAAATTTTCTCTAACATTTCAAAAATATAATTAAATAACTCCCGGCTTCTTCTGAGGCTTTACTGTGCAAATTGGAAGTTTATTTTAAACTAAGTTCCTGTAACTCTGCAAATTATTTGTCAATTTTTCAGTCGATTTAATGTAACTGTTTATATTCGTAGTACTAGGAATTTACCGTATTTTTTCACCCACTCGCTTATCTCCATACAAATAGTGTCCACTGTACTAAATGTTTATCTGCCACCTGTTTTTCGCGCTCTACCCGCCTGTTGTTTTTGTAACACTATTATTTAGCTCAATAAATACAAACGCCATTCTTGCTATTTTGACATTTGTCCATTGTTATTTTTGTGTAGATCGCGCATTCTATTTGTCGCCGTGCAGTTCACTTGTCAATTCGACAATTAACGCCAGTGTTGCCGCATAATTTCGACAATTCCATTTGTAGCATTTGTTGTTTTACGTTTATGTTTTCATTGATAACAATCAATTTTGGGTAAACACTGTTAGATTTAAATTTATTTCTAATTCAAATTAGATTTCTGTTACACGGCGCCACCAGCAACTCTAATATTATGAGCGGCGATGAATAAAACCAAACACATGGCAATGAGGCTGTCAAAATAGCTGTTTGCAGCCGAGCACATCAGCATAGCGACATTCCCCAGCCACAATGCACCAGTGGTTACATTGTTGGTGGCTGCGTCGCGCTAACGAGCCATGGCATTGGTGGCAACTCGTTTGTTTGGCGCCGCGTGGGATCGCCTTGTTTTTATTGCGCCTCACAGTGTTGCTGGCATGTAAATGTCAATGGGTTTGTTTGTTATTCATTGCTGGGTGAGCAACATAATTTAAATGAAATTAAATACCTATTCGAATGTGTAGTACCTGTTTACATCGGTTTTGTAACGGAAAGCACTTGTGCTTGCTTGATAAATACCACTGATCTTTATCGCGATACTCATTTGTGCTTGAAGGTGTGGTTTCGAGCTCTAAATAGTCTAAGTGATTAGCTTTGATTTACAAAACTTTCGCCTACTTTTTCTTGTTTTTTGATTTGGTTTTTGTTTTGTGGATTTTGAGAGTCCATACCTGTATGTTCTCAGATTACTTGAACAAATAGTTTACGTAGCAGATATTTTGGTTACATTTTTTATCGAAAACTGTTTATCTAAAACGTCAGACAGTTTATGTAGTACTGCATAACTTTGGAATCTTACTAAATCGTTTTGTATTTTTACAACTTTAATTACTGTATATTGTGATACAATTTGGTGTCCACAAAGTTTACACATTTTAATTATTGATTCAGAATTCCTACCCTGAAAATTTACCTTAGATATGATGAATAAAATGTTTCTTCTATAAGGATATATCAAAATTTCGCTTTAGTGAGCACTCAGCGAAAATTTGCATACTTAGATATAAAAATATTTTTGAGATATCGAATAATCACATGTACGAGTACATAAGTAAATATTTTCAAATCTTGTCAGGAATTTGAAATACTACTTCAGAACCACTAAATAATATAATATAGACGAGCCATTGAAACTACTTTTCCATAAAAAAGTAGGTTAGATTCGGTTAGGTTGATCTGCGAGGCCAATAAGCCACACATAGACCAGTTTGATCCCTTGCGATGCCAGGTGGAATCCACTTGCTAAGTCCAAGAGAAGTAGTCGTTTAGGATGCCTGCGCTTGACGCGAGTTTAACAGACTCTGCGGCCTCACTGTCGATACCTTCTTCAGTGTATCATACTGTGGGGACCCCAGATACTTATAGCGTCTTACCAATGCGGGACAAGTGCATAAGAGATGCTCCATTGTTTCCCTTGTATCCTGGTCTAGACATTTCCTGCAGGCTTTTCGATATGTCAGCCTCATCTTGCGGGCATGTGTTGCCACCAGACAGTGACCAGTTAGTATTCCAATAATGTTGCTAAAGTCTCTTCTATCGAGTGCCAATAGGAATTTTGTGTACTTCCGATCTACCGCTTTGCACTTGATTTTTGCAGTTTGCATCCAGGTAGCTAGTTCCATCAGGTTTCTTTACCATGCTTCTGTCGAGCTCGTCGTACATACAATGCATGGGTTTCCCAAGGTTGATCCCTTTTTCGGATATTAACCGTTCATCATTCTTGGCAGTCTCATCCATTATTCCATTGCCCTAATTGCCTTTGGGACCTGGCACCCAATAGAAGTGAAGTTGCTCGTTTCTGGCTTCACTTTCCACTGCCGCCCTGCTTCCCAAGACACTTCTGGCCGATACGCGATAAAAGGTTACTCCTTGATTGCTGCTCGGCTACACAGATGTTGACTCTCGAACGACTGCAGGTACATTAGAGGCTAGCTCCGCTGCTTTCGCAATAGCAAAGACCTCAGCTTGAAATATATTGCAATGGTCTGACTACTAAAAAGGTTGCCTCATGCCTAAATCTGGGTACTATATTCCCGCACCAACTCCATTTTTCATTTTCGAGCCATACGTATAGATGTTTAGAGTGTTGCGCGTAACTAACCTTCCTTTACGCCAGCCATCTTTTTCAATGTTGATTTTGAATCTTTTTTTCCAGTTGAAAAGGGAGGTCATGTGGTCGGTGTTTGTCCCACCATCATTATCCACCGAGCTACGCTTGAAGGTTCTATATGTAAATTCTCCTGCAGCCAGTAGTCTTGCCGCCGATTTTGAGAATTGGTCTAACAATAGCTGTGTAGCCTCCAGGCCAGCATTGCTGGCTTTCCTCACTCTTTCTTCTCCCTTGTGCTTCCACAACAGTTCTGGACTGTATTGAGAGTGGTGGTCATAATACAGCTAATGGTCTGTAGACACCTTCCCGTTATTGAGAATGTCGTACGCATATGCCATTAGCTTAAGGGTTTTGCCTTCCAAGTTCTTTAGCAGTTTATTCACCACTAATATCCATAGAAGCGAAGATATCACTTCACCTTGGTGAGTACCTCTACAGACTTTCTTAGTCATTTTTGCTTGTTCCATTCTGCTTTTATCCGTCTAAAGGTCAAAAGGCTACTGATCCGGCATTATATAGCAGGATCAACACCTATTGACTGGATACTGTTCAGAATAGATTCCTTAGAGACGTTGTTGAACGCTCCAGAAATGTCCAGGTATGCTTGAAGATTGTATTCTTTATATTCAAGAGCCCTTTCGATATCAAATACCAGTGTATGGAGCGCAGTCTCTACCGATTTGCCTTTCGTATATGTGTGATGGGCCTTGGACAAACTCCTAAAAGGCGATGCGGTCCTAATGTGCGGATCCGAGATTTTTTCTGGCGTTTTCAGCTAGAAGAAAGTAAAGCTTATAGGGCTAAACGCGTTTGAGTAGATTGGGTTGTTTGTACCTGCCTTCGGTATGAAAACTACCCTGGCTTCCCTCCATGAGTATGGTACATAGCCTAAAAATCACCTTTAGCCATAGCACGGATAAACAGAGTGCATAAGAAAAGTAACTTGGTCGTCTATAATCAATCAAAAGATCTTCTACCTAACGTAAACAATAATCTTATTGGTCTTGTTTCGTCCCGATCCGCTATATAACTTTAGAAAAATTACTACTTAGTCTTTTGTAAATCATTCCGAGAGCTGTTAGAGCTAATTATTGAAAGAATCCTCGATAAAATTAACAGTTGTCCCACATTTTATACTTCGGATCTAGCCAAACAACTTTTTACTGTTCTCAGATTTCAAGCCAATGACCATTGGAAAAAAATGTAACAAAAGCAACAGTCTTGAATAAAACAATCGATTTTTTGCAAAAAAAAAAAATGTTTTTCTTTGGACTAACCTAACCTCACCCACACCCTCAGAGCGTTACTACAACAGTTTTTAGGTTAGAAATATATTGGGAGATTTCGGCATATAACTTTTTTCAGCTTTTTTAGTTGTGTTCATTTGATTTACTTGATCATTTTGTTGTACCCTCGTTGGCACTAAATACATTTCACAAGGAAACAAATACTACATAGTTCTTTATTTAAACGCTTCTTTAACTCATTCGTTTCATTTTCATTTACTTTGCGGGTTCCTTTTCAGCTCCGCTTTCGTTCATGAATTCCTAATGCACTTGTCAACTAATTTCATTTGAGGGAAAACTGCTGTCAACACTTTTGTCCTTCGTCAGCGGCACCATTCCCCTCGGTTCCTTTCGGCGCCACCGCATAAAAGTGTTATTATGCTTCATAGCTTTTGCTGCAGTGCATCATTTGACTTCATTTCATTTGTCAAACGGAAGTGCTGAGTTCGTGGCGGAACCCCTTTTACCGACTTCAAATGGCTGAAATGCCGAAAAGCTGCGCAGAAGAAGAGCAAGAATTCGCAATTTGTCATAATTTGTGTGGAATGTACAAAGTAGTGCGTTTGAAAGCACAAATAATTTTTACTTTGTTAGCACTTTGTTGAGATTGCCCGATGAAGGAGCCGGAGGTGCTGAGTATGTGACGCAATGTTGTTGCTGAATGGCCATTGGCAACAAACTATGAAGACATGCCGTCAACGAGAGAGTATATATGGCAGCGGTGATGCGGCCTGCCAATGCTTGTTGTCACGACAAATTCAAGGCAGCTGTTGACAACGTACGAGGATGTGCGCGTGCTGCGGCGGCGCTTTCGAGTTTTGGCTTGGGTAGGCAATGTTTGGCGTGGCCGAAAATGCAGCCTCAAAGTAGAGCTTCGGCGATTCATATGAAGACTGCTGCGCGCAACTTGGCAGATGTTTTCTTGCCACATGGCACACACACATGCGAATATATGTCACACAAGCGAAGACACATAATTCACCGGCGAGCTTTTTTTCTTCATCGTTGATTTTGCAGCTTTGTTGTCGCAATATTTGCGCTGCAGTCAGCAGTTTTTATTATTTTGCACACATTTTTTGCGTTTTTATTGTGTTATTGTTATTATTTCTTCTTTAGTACTTGGCGCTTTGTGCGCTTCTTTCCCGCTTGCCGCGTCTATTTATCAACTTTGCTGCCTTTTACTAATTGGATGAACTGATTCGCTAAATTTATGGCAACCAGCGCTGACTTCAATCCAAAGCGCTGCGGTCCACTGCTTCCTTTGTGCGATGAAGCCATTTCTGATGCTTAGCGCCTCAACCCAACCTCCACTGCGGTAGCGGTAATGTGCTTTACGCTTTGATACTTCCCTACGTGCCTGGTTAAGTGTGGAGTAGAGGGGGAGAAAAGTTAGCGCTCTCCAGCGTTTTCCTCGATTGTTGACGGCAATCGGTTGTTCGTCGGGATTTACTCGCCACAATTGCCATTACTCATTTTCTGATTCCATTTGTTCGCTGCTCCATTTGAGCGCAGCGTTTTTCTTCCAGCGCCGGCCAACATTCGCGCACGCCGCTGTAATTGCTCAGCTACTATCAATTTATTTCGAACTGCAACAGCCGGAGTTTTCGCTGCTTTTTTCGCTCTTTATTAGCTGCCATGCTTTATTTCCTTTTATTGAAACATCGCCACATTCACACATACATACTCACACATATACAGAAGACATGTAGCCACATTACTCTACATAAAACCAAGAAGTGCGGAGAGCAAGAGGCAAGGGCGGCAGTTGGTGAAAAAGTAAAAAACTTCTTATACCGCCTTCCCATTTTTCTCCGTGGCGAAATTGCTGATGAAAGCTGATTTATATTTATTAGTCCGTAATATGTTGCATGTTTGCTATATTTATGTGCGCCTGCCATTGTGCGGCTGTGTGCTCACATACACATACATACAGCGCTACAGCGCCGTCGACATGGTCCATAAAAGCGTCTCTCACATGATTCAATTTGACTTATGGTCAATTTTTTAAATTGAATTCTCTGCCTCTGCAATTATTGCCATGAAAGAGGGCCATTTCTTGCTTTTGCTCAATGCTTCCGACGAAATGCTTAATGATTTGGAGCAGAAATCTTGTTACAATTGCGTCTTGACAGCAACATTATGGTCGTTTAGTGTGAGATATGATAGTAGCGGAATCGAATCGTATTAAGAAATAAAGAAGAATTACGTACGGACGGGCACAATAAAAGCGGCATTTATTTTAATTATGAATATTTTAACGATTTTGTGTGTATATGCTCACTTGAAGGTATACAACATGCGCGGCATATGTCGAACCCTCTTCGTATGTTTTTTAAAAATAGTAAGACTTTGTTTATAATATTAAAATTCTTAATTTATTCTTCAAAATCTATGTCGTTCCCCTCAAAGTAATTTCTCTTGGCTCCAATACACCTGTGCCAATCCTCGAAACATTTGCTAAAGTTAATTTCAGCAATAGTCTTCAACGCGTGAAATTCACGTTCATTGTCTTCAAATTGACTCAAAACGGGTTTCCCAGAGCAGTAGTTTGAGTTTGATGAATAGTCGGAAGTCACATTAATCTAAATATGTGAATACGAACGTTGGGGCAAGATATTGGTTGGGCAACAACTACATATGTATGCGACAGTGCATTATCGTGGTGCAGAAACCAACAGTTGTCGGCTCATAATTTTGGACTCTTTTTACGAATAGCTTCTCGCGAACGACGCACACCACTCAAATAGTATTCCTTGTTGGCAGTTTGGCCGGTCGAAAGGAATTCGGAGTGCACCACACCTCGATAATCGGAGAAAACTGTGAACATAACCTTGATTTTTGACCTGCTTTGACGTGGTTTTTTCAGCTTCGTCTTAGCTTTGTCACGATATTCGGCCGAGTGATCGTTTGTTTTCGAGTCGTAAGCGTTGGTCAAAGCCGCATCGCTAATAATAGTAAGGAATAGCAGACTCCCACTTTCCGTAAGAATGAAAATCGTTCAAATATTTAATTTTATGAGCTCACCAAACGGCACCAAACTACAATGTTAAGTGAATTGGAAGCACATCATGTCAGAGATCGGTGAAGTAAGTATGGTTGTAGTTCGCATAATTGTTGGAATACGAAATTTTGTCTAAGGAGTGCCAAGGAACACAGGTAGTTTCTGAAAACCTTTTAATATTTATTCAATTTTACACAATCCTGGACAGATAGACGGATGTACAGATATCTATAAAATATTCCGCCTCACCATGATCCTCATTTTCATATAAGTAACTGCTTATCGCATGACATAAAGTATGCAATCTCGTTGTAAAGAAATCGCTTCCAGGAGTCCTCCTCTTTTCCAATTGTTTTTTATGTGCTGCTCAATGTTTACAAAGTCATCAAATAGCAAATCTGTTTATGCTGGCGAGCTTACCATTATGTGGTTGAAAGCGCGCTCTTTAAGACACACAGGAGCATGATGATTTTTGTTTTACACAACCTGATCGATTTGGTTATGGATCTTCTGATCCAGAGACAACAATGAAACATGCCTAGTCTTCTTATGTTCATGAAGGCTGAATTTTCCACTTTCATTTTGGAGTTGCGGCTTATTAATGTTCGGGGCACAAAAAATAGGTTAGGTTAGGTAAAAAGGCTGATTTCTTGTACAGCCATGAAAAGACTGTCGGTTATCGACGAAACGCCTTAAGCCAGTCACAAATTTATCGAGGCGGCTAATATCATTTCGAGCTTATTCGGAGTGTTCTTGAAAAGTATGCCAGGCGACTTTCATTAACATAAGAAAGCGTGACGAGAAAGTGCCTAAATATTTCTACCTCATCTTTCTCATTGCAACTTTTACGAGATGGGTCTTCCAGAATCTTTAGTGGCCAATTAGTTTGCCTATAATTGCGGAGATGATAGTATTGCTAATAGTTAAATAGACCTTTTACGTTTCTCTTTGTTTCAGAAGGCTTTCGAAACCCCTCAAGTGTTGGTTGCTGGAAGAAAAAGCCGCACTTCGTAGAACATTTAAATTCTCTGCAGATTGCCCTTCGTCGCAAGTGCGGCAATTTTGCTTGCCTACACATACATTGACAAAAAACGTTGAACAAAATTTTGCTCAAAAACGTCGGATCTTTTTGGAACTTTTCAAGAGCCCATAGAGCGAAGCGATGTCGCATGGGAAGATCGAGCAGCTTCAGTTCTTACACAAGCTGTATTTTATACGCCTTTAAGATCTCGACGTAAAATGCGCCAAATAGTTCGATACGTCAGTCCGAGTTCTTACGAACGGCGCCGAATTAACTCTACACGATCTTCGCGTATACTTTCAGCTATTCGTGCTATATTTTCTTTAACGCGTATTGAGCTTGATCTATCGGTCGAATATTATGCAATAATGAATGCTGGGTCCCAAGATGGGTTATGGTGTTGCGAATAGTACGCTCAAGCGGCCGATTATGTTGGCCGTAGCGCACGAAACACATTCTTTACAGAACGTGAATTCTCGTAATAAAGTTGAATGATTTGTAAACTTTGTTCAGACGTAAGTCTTTACATGATGAAATGTAAAACAACACTGAACAAAAATAACATGACAGCTTGGCAGGACTCACGCGTGATCTGTGAAGAAAAGGATATTGAAAAAAGTATCTCTACTTGGATCACCCGTTATATGTAAATTAAATACTTCAAGAGATCTTTTCCGACAACTGTTTTAGTCGTTTTTCGAATTTCATTAGTATTTGTTGCTTGAAGCTTTTCAAAATGTGCTAACTCTGATAGGAAGTATTCTGGAATATTTAACACCCTTAAAAGAGTATACATATCTAAGCGGTTCTTTTAAACATATGCACAAATTATCTTAGCAAGCAGTCTTTCTAAACAAAATAAATCTAGAGTTTAATGATAAAATATGAGTTCATCTTTCTCATGCGAATAAACGCATTTGCGCCACTCATTTATTCTGCTAAATGCTTAAAGGCGTGAATATTTCATACATACACAAACACACACACACACACGCTTATACAAAGATAGGTCGCACTAAGTAAATTTCCATAAACTACGAGCATTTATCATAAAAGGTTTCACGTCGAAAGAGCTACAAAATGCGGCACATAAATTTCAACTCTCAACTCTTCCACACAGGATGCAGTCGTGCCAAACAGGATGCGAATGAATGAATTCGGTAAATAAAATTTGTATGCATAACATTTGGTATAAATTTAAATTAAGACAGAGCGACGAATATGTTTTCATGAAAGCATTTATTGCTGCAGTGCATTAATTTTATGTGCTTCCCGCCGCACATACGCCCTGCCAAACCGATAGGGGGGGCCACGACGAACTGGCTGGCTTGAAGGAATCCCAACGTGTGTCCCTCATTTCCTTTGGCATTTTTCATGTGCTTATCTCACGAGCTGGTCGCATGAATAAGAAAAATGCCGTTACTTTTTTATGTGTGCTTAAAAAGCTCCGACAGTTAGTCCACTTTCGGCGAAGACACGCGAATAATAAGTATGTAAAATGCGAATAAAACACGGGAGGAGAGTTTAAGTGGAGGTGTATGTGTTAGTGTAGTTAAATGATTGCAATGCTTGAAGAAAATAGTAAAAAAACAGCGCTTAGACGCCCTAATGTATGCAACACATTCCTTGCGCGCATTTTTTAACGGTCCCTACTTCCCGAGCAGGGTTAGATGGAGCAAGTTAAAAAGTAACGAGCTTTATGAGTAGACTACAACAAGAAAATTAGAGCGCATAGTGGATAGGGGAATGAAAGTAGAAAAAGCGTTAAAAAGCAAAAGCCACGAAGATGAGGTAAAGCGCGGCACTAGCCGACACGTATACGAAGCTGCTGCAGCAAGTCAAAAAAAGGGGAAAAATATCCTTCGCTTAGATGATAAATGGCCGACACGTTGACATATCATACACGCCACGTATTTGTTGTACTTCATGTTGTTGCCGCACAGTAGTGTTGGTGCTATTTCAAGCACGTTCTTCATGCTGCCATTCTCGGAGATTTCGCGGCGCTGCAAAGCTTTCTAAGTAGTACGCGCAGAATTATGTTCAAGCCACTAGTAATAGCAGAGAGATAGTGCTTTCGACGTCAGCGACGAGTGTTGGAGAAAACTAAAAGCGCTTGGAGGAGGGTAGGCGAAAACGTCCACATAGTTAACCCTTGGCGCGGCATGTAATACACACTCATTTCCTCAACACATCAAATACCCAAACTGCACTACTCATAACAGGTTCTCTCATGCTCGCCGCCCACAGCTGCGCCCTTCGTGTGTTGTTTGCTTTGTTGTTTGTTGTCGCGCGGTTGCCTTTGCGCCGCATTCCTCGGCGCCCATCGTGCGTACTCGTGTATCCTTTAGCCTTTAGCATTTGCCGCACATCAAATAAAAGCCGCGCTTGGATTTCTCTGTGCCGTTAAGCGTTCCAGCGCAACAAAATGCCAACATTTCCGGAAAGGCTTGCCGGCTCAGCTTACATGCCGAGTGGCTGAATGACGACGGAAATACGCACCAACAATACATCAAAAACGTGCAGAAACGAAAAAAAAAACGGAAAAAGTGTAATAAAAATGTTTCTGAGCACTTTTGCGCTGTTTGCATGTTTGCCATGTCCTGCATTTTTGCTTTCAACCAGTTACATTCTTTTGCATGTTTTTCAATTCTTTTTTGATTGTTTCTTTTTTCTTTTTTGACCATTTCAGTGACAAGATAAAGCCGCATGAAATTATATGGCAAGCGGCAATAAGCGTTGCAGCAAACGTGCCACATGATTTTACATTCTACTGACGCAGATGAGTCTATGCCGCACTGCTAAGGCAGTGTATGAAACTAGCTTAAGTCGATTTAAACTATTTATTTTTAAATAATTTTGGAAAAACACTTAATAACAAATCTGTGTGGGTTTGAAGCTTCCGATTCTTAAGGTAACGTTTTATGTACCATATATGATAACACCGAGTCTCGAACAAGTTGCTCAGAGTACCTCAATTGGGTGACCAATTGGGTGTCGCAACTGTAGAAGTTCTTACTGGCCATTGTCATGCGGTAAGACTTGTCGGGCGCAAATTGTCAAAATTGCTTGGAAGAAGGCATGGGTGAAACATGTCGGTATTTTCTTATTCATTGTTCGGCTTTTGAATGGCTGAGGTTAAAACATCTTGGCAGTCATACCTTCGGCGAAGGCATTCAGAACTACAATATCACATTTGTAGTACCGCAAAGCAAGGCTTTGAGGACCTCTACTATGGAACTTGATGTACGACGGGGTGGTAATAATACATCAACCAAAAAACGTGAAAACAATCGTATATGCGGTTAACCTCATAGCGGTAGAGTGGCTAAGCATCTAAATGACATCTGGCTCAAGTGCAATGATAGCATATATGGTAGTAATGTGTTGCTACCATGATTTTAGAGTTGGCTGAGCAGAAAACGGAAGATTTGTTCAAAGCACAAGGAAGGTGGAAGAAAGAGTGTCACTCAAAGTAAAAAAGAGGAGAGAACCAAAAGCAACACAATGTAGCAGCAGCGTTGGCAAATCTCAACCAAAGGACAGTGTATCCACATACTCATCCCGGTTATCTATTCGAGAATAGATAGACAACATGGAGACCTAGACTTCCACCTAATCCAAATATTGAGTGGACATGGATGCTTTAGATGCTCTCTGTTCCGATTCTATCACGACCTTAGTTCGTACTGTCCGACATCTACAGAGTGAAGAAGACTCTGAGCCCTCGTTTTTTCAAATGTAAGAGAAAAGTTAAAAACATCACTTGACGCTAGTTTTTCAGTGAAAATTTGACAGCACCCATGAGTCAGTACCCTGGTAAATTGAAATCTGTCAGCGACACGTCAGCTGTAATTATGACAAAACTAAGACCAAGATTAATATATTAGGCGTCAGTCAGTCCGTATGGTGGATGAGATTTAAAATCTTTCTCTCTCCCTTGAAGTAATACTCAATTCGGTGGTTCCGTGGGAAAAATATGAGTTGAGAGTATATTAGGTTTAGCGGATGAAAGTTCCACAAAAAAGTAAAACTTTCGGCGAACCAAGAAACATAGCCGAAATCGCTTTGCCGATTTTTGAGCTCCGAGCTTCTGAGCTGTTTAAAAAATAAGAATGTAGTTAAAAATTACTTTCAAAATTATTATTTCATGTTTTACGAATGTGATTTTTTTGAGAATAAACTCATGCTTTTAATGGCAGTCATGGTTTCTAAATCAAGAATTACATTTTGAGACCTAAGGCATTTACTCGTGAGACTCGGCTTCCGTAGATGGTCTCTTCGCGCTCTACATTGAATAAAAACTTGTACAAGTAAGTGTGGTTCAGGGACCTCAGGTATTGTAGCCAACAACCAAATCTTAAGACTAGAGCTTAGTAGAGAGAAAGAAGTAGAGAGTAAAACGGAGAGTTTTTAGCAAAGCCGACGGTATTTTTACTAAGTTTTGACAACTAAGAACCTTCATTAACCCCTAACTAAAGAAAAATGAAACGGTTCTATTTTCTCCAAAGTATAGTTAAGAGTGCCTTATTGCAGTACCTTTCCGGTTTTTTGCCTACACCAACCACCACCTTGCACGCGTACTTCATAAATTCTGGTTGCACGTACAAAGTGTTGAGAGTGTCAGCTGCACTAATGCCATCATTAGGTGTTTGAAGGACACTTACAAACCGCCACACAGCTTTCTACTTCAAGCAACGCACGCCCACACATACCTTACTGCAACTGTTTAACGATTACACGCAGGTACGACTAAATACTGGCAACACGCCCACTTGCAGTCCTCACTTTACACGCCCCCTACCGGACAGGCTGCGGCAAAAACTTTGCACTTCACGTACACGCAAGTTGAGGCGAGCTACGCCAGCAAGACTGTCAGCTTGCGCGTCACACTTTCCGACAATAACAACTATGCAAGAAACGTCCTGCCACCCACCGCCCTGACGGCCAGTTAATAATGTGAATTTCCACGTTTAAATTTTTTTGACACTTTGATTTATGATGCGCGCCGCTTCATTTTCTACTTAATACAAAAAATACATGCTTCTATATACATGAATATATAGAAAAAGATACCGATCCATTTCACATCCCCAGTGTAACATTCTCGAAATGTGTTCGGAAAAAAGATCCCAAGAATTGTGAATGTTCAAAGGCAGCACAAATTTAGCTAGTTTGCCAATTATAATTTCTGTTTAAGCAAACGATGACGCTTCTCAAGTTTACGAGCAAGAAAGCAAAAAAAAAAAAAGTGGCAAGAAATAAGAAAATATAACAAATTGCAGTTGGCAAGTCTACGGGGAGTTGCAGCTGTCTAAAAACCACTCAAGAGCGCCAGTTTCCTCCTTTTACACGCCGTTATGAGTTGGAGTCCGACAATGTTTGACTAATTGTGAAATTTCTATTATTTTCAGTTGCCAGTGTAAATTACCGAAAGCTCGCAGGCAAACAAGTCTTCGCAGCTGCCAACTCGGACCGACGACTGTCTGTCCCTCTTGAAGTCGGACTATTCTTTCGGCCTTGTCATTTGGTGTGCACAAAAGTGATGTGATGTGTAATTCCATCGCTCCCTTTGCTTGGGTATGCTGTTCCCTCATGTCTCTTGGCGCTGTTTGGGGACAAGTGGTTCGGAGTATTTGAGCTCTGCAATGTTTGTGCGCTGTTTCAGTCAATTTTTGGGCTTAAGAAACTGATTTAGCATGTGATTAATCACTTTTCATGTTAGAAATTTAGTTTTCACTTAGCTTTGTTTTTTTTTTTTTTTCTTGAGGTAAGTATATTGCTTTACAAAGTAACCATTTTGGGAATACATGGTACGTACATATAAATATGACTTTTTCTTTAGAAAATTTAATTCATGGGTATATATAGATAGAGAGGTATTGAAAATAAATATTTGTGTATTAGAAATTCAGCTGTTGTAGTTATTATTACTAGAAATTTTAAATAATTATAAATATCTACGAATCCTAATATATCAAACCTTTCAACTGACTTTCATTGGTAAAAATAAAGGATTTTCGAAGCGGTGTTGCTGTTTGAGGGTAACAAGGGAATAATTCGTGTTTATTTTTTCTGAAGGCATTTCAAAAGCGAAGCTTTACGTAAAAAAAAAATTAAAGTAAATAGTCTTCTTATGCGAAACAGTCGAGAAATATTAAGGAAAATGAGCTGGGAGCCACTGCTAAGCCTCTTATAAAGGGTGCTTTCTTTAGGCATGTGGGTTTCAAAAAGAAATTATCGCTTATTACTTAATCTTACGGCTAAGGGTTTGTCATAAGAAAACGTGTTAGCTATTATGCTTTAAAAATGATTTTGGGCAGTTGTTACTTCCAATAAACTAAGAGTTTAAATGTTCTACTAGTTTTTCCTGCGATTGGTGCCGTATGTCAGCAATAACGAGCCGAATATTCACTTCCAAGGTGTCAATCGTCTCGGACTTTTTTACAAAAATCCAAAAAAATATGCCACTGTTCTGTTCGCTTTGAAAACAGAGGTGGGTTGGTAACCTGCGTGTATTGGTGTTTTTTTTAGTAGGAGGTAGCATCGAAAGCCAGAGTGCAGATCTTTAATCCGCTAAATCTAACCTACTCTCAACTCATATCCCTCCCACGCGATCAACGGATTAAGTATTACTTCATGGCAGAGAAAAAGACTGTCATAGTTGACGCTTCGATGACAGCTTTCCGTTTACCAGAGGACTGACACATGAGTGCTGTCACATTTGAATAACGAAGGCATTGAAAAAATACGTACTCAGGGTATTCTATGCACTCGGTACACGTCGGACAATACCTGCTAAAGTCGTTTTGAAATCGAAACAAGTAGCTTCTAAAGCATCCATGTTCACTCAGAATTTGGGTTAGGTGGAAGTCAAGGTCCCATATTATCATCTATTCACTAGAGGATATCCGGAATAGTCTCTGGTTCACCGTACTTTAGTTTAGGTTTGCCATCTCCTCTTTTTTTATGTCTACACACGGCTCTGATTGCTGGTCTAATCGCGCGAATTCGTCTCCCTGGGTGTAAACGCGTGTTTGGTGTGTGGTACTGGTTCCAGGTGTGGTGTGTATGAGTGTTACCTTGTGAGTGGTGAATTGTGCGGTGTAGTTGAGTACATCAAGGTGGGAAGCTTAACCCATTTAACTACTCTAAATATATTAAGTTTTCCATGAGGTTTATAGCACCCAAAAGGAAACGTTGGAGCCCTTATAAAGATATACATTATGTAAATGATCAGCATGACGAGCTGAGTCGATTTAGCAACGTCCGTCTGTCTGTCTGCATTTACGCGAAATAGTGAATTTTTGAGATATCGATCCGAAAAATTTTTGTCGGAACAGCGAATATCGGACCATTATATTAAATAGCTGCCATACAAACAGAATGATCGGAATACAGGTGTTGCATGTAAAACTTTTTCATTTGACGAAATTCACGTAATTTGGCACGGATTACTTCCAAAGGCAATTGTGCATTTTTAATAGTTTTTTTCTCATATAAAAAATCAAATATTTTATTAGATTTTTTATTGTTAAAAAAATACACTATTAACAAAGAAATTCTGAAATTTTTGGAAAAAAATGTTTTAAACTCGGCTTTTGAAAATTTTTACAAAAAATTAAAGTTTTAGTGAAATTTTCGCGACATTTATTTTTAAAGTTTTAATCAAAAAAAATTTCATCCAGGTCATTAAAAATTGTATTTCAAAGACCTTTGTAAGATTTTAAGAAGAGCGGTTGAGTAGTTCTCGAGAAGTCTTGCCAACCGACTCCAAAAACACATTGAAAAATGCGTTCAAAGACGGCTTACTTAGCCTAGCTTGCCTCGAGCGCACAAGTTCTCAAGGCTGTATCTCCGAAACTATTACTCGGATCAACTTGAAAACTTAGGGAAGTATTATAGAGATGTTATAGAAGTTAGTAAGATAATAGAAAAATTCGATTTGGTGAAACCCCTAAACTCGACATCAAAGAAAATCAATAAATGAGGGATCGTAGTTTGCAAATAGGGATTGCGATCCTTTTTTCTTTTCCTTATTAAAAGTTAACACTTCAGGGTTTTTTAGGCTAGGAAGTAATATTCAAAATAAAGTCCGAAAAAAAAATTTGAATAATTAGACTGCTAAGGCGTGCTGATACCAAAATATTTATTCAATAAGGAGTAATTAATGATGATCCAGTTTTTGTTAACAAGCTTGCTGTGCTCTATGGGTAACCCTGTTATCGTTTGATGATGTAATAAATCTTAGAAACCATAGGTTCTAGCTTCTCTTATACATGAATATCCTTTAAAGACATATGTATATTAAATCAAATCAATCAAACCGAAACCTAAATCAGACTTCACCGCAAAAGCCTCATCAAGATTTTGTAATATTAAGAATCTCTTTCTGAACATTTATTAATTTTTCGTGGAGAATTTTTGTTCCATTGGCTTCATTTAAATTACAAAAATTATAAGTACCAAATGTGAACAAAAAATTATTTATTATTGAAAAGACCTTTCTGTAAAACTCCGAAAGTGTTTTTATATCGTTAAAAAAATAAAATATAAATATTATTTAAAGTGAGGATTATTATAAAACATCAAAAGTTAGTAGCTTCTTTATTGTACTACAACATATTCTCAGAGCGAATACAGAAGTTTTGAGGGACAAAAAGCAAATTGCCAGCATTTCAATTTGAATTTATTGGGCATTTTAGTGTTGACACCGCTGTGCGAGAATCTGCTCATTCAGTAAGACTAACAGTAATTTTTGATGTAAAAATCTATGTGCGTGTGTATTTTATGCTAATGATGCTGCCACTGCGTTCTAATCTGTACCAAAAATATACGGCCTCTCAACATGCCGCTCCTGCCTGTATATTTATAATATCTGTATGTATGTAGGTATGTATGTATATATTGATGGATATACAAAATTAAACATCAAGTAAAACGCTCTCGCTGCCGCTGCAATGCCGAGGGTATATTTTGTAGCTGCCTGTCCTGCGCCTACAAGCAGACTACAAGTCTTTGGTGCGCCGACGTGTATGCTGTCGTTGGCAGGACATCTTCCTCAACAGGATAATATACTTTTTCTTTTATGATTATTATGCTTGCTCCTGTTTCAAGAGTATTTTCTTATTTTCCTATTTTCTGGCATATTTTCCTCATACTTCATTGTCGGCGCTGCCATTATCATTGCCTTTATTGTGGCACGGTTGGCTTTGCTGTCCTCTGAGTTTATGAATATATTCGCAATCATGTCTATTCAGGGCGCTTTCATGCCGAAGTTGGACTTGCGGCCCGAAGTCGTATGTACAGTAGCATTACAAGCAAAGTATTGTCTTCGAGCGCTGTCATCTGCTTGCTTAGCAAACTTTCGCCGTAACCTTCAACACGGTCTTCATCCCGCTGTTTAACTTGCTTATTTTTATTTTATCGCAATTTTCTAGTTCGACTGCGCCTACGCGTTTCCTCCCCTTTTCGTCATATTTCTTTAAGCTGCCGCGTTTCCATTCTGTTTCCGCTTCGTCGTTCGCAGCTATTTTGGTAATTGAGATTGGTGTTTTCCGGCATATTTACTACAATGGCTTCGTCACTTCCCCACCCTCGCCGCACTTACTTACTTTACGGAGAATTTGCATAGCACCCCTCTGCTGAGCTGCCGCTATTCCTTCGCAGCAATTTCATTACAATACTCGTATATTAGAATATGCTCTTTTTTGGACGGACGAAACGGGCAAACGCTTTTCCGACAGTTAGAGTCTTCGTCTTTACAGCGAAGTTGGAATTTTTCGCTTTAGCACAGAGTCTTCTGTGGTCTCACTCTCCACGGGTACTTACAGGGAGTACAGGCTGTAAGTACTTGTATGCACACATAAGCTCACTTGTCACATAACTGTGCACTGGAGTGTTAAAATATAATACGAGTATTGTACGAGTAATCTTCCTCAAAAATTTGCTGAGGTTTCAAAAACAACTTGAATACATGTAGTTCTTATAAGCCGACAATTTCGCGCTAAATCGTGGTCTCATGTTTGAAGAATTCAATTACTCTAATGAGATGGCCGACAGACAGCTTGGTGCTTGGTGTTGAAGGAGCCCAGTCAGCTCGTTACAATCAAAGTGAAATGAATTGTAATGGAAATGAATATGCAGATAAGCAATAGCCTAAAGTGCTGCACATTACTCCGTCAAATATACGAGTATATATATATGTATGTACATATGTATGTATGTTTGTATGTGTAAAGTGATTGAATTGAGCGCCCTAATGAATTGAAGTCGATTGTGATTAGAATTATTTTGTGAATCCAATTGAAATTTTTGCAGCTGAGTGAGTGAAAGCAATGCAAGCCAAAGGTTTTAATATAGAATACTTCATTTAGTACGTATATGAATGGTAAGAGCATGCACTCAGCTGTAGGAAATGTTTCTTTACTTAGGAGCTTGGAGTAAGTGGAGACATTATTTGTGGAAGAGAAGAGTATGGGAGTATAAGTGGCTTGAAGGCATCACAACTTGTCATGCGATATGGTAAAAGATTATGTACAATAATTTCCAGCTTATATTTGTTCTAAAGAAAATTTTTAAAATTTTATTTTATCATGGTTATGCTCAGTATTAGCTTTCATCTCATTACGACATATGTGTCTCTTCTTTCTGTTTTCTAAACAGTTAAAAGTGGAGGAGGTGGTTCAGTTATTATACGACAAATCTAGTTCTTAATGTTGTCTAGTTAACTGTTCCAACTTGAACTACTGATCCATGGCGTCCCTAATATACGTAATTTATATATCCCACTAACATTAAGGTAAGGCCGATAACCTGCGATAGGTTTAAAATATATTCTTCCATGCGTCTTTTAAGTGGGACGCCTGGTGTGACAGACAATGGCGATTTTTCAGCACTAAAAAAATTACTGAAGAAATTATTTTAAAATGGGTTAATTCAGCTCTACCAAAATCATCAAATTTGAACGGACTGGAGAGATGTGTCGAGTTCTCTTGCTACCTCTCTAACACTTGTCTGACGATTTTCTAGCACCATATCCTTCAAATTTTTAATATTTTCAACAGTTGAAGACACCGAAGGCTGTCCAGGCTTGTGTTTTTGATAAAACTGTATCATCGTATGCATGATTCCGTACACGAAATTTGGTTAGAAATACAAAATTTGAGACAAACTGGTTGATAGAACGGTCCCATATGTGGTATACATTACAAGGGGGATTTAACAATTTCCGGCCGCTTTTTTGTCACAATATATGTGGCAGATATTTGGCAAATGGCGGGACTATTTTATATTTCGGAGGCTTGCAAGTTTGAGGGTATACCAAAGTCTTATATAACTAGACGATATTAAATTATTATGTCTTTTCAAAACCCCATTAAATTTTCATTTGAATTCTTTAAGGTTTTCTTAAATTTCTTTCATGATATTACTGAATACCCGCGTCGTTAGTTCTGCTTTCTCCAAACTGGACAAGGAAGCTAAGCAAATGGGTCTGGCAGTGAACGACGGCAAGACGAAATATCTCCTGTCATCAAGCAAACAGTCGTCGCACTCGCGACTTGGCTCTCACGTCACTGTTGACAGTCATCGTAGATAACTTCATCTATTTTGGAACCAGTATCAACACCACAAAAATGTCAGCCTCGAAATTCAACGCAGAATTACTCTTGCCAACACAGGTGCTACTGTGGACTGAGTAGGCAATTGAGAAGTAAAGTCGTCTCTCGACGAACAAAAACCAAACTCTATAAGTCACTCATTATTCCCGTCCTTCTATATGGTGCAAAGACATGGACGATGACAATATCTGATGAGTGGACGTTGCGAGTTTTCGAGAAAAAGTTCTGCGAAAAGATTGGTCCTTTGCGCGTTGGTCCTTTGCGCGTTGAACCCCGCCCCCTACTAAGTTTTTTGTACATATATCGGAAACTACTATAGCTATGTCAACCAAACTCTATAGAGTTGTTTCCTTCAGGCATTTCCATATACAGCTCAAAAATGGAAGAAATCGGATAATAACGTCGCCCACCTCCCATACAAAGGTTATGTTGAAAATCACTAAAAGTGCGTTAACCGACTAACAAAATATGTCAGAAACACTAAATTTTACGGAAGAAATGGCAGAAGGAAGCTGCACCCAGGATTTTTTTTAAATTGAAAATGTGCGTGGAGTCGCCCACTTATGGGCCAAAAACCATATCTCAGGAACTACTAATCTAATTAATTTTACAGCAAACTAAAAGAATATGTAAATGACGGATAATGAAATCTCGATTATCACTTTATCATGCGAGTGTATAAAATGTTCGGTGACACCCGAACTTAGCCCTTTCTTACTTGTTATAATTGAAAATATTAATATTGTTCTTCCCGAAATCTGTATAATAGGTATAAAGGGTCTTCCAACGAGAACGATATGATGTTAAAAGGATATAAAACAAAGATAACAAGGACCACCATGCGTTCGATGAAAGTAGAGATCGTCTGCATTGCTTTTATCCAATTTCGAACAGAAAACATCGCGTTATAACGCTCGATATTAATGGTAATAGTTACCCGATGTGCCTCAAGACGTTGTCATACCACAATCCACATCAAATGGTAAATTTTCGGAGATGAAATTGCGTTTCCTAAAACACACGAGCATTTGACTAATCCCAATAATGAACATTTTTATTGTTGACGAAGCTATTAAGCCAAAAATGATCCTCATTTTATTTCAATGGTTTTTGCGAGAACGTGAAGAAGCGTAGTAACTTTGCAAAATTTCTAAGCGTTGTACTAAAGTGAAACGTGGCAAGACGAAATGCTTACTAAACACACTGCCAAAATTTGACACAAATCCGCAAACAAACATGGCCTCCCAATTGGTAGATTATGTACCCATTTTACTTCTGCATTAAAAGCTTTAAAATAAAAATGTTGTAAATACTCGAAATTGTTATGTCTTTTGCATTGAGAGGTAAACGATAATAGGCTCAGTAGAATAAAATAAAATAAAATAACTCTTTGCTTTTGTTAGAAAACGCTTTAATGGAGCGCATTAAATGAGAGTCGTCGTTTATTACAATTTACGCAAATTTCAAATTCTATGCCCATATTCATATTTCATAATAATGCCAGACAATTTATTTGCTTTTTAATGTGCACGAATAAACGAAAGCCACAACGCAAACAACAAAGTGCCTCCTTATAGTAACCACTTCACTCGTGCGTCTCTATGAGTGTGAGTTTTGATCTGCTAAATGCCGGGTGCTTGGGCTGGATGCTGGTCGAGGTGCTGGCGCTGGCATGTTTATCTCGTCGTATGCCGAGCCACAATGAAATGGCAAATAATATCGAAGCATAAAATCAAAAAGATTAGCATGTTTATTGGCTACTGTTAGCCAGTCGAGCAAACGCACACAACAACGAAGACTCTTACACGCACACACACGCTTACAACCATGACATGAGCGTTTAAGGATGCTCAAAGCCTGCTTGAGTTGGCTAAACGCAATAGACGCTCACACGTCCGGCATATTGAAGATTTTTGTTTATAAATAAATGGCAAATTTATGCATAAATAAGTATGTGTGAGTGCGCACGCACACATATGGGGGCGGCCGAAGTGCTGCGTTCTAATCGAATATGCTCGTTTGGGGGCAAAAAATGAACGGCCATAATGCGGGCGGCGAGAGCAACGCCAGGCAATAAGCCGAATCGAGAACAAAACCAAATATTTATTTAGAAATTTATGCGCAAATATATATGCAGGCAGGCATGTGTGTGTGTGTGGGTGTGCGTGTGTAGCTGAAAATGCGAGCTGTTGATTGAGTCGTTGCGGCGGCGCTCCAAAGGCGCCGTTAGCCCCTTCTTAGCCGCTTGGCTTTGCTTTGGAGCTTGTAAATTGCATTTGTGATTTAACCAGGCTTTATGTGTTGCTGTTGTTGTGGTTGTTGTTGCGGATTTGCTACAGCCATAAATGGGAGTTTAGAGAAATTTACATTTTTATGACTGACCCCCAACGGCAATAAACCGAACAAGTAGCCACTTTGTATTTCGAAACAGTTAAAATGGAAAATGGTCCGATGGTTAGCAATGAGATCCCGCCGCACTGAGGCATATTTGCTGCTTACCACTGTGGCATGTGAGGAAAAAAAATTAGAAATAATAATATAACAGTAAAAAAGTAAACACAAAAATCAGCCGAAACAAAAATTTATGCTGATGAAATTACGTTTTCGCCCTTTATAGCTAAAACTTTTCTATGTATTCGTTATAAAGTGTGTAGGTGTGTGTGTGTGCTGCGGCGCTTTGCATTCTCCAGTTGTATTATGACTGAATTTATTGCAACTTGGGGACGTTCGTTGAATGGCAACACACAAAAGGAAAAGCAGCATAATTTCTATGCGCATAAAAGTCAACTCGTCACACACACACACACACTCATAAACACATACATATAAGCACATGCATATTTGCTTGAGCCTACATATGTGTTGTATATTATTAAATACCCTGTGGACCCGTATGTGCTGAAAATTTTCCTTATGCACACACACACACCCACACATACACATGCACACTCATACTCTTCCTCGTATATATATTTTTCTACCTCACATGACTATAGAAATCCTAGTATGCGCTTGTTTGGGTTATAGGCTTTTGCATTGGGGTTGTGCTCGCCACGGCGTATGCGCAATGCACGAGGCAGCCTTGTTGCAATCAACAACGTTTCCAAAAAAAGGTGAAATCAGCATTCAAACTCAGCCGCTGCGACTTTTATTTGCTGCTTTGCTGCCAACAAACATGCCTATCCAAGACATGTTAAAATATTTGATTTTCCTTTTGTTGAAAAACGCTGATTGGGTTGAAGGTTTCGTTTGCGCAACATTTTCTCGAGTTTCCACCGTGAAAAGCGGTCTCCTGAGATTGGCAGTAAAGTTGAGTAGCGAAAATACAAATTTATATTTTTATTTTTTTAGATGAGCGAATTCGCAAACAATTTTGTTTTTGGTGGAGAGGTGCAAAAAGGTGAGATAAGGGTAATATTTAACTTTGAATTAAAAAAAAGCTTCTGATAGAAAACTGCGATTATAGTATATTTAATTAAAGGGTGATCCATTTTGAAGTTCCCTACATTAAAAAAAAAAAAACAAGAAAAAACGTTAAATTCAGCTGCACCGAAGCTAATATACCCTTTACAGGTGAATTCCTTTCAGTAACTATGTTTATGGAAGCTATATGCTATAGTAATCCGATCTGAATAATTTTTTCGGAGATTATATACCCACCTTAAACAGTAATCCATGCCATTTCGTGAAGATCCACGTCAAATGTGAAAGTTTTCCTTACAAAAACTTGATTCCGATCGTTTAGTTTGTATGGTAGCTATATGTTATAGTGGTCCGATATCAGCAGTTCCGACAAATGAGCAGCTTCATGAAGAGAAAATGACGTTTGCAAAATTTCAAACCTATATCTTAAAAACTGAGGGACTAGTTCGTATATACACAGACAGACGGACATGGCTAAATCGACTCAGCTCAACATACATACTGATCATTTATATATACATATACTTTAAAGGGTCTCCAACGCTTCCTTCTGGGTGTTACAAACTTCGTGGCAAACTTAATGATGACTTGTTTCGACTAGTAACTGGTGAATGACATGCGGTATGGTTTGCTTTAATGCTTGAAACTAAGCGGTACTACCAGCATAGACTTTAGACTTCTCTCAATAAATCAATTGATTGATACGATATGTGGGAAGGGGCGCCGTCTTGTTGAAACCAAATATCGTCGAAATCACGAGCTTAAATTTTTTCTGGATGAAATGACAGCTTTTGAAAATTTTCAGATTGCTCTTCGTCACAAATATGAAAATTTTAATTGTTTAACCATTGAGCCAGAGAGCCACAAATGGGCCTCGTCGGTGAACAAAATTTGGCTCGAACACGTCTTATACTCTTGGAACTTTTCAAGAGCATATAGAGTGAAGAATTGTCGCTTAGAAAGATCGAGCGGATTCAGTTTTACAGTTCAAGCTCTCGATTTAAATGTGTCAAGCCGTTCCGTCTGTCAGTTTGAGTTCTCAATATGGGTGATAGTGTTGCGAATAGGGATAAGGGAATAAGTGACTGTCCTGAACTTACTAGGCGACAGTTTTCACTAAATTTTCGATTTTAAGAGGCGATTAGTGGTCACTCCAGAAATCGGAGGGTAGAAAGTAAAAAGGAGGGAGAAATGATGTTGTGACAACACAAGCTTCAAAACTATTAACCACACTCACATGAGATTTTAAAAATTACCTCACAACAATCTCGTTTCACTAGGAACAGCTAAAATATTTTAACTTGCTGAATACCGAAATACTTAAAATTAGCTATTTAGCTATCGATCAGAGTAATTATTTCGATTCCCAGAGCTCGTAAGCGAATCTTTGTTCTTTGCGTTCACATGTATTCAACACATCTTTCAGCTGTCGTTGATCAGACTTCATACATTAGTTACAAAGCAGTATACATAGCGAAATTTTACAAGGAATGGCAAATCGATTCGTTAAACTAAGCCAAACTTGTGCTCTGGCAGTGATTATAGTGGTGTATTTTGCCTGCATAGCCAGCTAGGTAAGAATCGTCGGACATATTGAGACTTAATATGTCTCGACCGAGTATTGTTCTCTGCACAGCTCCTGACGTGACCTTTAAATGTCGGTCCCTCAGAGGTTTTATACAGCAAAATTCATTTTCCCAAAGTGCTCCTGACTATTACGTTGAGGTATGTGGGTATTTTAATGTTTTTCTCTAATGCTTCAATCATGTTTTTCTATCGAGCTCTGCTGTGGGTGATACGTAACATCGCTCAGGGTGTTGGGTAAAACCACTCGTCTGAGTTTGCTGCACTCTCTTTGCGGCTCTTTCACACTCCTCACGATATTTTCGATTTTCTCCAGTGTTGATTTATTAAGTCCTAAACTGTATTGTTTGGGTGCTAAGTCGCTTGCCGTCACGATTGCTTCTTCTATTCTTGGTTTCAGCAATCTTTCGAGCAGCAACCAACTGCATGAACCATTCAGATGGGCCTGTTTGTTGATGGGCTGTTTGATTTTCATTATCCTTTTTTAATTAACACGAGCTGTTGTCTTCTACTAATATCTGTAAATACACCGGTTTTGAGGCAGGTATTGGACATTTCTATGTGCACGTTTAAGCGGATTTCGGTTAATATCTGTAGTACCTTTGCTGGTATGCCGTCAGGTTCAGGTGATTTGTTTGCCTTCAGTTTCTTTTCCGCCAGCTGCAGCTCTTCGATGGTAAAGAAGGGTGCATCGTCTTGTTTCCTCCATTCTTATTTTATGTTTAGGGAATAACGCTTTAACAATTTCATCCATTTTATGTGCATTCAGTGGGAGTGTTAGGGCCCTGCTACCTAAATTTTTTATAAAGCGTTACGATGACATTGACATAGTTTAGCGAATTAATAGAAAGCTGCAACGCTGGCTAGGTCTTGTCGTCCGTATTAATGGAAACACTTCAGCTCCTTGAGTATTCGACCCTGTACCCGCCGGGGGAAGCAGAGGATGACCTTTACTCCGTTTAAAAGACCTCACCGATATTTTTTTTATACGCAATTTAAGGCCGATGTTTAGATCAAAAATCGATTTTTTTTTGAGAAATCGCCAATTTGTAAAAAAAGTTTATTTTGCTTATTGCTTCTATTAATTACTTGATTTAACATTATTTTAACGAAATCTGTTTGGTTTTTTAATTTCAGAGGATCCAGTTCAGAGACATAGTGACCACCGCAAAACGTCTGTTTTGAGAGGAGCTCCCGGAGATCAGCTGTAGTTCCTTTCCAAATAAATATTTTTACTAATATTCTTCTTCTTAATTGGCGTAGACACCGCCTACGCGATTATAGCCGATACCAATGAAAGCATTTTTACTAATATAAGTCTTAAAATACCGTTAGAAAATTTCTTGATCAATAAATTTAAAAGATTTCTCAGAAAAATTTTGGAAAATTCGCTTTTTTCGATCTTGAAGTCTCATTTCCTGGATATTTGCTCCAATACGTTATGTTTGCTTTTTTTTGCTTTAAAACTCGCTAAGTTCGGAAAGATAACCTTTGAGATCGAATTTATTGTTGCTTTATATATTCTATCAACTAAGTGTTTGTTACTCGCCTAATAAAGAACGAAGTTTAAGCTTACTTTTGAATAATATATGTAAATTCTTGCATAATCTTAGCTAAACTATATCTCTTCTTGACACTGAAAAGAGTAGTATTATATTACGCCTTTACTAAGTTTTAATGCTGACTGAAATTAATGGATTTCCGCACGATCCGCTGTTGCCACAGTCATTTATGTTGACAAGGTCAAAGGCTTGAATTGCAGGCGCATCTATTATGTACATTTCAACAAAACGGTGGATTACATTTGCATTACAATATCGAAAACAATTACAACAACAATTGTTGAAGTATATACAAAAGTATTTGATTTAAATTTCGCGCATTCAAATTCGCGCGGCGCGCATTATTCATGCGCCTGTGAGCTACGCCTGTGCAGTCGCGTGTTCGGCAGACACTTCACGCTGACTCAGTGAACGCCCACTACTCACACGCAATAACGACGACGACGACGTGGTGATTTTTCAACCCAAAGCACACATACATATGTATAAATATACTGCGGACATGTATGTATGTACTCGCGTGTGTGTGTGCATACATTAAACACTTTTACAAACTTCTTTAGTGCCTTTTATGCTTGATGGCGTGGGTGATTGCAACACGCCACTTGACAAGGCCAGGCAGTAGGCGCTGAGCCACACACAGTACTGCCACGCTGCCACATACAGCTCTAGTGTATTCTAGTTGCGGAGTCGCGGAGCAAATCTTCGCTCGCCGGAGTCTCCTATGCGCCTACGTGTGTGCGCATGCGTGAATGCAGCCAATTGATTGCAATTTTGTTTGCTTAACAAATGTTTTCACTGCCGCCGTCGCTGCTGCAATTCAATTTAATTCAATTTCTTGCTTTGCTGCCAGCGTTCTTCGTGGAAAAACAAGAACGCTGTGATTCTACTTACGCAGCACACACATGTCGACATAAGCCGCACATACATATGTATGTGTAGAATATCGCATCAACTCAGCTCACTCAGTACCAGAGGCCTACATACGATTATGTACTGACATCAGTTTTCCGCTGCAAATGTCCACTAGTTTTTTCGCGTTCGCTTTTGGCTCTCATTGCTGGGCGCACTTTTAAAGAGTCCTACAAGTTGTTCCAGCTCACATATGAGGCATCTGCGCGTACACGCTGTTTGGCGCTGATGAAGTGGTTGTT
The DNA here is from genome assembly GCF_016617805.1 of Bactrocera tryoni. Classification (NCBI taxonomy): domain Eukaryota; kingdom Metazoa; phylum Arthropoda; class Insecta; order Diptera; family Tephritidae; genus Bactrocera; species Bactrocera tryoni. The sequence goes on along the minus strand of NC_052502.1, from coordinate 6,790,340 downwards.
GCAACACGCAGTTTTCCGTGTTGCCTGTCAGTTTAGGATTAGTGCAAATAAAGTTGTCTGACATCGCAACTTTAACAGCGTTTCTTAAGTAGACCAAGTCCGCTTGGCGTTTATGAAAATGTCGGAGGAAAGTGCAGCTATTAGTGTTGTTCAAGTGAGTAAGTCCCTTTGTTGGGCGGATGGGAGGATTTCGCTTTTGTTATGACATTAAAGCGTGTCTAAGCTGAAGTTAGTAAATTACGGCGACGCTGACTTTTGGCAATGCACATGAATCAGAATATAAATCTTGTGTCTGATGGATGAATGCAAAGAGGTGGTTATGATCATGGTTTTATCAAGTCGGATAGTTTAGTTTAAATTAAGTAACTAATGACCTCGGAATCGGAAAAAAGTAATAGAATAGCTTGTACAATGAGGAGCGCCGTGTCGCAGTCGAGAGAAAACAGACTGCCTACCTTGCAACGTTATGAAAACGTTGGAATTCCCAATCGAGGACCATGGGGGGACGTTCCAGTGCCCAACCATTACGAACTTTGATTAGCATTTATCCGTCTGAAGAACAACAAAGCGGCTGGAGCCCATGGATTGCCGGTCGAGCTATTCAAATAGGGCGGAGAAGAACTGAGAGCATACATCAGCTTCTTTGCAGAATATGGTCGGACGAAATCATGACCGATCTTTGGAATTTAAGTGTACTCTGCTCAATCCACAAAAACGGAGACCCTACAATCTGAGCCAACTACAGTGGGATATGCCATCTCAACATTGCACATAAGGTTCTGTCGAGCGTATTGCGTGAAAACTGAAGCCTCCCTCAACAAACTGATTGGATCTTATCAGCCTAGCTTTAGAAAATCTACAATCGACCAGATTTTCACCCTTCGCCAAATCTTGGGAAAGACCCGTGAGAAGAGAATCGACACACATCACATTTTTGGAATTTCAAAGCTGCTTTTGACAGCACTCTATGACTGAATTTGGTATCTCCGTTCGTTTGAGAAAGACCTCTCCTAACCGTTCGATTCCAAACGAGGTTTGAGAAAATTAAACTCCCTGTCGTGCGAATTCTTCATTCTACTCCTGAAACGATGAGCTGTACGAGATATACGACGTCAGTGACATAGTTCGGCGAATTAAGAGACAGCGGCTACGTGGGCTGATCATGTGGTCCGAATGGATCAAAACTCTTCGCCTCTGAGAGTATTCGTCGCATTAGCCGCCGGGGGAGGCAGAGAACAGGAAGACCAACACTCCGTTGGAAAGACCAGTTGGAGAAAGACCTGGCTATACTTGGAGTTTCCAATTGGCGTCAAACTGCCAAACTTGAGAACGACTGGCGCGCTATTGTAAACTCGGCTATAACCGCGTAAGCGATGGCTATGCCAGTAAAGAAGAAGAGTGATTTCGAAGTGTTCAAAAAGGTTCATTTTCAATTCACTGCGTGCCGACTTTGCAAGAGTTAGAGATTTAACCATACATCAGTAAATCGCAAGAACACAGCGGTGCTTTTATTTGTTTCCATTCTTCAGCAAATGGGCTGAAGTATCTGATTTATACAACTTATCAGCTCTGTCGGTAGATCTACTTTAATTATGATCCACTTGGAGGAAGTATTTTGGAATTAAAGTAAGTTCGAGAATTGCTGAACGACCAGGCCCACTGCCATTTATGAATCCAGCTTCTCTGAACATGAGGGCACCACAATTGCTAATGAGAGTTGCGCTTTGAAAACTCACTGGTTTCGTCGCGATCGAAGTCTTTTCCAGTGTCTTTCTTCACACGCAATTTCCATGGGAGGTAAAAGTTTGTCTATGGTTTCTTAGAGACGAAGAGTTGCTTTTAGTGGGAGACAAATGATTCCTCGCTCCACTACTCCTAAAGTATAAGGCACATCTTTCTTTCCGGCTATATCCTTAAAATTGGGTTTTCATGGGAGCTTCTTATATATGTAAGATGTGTCCTAAATACTATTCGCCGGACGGAGACATATTCGTGGAGATGGAAAAAGAGCTTCCGGAATTTTGTAATTCCTACTTAATAACACAGATTCAGTCTCATTAGGTTTTATAATGAGTTTAATTTCAGTTGTTCAGGTCTGTTGCGATACATACGCCGTTTTGGAAATTTTTCTTCAACTAGGGGAGCTACAAAAACTGTCAAGGCAATCATGCGGCAGTAAGTCTTCTCAAGGTTTTCCAGAATGCCTTTATGTAAAAAGGAACCTGAGTGGTCGCAAAAAAACTCCTACTGTGGCTAAAACTTTTTCTATTCCTTAACGGTCGTTGAGACTGAATAAATTCCCTATTTAATTTTAGCCCTGTGTTTCCTCAGTAGAACTCTGCAACTCCATAACAAACTGACTTTTTTTGGGACACGTGGCTTAAGCAAAGTTTGCTACTTGCATTTTTAAGAAGACTTTTGTTGGCATGAAAACTCAAGGGACCAAATTCTGCATAACTTTACTACAATCTTCCCAAAGCTTCAATAAAACTTAAAGTAAATTTGTAAATTTTGTAAACCTTTCTAATTAACATCAGATTTTCTTCAGTAAAGGACTTCTTGCATTTATATTTGTTTCTAAACAACTTCTCCTGCCAAAAGACTTGTTAAAGTCATAATTTGATAAATTTTTCCAATCAAGTTAATTCAGTGATAGTTTGCTGATAGTTTGTTGTTCGTCATTGCAATTTGAAAATCAAATTACGTGACTTACTTGCTAAATAAGCAAATACTCTAATGACCACTCAGAGCTTCCTACCAACCCACACACACCAACCAACACTCACCTTCATTTGCATTATCAACAAGAGTTTGGGTTCCAGCAGCAGCTTCAGCACCGACACCGGCCACAGAATCACTGCGGAACTTTGATTTTTGTTTCTATTTAACTTGCACTTTTCCTTGGATTTTGTTGATGAAGTGAACGAGCGCCAAAGAAGTAAGCAAACAACTAGGGAACACCAAAAACCAAAAAATAAAAAACCGAGAAATGAAAAATATTAAAGGAAAACTAAAAATGCAAATACGAATTCTACAAATTTCTCCTTCACTTCTGCTGCTGCAAGCAACGAGATGCCAACAAAAACAAAAAAGTAAGTAAGAAGAAGCTTCTTACCCCAAGGAATGCAAGCAGTAACTATCATGGTATATGTAAATGAAAATAGGTCCATGAAAGGCAAAGCAAAAGCAAGAAGCGACGCTCGAGGAAAAAACCAGCCAACTTTCCATATACTTACTTACTAACCGCCAAAAGTCAGTAAACTGCCAAAGCAAATTGCCGAAAAAGAAGAAAATAAATTTGCATATGGCTGCTGTTGTTGTTGCTTTTTGTATGTAGTTGCTCAGGTGCGAGGCAGGTGTCAGTGTGAGCACTACTGCGCTGTTGGAAAAGTTGAGGGAGCTTTAGTTGTCCTGCAGCTTTTCGTACTTTGGCAAGAGCGCTGAAGGGCGAGCACAGAAAAAGAGCGCCTTGAGAGATGCGCGCAATGCCCCCGAGGAAGTCGTTAGTACTCGTACATGCTAAGCAAGATTTTCTTTCATCCTTTATGGGGAGAAAAACTTAGACGATGCATTGAAGGAAATAATATAGAAGTAAAAAATGTATATAAAAAATTTAAGACTCTTCAAGCTATCCGGGGAATGCTTTAAAATGTGTTGATCGAGCAGATATTTCAAAGGAAATAGACTCAGATAGAGATACATTTCTACTTTTTCTTCTCATGATTGAATTAATAGGAAAATACCCTTAAGTTTTGAGTCGGATCAATGGTGCAGCACAGGAACCTTATGAACCTTAGAATCTATTTATCCATATACATATCATTTTATATTCTTGCAACCAGTTGCTACAGTGTATTATAGTTTTTTTCACATAAAGGTTGTATGTATCACTTAAAACTAAGAGAGATAGATATATGGTCCATCCGTCCGTCCATCCGTGCAAGCTGTAACTTGAGTAAAAATTGAGTTACCTTGATGAAACCTTGTATGCAAGTTCCTTAGAAAAAAATTTGAGATACTAGATGGGCGTAATCATAATAATCCCCTTATAGTATGGCACCTTTTGATAAAAAATGTCCAAGTCCAACCAAAACTGGTCAAGACCCCAGGTACCAAATATGTGAACATCGGTATCTATAGTTGACATGTGACCGAAAATTTTCGTTCAATGTATGGGATATGCAATTGAAATTCAGAGTTACATTTTTCTAATAATAGTATCTCTGTGCATAAAATATGGGTTGATTAGGGTCCATACTTGCCTGAGCCGCCATATATCTAATATAAAGATTTTCGAACTTCAGAGTGACTTAATACCGCATATATCGGCCAATATGTGAGTTATCTCAATGAGATTGGGAGAGCGTGTTTTAATCATGACAGTGTATCTTTGTGCCTAAAATTGATAAATTAGAGCGAAAACTTGATCCAGGATTTTCGCACATCCGGCTGACTTTGATTATTAGTAATTGTATGTAGGGTAACTTGATGATAATAGTTAATGGATGATATCGGGCCGATACTAACCCAACTCCCACATGCTACATATAATGCCTTCGTTTTTTTAACAAATCTTATGCCGAATTTGTCGGGCAGTATATGAGTTATATAGAGTACATGTATATGTATGTAAAATTTCTTAGATTCCGATCCTCTGGTTGACGTTTTACATCTTGAGGTATTTCCCTGGCTTTAATTCTTGCATATCCCTTCCTTATTTGTTATAATATGGGTTTGTCCGTGTCAAAGCTTTACGGTAAGACCACTTGTTGTCGGAGAATACTTTTGAACTGTCTAATCGAGAGGCTTGGATACCAAAATCAACCAATAGATGGTACCAAAGTTGCCAACCGCGAAATGGTCGCTTTTATGAGAGTGCTGAAATGCCAGTGCCAGTGTACAAGATCACGGTAGAGAGCGGTGAAGATTGTCATGTAGGTACTAAATATTTATATAGTCTATTACCAAAAAGAATTTGTTATTCGAAATCTAATCAGCTGAAGCAATTAACTTCGGCTCGATTGTCTGAATAATAGATCGAGTAGATCGTCAATTGTCAGATTTCGCATAAAGGTTTTGTGATTATATATCTTTCAACAATCGCTTGCGTTGTGGTTATATCGAAGGTTATCGGAAACACGAAATCTTTACCACGTAAACGTATATTATTCTAGTTTTCTTTTCAAAATTTCTTCGAAGGAACAAAGGATAAGGATAAGCAATGACGGTTGATCTAGACTCCGAAAGTAACCAATTGATTTGGGCTCACAACATTCGAGGTAAGGTTCCTACTAAGCTAAGTCTAATAAGCTTGCATGACTGAATACCCGGTTCATTGCTGCTTTTGGTGCCATCGATATTAAGTACAAAAGTCTTAAAAGAATAACAAGACATCCTTGTTCAAATGCGGTACTGAAGAGTAAATATATGTATATGGTACATATGTATGAACACTTATGTAAATAAAAAATTAAAAATTCGAAAAATAAATCACGGTGACGCCGACACAACTACCAACAACAACGATAATATGCACAAAGCTAGAAAATTGAAACCAAAACGAGGTAAACGTACGGCTTACCTGCAAATACCTTGCAACAGATGAGGGAAACACTGTGTGGCAAGCAGCAGTTTGTGAAAAAGTCCAAAAAGATTACAAAAACAAACCTAAAAAAACGGTAAGAACATTCGTAAGCTACAAACCCGTCAAGTTGTTGAAAAATCCTCGAGCTATAAGAAAACAGCACAAATCACTGCAAAACCGAGCGAACTACGAGCAAAAAGTGGCACAGGAAGAAGAAGAAAAATGGCGCAAGCAGCGACAAATCAAAGTGTTGCAAAGCTCCACTTTTTGGCAAAACAAAAATGCAAAAGTTATTTTTATTTACCTTTTCTTCGCACCACCTCCCCATATGTAGAGAGAAGGCTCCTTACAAATTACACAGTTAGGGTGTTGTAACCGTAGGTGCAGCAATAAAAACAGCAACAACAAAAGCAGCAATGTAAGTCTGTAAGTATTTGCAACATGACTTATCCGCTGCAGCCGTAAGTAATTTACAAATGACGCGAAACTTAGGGTGATGCAACAAAGAAATACAAGCAACAATGGCAATAACAACAATGGTGCGGTGCCAAAATGTGCCATAAATAAGAGGAGAGAACAAGAAGATATATTGCAAATCTGGATAAATTTGTTGTCGTCAGTGTGACGACGCTGGGAATTGTGGCAGTTTTTTCCATGAACCGTGTGTGTGAGTTTGTGTATGTGCTTGTGGCAAAAGCTTAGCTGAGCAATGACCTGGGAAGTTAAAATGCAGAGGCAGGTATTTAGCAGTTGGCAACAGGATTCGAGGATTCGGTTGGGATCGGCGGGGATGCCATGCTGTTCAGATGAGTTTGTGGTGGAATAGGAATTCGAATGTCAAGTTCTTTAAGTTTTGTCTATCAAATAGTGAGTCTAAATTTAAATTTTTTTCTATCATCTTTCCATAAATGTTTTTGTTCCAAAATAGCAAAGCCTTTTATCAAGCTCAGAATATTTCCGGGAGGTATTGTGATATATGTAAGACATTTCTAAAATATTTCTTTACAACCACTTGATTTCGATCGTTCAGTTCGTATAGCAGCTATACGCTATAATAATGTGGTCTGAACTATTTCATTAGAGGCCAAGTTTAAGAGTGCTATGTCCAATTTATGGTCGTCATAATCGTACTGTCAGATAAAAATTGAGCGTCTAGTGAAAAAATTTAATCCACAGGCATAGTACAGAATGTTGCCGTGCCAGTGAGACAAAGAAGTGCTGTTGTGTCGAGAATATTTTTGTCGCTAGCACATCAATTCCCTCAAACGTCGCACTCAAGCATTGGGCATCTCTGTGACGTTTTTGTGGCGAATTTTGTGAAAAGATCTTGGCCCACATTCTTACAAGATCAAATTGACGCAAGAACTGAAGCCGCTTGACCACCAGAATCGTCGTATGTTCGTGAATTGGGCTGAGCAACAACTTGAAAATGATCCGGATTTTCATCGAAAAATCATCTTCATCAATGAGGCTTACTTTTGGCTGAATGGCTTCGTCAATAAGCAAAATATGCGCTATTGGTCAGGCAGCAATCCACACGTACTACCTGAGTCACTATTGCCGAAAAAATTACGGTTTGGTGCTGTTTATGGGCCGGCGGGGTCATTGGGCCGTACTTTTTCCGTAATGATCAAGACTGGCACGTTACTGTGAATGGGAATCGCTACCGCTCTATGATAACCGAAGATTTTTGGCCCGAATTGGATGAAATGGACTTGGACCATATGTGGTTCTAACAGAACGGCGTCATAAGCCACAAAGCGAATTGATTGATTTATTTAAAACCAAGTTTGGTGAACGTTTTATCTCAAGAGGTGGCCCAGTCAATTGGTCGCTTCGGTCGTATGATTTGACGCCATTTCCTGTGAGGCTACGTAATGTCTATGGTCTTTGCTAACAAGACAGCGACGATTGGTGAACTTCGTACGAATATCAAACGTGAAATTGCAGCAGCATCGGCCGATTTATGCTTGATAACCGTCGAAAATTGGGCTCAGCGTCTGGACTTCTGCAAGGGTGACCGTGTGTGTGTAAGAGAAATCGAGTTCCATACATAATGGCATCGAAATTTTGAAGCGCTCTTATTGAAAACCCCGGTACAATAATTCGTGCCAAATTTCTTGAAGATATCTCGTCAAATGAAAAAGTTTCCATACAGGCACTTGTTTTCGATCGTTTAGTTTGTACGGCAGTTATATGCTAAAGTGATTTGATATCGGAGGTTCTGAAGGATGAGCAGCTTCTTAATGAGAAAAAGATGTGTGCAAAATTTCAGATCGTTATCCCAAAAACTGAGGGACTTTTTCACGGATTTACAAATTTTGTGAAGTTTCTGACGTTTCCTTTTGGATCTTACAAACATCGTGGCCTAGTATAACCTTTTCAGAATATAAAATTTATAGATGCATATGTAGATGGATAGATAGATAGAAAATCTGTGCCGAGTCCAATTGGTCCAAGAAGACAGAAAGAGAAATACATATCTTTTATACTTCTTTTCACCTCATCTACTAAAAATAACTCATGGCCGTACCAGTCTACACACCGACTGGTTCGATAGTAGGTAGTAATCTGCAACTACACATATCATCACATTTCTTCTTTGCATTACTGTCTTCTATTTACCTTTTTAAGCCTACTCGCAATCCCAAATCAACGGAGCTCATTTATTGCCCAAGTAATGGGCAATTGAAGTATATGTGTATTTATTTCTCAACAGTTTTTCCTTATTCTTAGAGAGATCTGATTCGGATATCGAGGCTTCGCTGAGGGATACATACCAACCCAATACCACCTGCACACAATATTGCCATTTGCCGAGCAAATGAGCCTTCAACGACGTCGGAGCTTTCACGTCGACTCAGCGCCACTGTAGTAGAAAATAAATAAACGATTATTGTAAGCCCATTTACTTTTACAACGCAAACTTTGCAACTTTGGCACGATGGCAGCGCTCGCAATTGCCGTTATGTTAAAAATCACTCTGAAATAAAAGTATGAAAAAATTTGATGCAAGTAAACACCACTATGCTGCTGCAGTAAATAAAGTTTGCGAAAAGTTATCAACATTGACTTTTAAAATATCAACACTTCAATATGTTTGCCTCAACATTTCATCGAAAAGCGCACGGAGCTGCCACCAAAAAAAACTAAAAAAAAAATCACAAAAAATAAAAAGGAAGAAATAAAGAAGTGAAGACTTTTATAGTATAGCCGCATTACATTTTTTCACTTTATATCTTACAATTTAGCCCCTATGCGTCTCTTAAAACTTCACACACACACACATACACCTATACACATATACACGCACAGGCAGTGGCACGCTGACACACCCAGCTGGTGGGCATCATTGTGGATTTATGATAAAACTGATGCTTAACCACAAAAGAGTTTTAAACTTTTCAACACCAAAGCTCCTCAACCCCTCGCCACCTTCCCAACCGCGCACATCGACAACATGAGCTCAAAAGGAAAGCAAAAATTTCGCCGAAATGCACCTCCGATAACATTGCCCGATGCCGAGCGGTGCTTCCTTCATGCATGTATAGGTGCTGCTGTTGTTGTTGTTTCGCACCAAACGTAGTCAGGCACTAGGAAGCTCAGCACCAACTGAGCCTTTAAGCAGAACAACAACGCCAACATAACCGCACTTTATAAACTTTCGAAGTGAGGTTGTATCATACATCCGGCATCCTTCCGTTATGGCGAAAATATGCGCTCACACAAATACACACACACGCGCGCACATACGTTCGCAGTTATTCCTTCATATTTTTACCGCTGTTTCAACGGTAAGGTCTAATGGAGCGTCGTGATGGCATACGTAGGAGACCTGTTCGCGTATGCGACCCTGCCTGGGCTTGTTGTTGGTTGGGTGGCCTCTTACAAAGGATGCTGCTGTGCTTCGGCACTGCAAGCGGGTTCTCTTACATATATGAAAAGAGGAATGTGTAAACATTTTTATGAATTTTTGGGGTATATTCAGTGCCGAAACTTTTCCCCGGCAAAGTGTTGGCTTCCAGCCTGCTTTGCTGTTGCTTGTGTAAGCCCATTTGTAGACACATTTACTAGTGTATTTAATAATGCACTTTTGGGAGTAATAAAAAGATATGCAGTCTTCGGTAGACCTTGTCACGCTACAAAGTGAATAAAATCTGGTAATATGGCAAAGTTTAGGAAGCGCTGCAATTTTTCGGTAATGATTACAAATAACTCGTTGACAGGGAATTTCGGGAAAGCTTGTTCGGGTAAAATTCAAGTTATAAGCTTTGGTGTGCAACGCCATTAGATAAGAGTTGTTAAGGGGTTACATGGATTTCCTCGGGTAAACAACAGTCTTTCTTCAACAATTTTATTCTCATATAAGAAATTAAATATATTTTTTTATTGTTTCAAGCATCCATACAAATAAATTCTGAGAGTTTTGGAAAAAAACTCGGCCATTGCGACGCCATTTTCGGTGACCTCTCGCAAAATAGACGCGCCCGCGTTGGTAGGATAACTCCTTACAGGATCATCTAAGTGAAAAAATACGTGTCTTACTTAAAACCCTGACTTAAAACTTGAACAAAGGAAGAACAGAAAATTGGATTTTTAGCAAATATTTTTACAAAAAAAAATGAAAATTTCAGTGAAAACTTAGCGACATCTATTTTAAATCGTTTTAATCGAAAAAACTCCTTCGTCCGAATTCGAATTGTATCTCAAAGACATCTGCAAAATTTCAAGAAGATTGATTAAGTAGTTCTCGAGAAATCTTTCCAACCGACTTCAAACACACAGTTCCAAGAAAAACCCGTTTAAAAACTTAGGCTAGCATCCGGAGCACAAGTTCTCAAGGCTGTATCTTCGGAACTATTACTCGGATCAGCTTGAAAATTTAGCACAATATTCTGGAGGTGTTTTAGAATTTTAATAAAATAATAAATCAATTTTTTGAAACCCGTAAACCCACGTAACGCCTTAATGGAGACATTGGCATGTATTACATATAATTCAACCAATCGACCGTTCTTGATCTTATGAAAAATTGTGTGAGATCAACGAAAACAAAATTTTTTTCCAGTCAAATAATCATATAATATTGAATGTTCCCACTAATACCTATAGTTGTCTCAATCCCACGATAGATTACATGACAATCTTGCCATATCAGTTTGCGCACAGTATCAATTGTTTCTGAAACAAAAACTGATATTAGACGCGAAATTCGTCTGTGAGTGATCTTCTCGAATGAATTCACCACACCATCGGTGCTGGTTGCAATGTTGCTGAGTTATGCCACGTTGAAAATTGTAATAAATAATCGAATTATTTTCCTTTTCTGGCCGAGATGAATATTTTAAATGGCACTGGTGTGTCAAAACGTTCTGAGTCAAAAGTGGATTGGGCAGAGTACACTTAAATTTCAATTGTCCAACTTTTGTCCAATTATATTCTACAAAAAACGCTAAGACATGCCCTTATCAGTTCTTCGCCACCGTATTTTAAAAGCTAGGCCGGCAATCCATCGGCCTCCACCACTTTGTTGTTCTCTAGACGAGTAACTGCTATTCGAACTTGAAATTGCAATACCAGGGCTGCCAAATTCCGAAGAATAAAAGGCCATCTATGTAAAAAAAAAATCGTTCTAGAAAATTGTAAAATTAATATTGATGTGAACTAAGATTGTTTTAGTACTCGGTCTTACCTCTGATATAGGGCTTAGCAAAATGTAGTGTTTCTTAAAAGCAGGTGATTTTCTGTCTCTCTGTTATCTCTGGCAGTTACCGCTCAGGGGTTTTATAAGGTTATGATTATATTGCTTTCATTTCATAACATTGGGTAAAAATTTCAACACAGCGTCGTGAGAAATGATCCAAGCATCAGATATTTTTTTTACGTTATTTTTGATCGATGCCTCTCAATTTGGTTATAATCGGCATACTTTTGTAATTGGCAGTCAGGCAATTGTTTAAGAAAACATCAGAGATTATATGAGAGAAAAGCTATTTTCTCCCTACCAGACCATGCTGTGATTTGTGCATAACATTATTTTTAAAACTCCATTAATAAAAGTTAAATCGAAGTGTCTACGATTAAAAAATCGCAAAGGTTTCAATAATGGTAATAACTTTTTGTTGAATCCTTTGCTCAAAATAAGTGACATGCGATAAGAAAATAGTAAGTTTGCAGTCATAAGTGAAGTGAAGTGAGCGGGAGTTTAAAAAGTTTTTTCCGCAGCATGAAGATCAGAGAACAACTTTGCAACGTCAACTAGCGGAAGTTTGTGCACAAAAGGTTGACGGAGTTGCAGATTTCCCAAACAAGTGCCAGTGACATACATGCACACATAATTTCATATTAGGCTGCAGATAGATACCCAGCAAACAACTACGACAGTGAACTTTAAAGAGAGTACACCCGGATTATTCTCTGTAGGGTACATTGGGAAAGAGTTAGTGTTGAAAACATGCGAAATATTTAGATATCGTCACCTGAAATGCAAAATAACGTTGGAACATTTTCGGAAATGTACAGTAGCATGATTGAAACATGAAATAAAATGGAACATGAGTGAAAAAAAATTTAAAATTGATTAAAACTGGTTTATATCTGAGCGCAGAACCTGAAAATGTTGGACATAGTGAATCGTAATCAATAAGACACTCAATTTCGAATGTTTTGATGGTACGTTATTTCGCATTTCTGGTGACGACATATAGTCAAGGTATTATTGAAGAAGTTGTCAAATATTAGAATTGCTGGAAAGATGACTCGTTCGAAAAAAGTAACAACGATAACTAGTCCGTGAAAGTTATTAAAGGTAGGCGATTGGCGTTGGATCTCTTCAAAGGACTTTCTCGCATAAAAGAGGGCATATAAAAGCTTCCAAAATACCATTAATCACTTGTCTCTTTGCTACTAATCGCGGAAGCACCCCGGAATCCAGTGAAATTTTTCCCAGGCTTTATTTTTATGCTATTATGTGTGTGTCATAACCCCGTAAGTGGTGTCTAAAGAAGAATATATGTGTGCTATGTTCGTATGTATGCAAATAACAACAATATCACTACATAATGCAAAATTTGCTTGCAACAAGAAAGCCGAATAAATAACGCAAATAAAATGAAAATTGAAAAAAAAAGTTTTGCTAAGAATTTCTTGTGTGATACATCAAATATTTTTGAAGTTAAGAATTTGCTGAACTTTGTTGTTTCTTATCGTTATATATTATGTTATAATTTTAAGAGGAATAAATAAGGCTGTTCAAAGATTTGTGAATAAGAGCAATAACTAACTTCTCTGAGTACTCAGATCGGAAAATAAATGACAAGAGATCCGTCCAAAATAAGAGATCCCTTCATATCACAAAAAGTGTGTCCTTACAAAAAATCTTACTCCATCGGATATAGAATAACGATTTTTTAAAACACGGAACTATAGCAATTCTTAAGGGGTTACTTGGATGAAGGAAAAAAAAAAAATTGATAATTGAATTTTTAGCCGACATGTTTGCAAAAAAAAATTTCAGTGAAAATTTCGCAACAATTTCTTTCAAATAGTTGTAAACGAAAAAAATCCTTCGTCCAAGTCTTAAAGAGTGTATCTCAAAGACCTGTGTAAAATTTCATGAAGATCGGCTGAGTAGTTCTTCTCGAGAAATCTTGCCAAGCGACTTCAAAAACACAGGTTCCAGAAAAACGCGTTTAAAGAGGCCTAGCTAGCCTCGAGCGAACAAGTTCTCAAGACTGTCTTTTCGAAGCTATTACTCGGATCAACTTGAAATTGTAGAGAAATATTGAGAGGTGTTTTATGTATGTAGAATTAAATAAGACAATAAAAAAGTTCGATTTCTTCAAACCAGTTAACCCATGTAACCCTTGAAAGGGTGCGGAACCGGAAAATCTCTACATATGATACTTTTAGAAATAACGGATCACGGAATACTATATAAGGTTCGCATACATATAAGCATGACGAGTGAGTTGAACAACTCTTTAGTTTCATATAAAATTTCAAAGATCCAGAAAGTACATATTAACCACATTATACCCGGGCATAATAAATCGAGCCAATGCAATTTTAAACTTCTTTAGACACAGACAAACACACACCGGTGCTTTAGTTTAAAAACGAAGCAACAAAAGTGCGAAAACCACAAAGGATCGCTGAAGAGTTGAAGTGTGGAGCAACTCGTAGACAAAGTAGATACTTAAATCTAAAGATGATAGAATTCCCCAAAAAGGTAAGAGCGTGCAAAGTTTGGCACAAGCTGGCAGCGCTCGTTTACTTAGCACAGCGGGTGGTGTGCGACTTGTAAGGCACACATAAGCACTTATGGCATGTTGCATGCAGCAAATTGCATTACAGAGTTGCATGTGACTGTGGCAAAAAGCGGATGGCATAAGTTGTTGCTGCCACTAATGGCGGCGCAATGCAGCTACACATACACACGTACTGGCGTAGCAGGCGTTATGAGCTGCTCGTGTAGCAAAAATCAAAATTTCTGCGCGCTAAAGGCTTACACGCTAACACACAGGCACACACACATCGGCGGCGGTGCATGTCAAGTGTACGGGAGTTTGGTAAACGAGTTAAAAATTACCAGTAAAGGAGCCGGTAATATTTTTCATAGAATTGAGCTTCTTTTCAGCGCTTTGTCAAGTGGTTATTCACCGTCGAGCTCCTTAATGTAATCACATTTTGTCATATAAAAGTCAACAGGAATGCTCGAGGTCACAGCATGTGGGCTCAAATAGCGGCATAAGTGCCATAGTAGAAGTAGTCACTATGCGCTTTATTACTTTTTAGGAGAGTTGTCGGAGTGCATAATTTCACGGTATACTTTATCCGTTTAATTGCTGGTCAGAAATAGATTAGATAATAGTAGTTCGATCATCAATCGTGTATATGTAAGCTGCATTCAGTTCGAAAAGTAGCAAATCTAACAAACTATACCTTTGTGACCAATTTTTTATTTGAGCCATTCACAATGGTAAAACTGGTCTAAAATGTATTATACTTAACTTGGTAGTACTTAAGATAGCGGTTACACCACTTTAGTAAGACATCCGAATGCTCTCTTTTGACGAAATCAACTCCAAGCAAAGTGTGAGAGCTTTAACTGAAACTGGTCAATGATAGCGACCATAAAAATGACGAATCGAAGGCAGTTGTAAGTATTTAATAATTAAGTTTACAATTGAGTATGAAGGTAAAGTTCAAAATTCAGAGCTTAATTTTCAAGATGGGGTACCAGTAATTTTCCAGTTTGAGATCTTAAATATGGTTATATTTTTTCTGTTCGAGAATCACTCACTATTATATGGGAGGTTTCACCGATTTCAGACATTTCCATCATTAAATTGTAATACTTGTATAGCCCTGTCAGGGTTGTGCGCTGGGTTTGAGAGCTCCTTTTAATGACGACCAATGTGAAAACGCATTAAGGATAACGATTTAAGGGTATGCACCTTGAATGTTCGGTCCCTTAATTGGAAAGGTGCCGCTGTCCAGCTGGTTGATGTCCGCGTAAAAGTAAAAGCTGACATCACCGCCGTCCAAGAAGTGCCCTGAACGTCCCGACTGAGACGAGTAGGTCCTTGTGGCATTTACTACAGTGGATACATAGAGAAGCGCAAATACGCTGTGAGGTTTGTGTTGGGAAATAGATTCGGACCGGCGGATGAACATCTAGCCACAATGCATTAAATCGAACTTATTTGACATATCGTTGATTTGCGCCCAAGCACCGACGGACGATAAGGATGATGTGACCAAAGATGTCTTCTATGAGCGCTTGGAGAGCTCCTATGAGAGCTGCCTCCGCCACACTGTCACAATTGTGCCTGGCGACTCTAACGCCAGTGTTGGAAAAGAAGGTATCCTTGGCACAACGGTCGGTAACTTCTGGCTCCATTATGAAACCTAAATGTGTTGAACCTGTTCGACTTTGCCAGGGTCCGAAATATGGTTCCTTGTAGTACCAGATTCCAGCATAGGAAAATTAATCAAGCTACCTGGTTGTCTCCGGATCCAAAAGCCACCAAACAGATCGATCATATTGTGATAAACGGAAGATACGTCGGTCGAGTTGGAAGACATTGCCGGTCGAGCTAATCAAATACGCCGACAAAGAATTGATAAGGATCATGCATCAGCTTCTTTGTAGAATATGGTCGGACGATTCTACTTTAAGTGTTCTCTGCCCAATTCACTAAAATGGAGACCCCAAAATCTGCGCCAACTACCGTGGGATAAGTCTCCTCAACACCGCATATAAGCTTCTATCGCGCGTACTGTGTGAAAGAATAAAGCCCACCGTCAACAAATTGGACCTTATCGGGGTGGCTTCAGATCTGGAAAATCAAAAACTGACCAGATATTCATTCTCCCCAAATCTTCGAAAGACCCTCTACAAGTCATACAACATCCTCTTCTAGCTATATGTTGCAGAGGCATAGACGATGACAACATCTGTTGAAACGGCGTTACCAGTTTTCTAAAGAAAAGTTCTGCGGAAGATTTGTGGTCTTTTGCGCATTGGCAACGGCGACTACCGAAGTTGGTGGAACGATAAGCTGTACGAGATATACGACAACATTGACATAGAATGGGTAAAAACACTCCAGCTATGAGAGGACTCGATGCAGTAACCGCTGGGGGAATCAGAGAAAGAGGAAGACCAGTCAGAGGCTACGCTGGTCATGTTCACGATTGCGGCCTCAATTTTGGTTTAAGGCAAAAATTTCAAAAAGATTATTAATCTGTAGAAAATTCGCTATAGCGCTATAGAAGTTTTTTTTGTTTTTTTGTAATTTGACAAAATGGCGGCGGTTTGAACAAAAGGTATCAAATTTGGCCCTTTTTTTCGTAGAAAAAAATATAGAAGTTTCCATAGAAGTTTCTCTACAAATTGGAACTAGATATCTTCGAAACTCTTCCTTTGAGAGTGGAAACCGTTTTGAAAAACACCATTCTGAGTCGCTCCGTTCCCCACTCTCTTCCTTTTCTACAAGATACTATCCGATAATGCAACAAAAAAAAACTCGATACCTCGATACACTGAGACGATCCCTTAAGAATGATCATCCTTCTGACGATCTGAACCATTCGCTCTATGCCTAGTTTTTAGATTCAAAAGAGAATTATGGCTTCAGCATCGATCTGCATTTTGATATTGAATTAGTATATATAGTACATAAATGAAAAAATTATATAGAATAAGTGAATAAAGTACTGTTCATTGTTGAATAATATTAAAAATATATCCTCAATACTTCAAACTCTATCCACTCCTTTCGGCCATAAAGAGCTCACCTTAAGCTTTATAAATTGCTACCATTGGATGTACGCATACAAAAATTAGCTCAAAATAATCATACTCACTCACAAGCCAGCCTTCCTATGCAACTGATATGCAGTTGCAGTAAAAATAAAGAAATATCCATTTTATTAGATTATCAAGCCGATTAGAAAACAATTACGAAATCTCGACCGAATCCAACCTAAACATGGAAGTGCGCTGCATTAGCAATAATATTTGCATACGCTTTATTAATTTTCAAATTTCCTGTTTCAGTTTGTGCAACATTTTCGCAGCACGCACGGCAGAAGGCGCTTACTCATAAATTATGCCTGCGGCGCTGTGATGATGGTTACTCAAAGAGCAATGGACCACATGGCCATACACACATATACTTGTATATACATAATACACACTCACGAACTCATACACTGCAAAAGGATTACAGATAATAATTTCTGTGGTTTTCCTGGTCAACCACATTTCAGTGGTTGTGGCGGCCAACAACCTCCCCCCGGTTCCATTGCAAAGCGGCAGTGGGGCAAGCAGTGCTTTTAATTGACTTATAAATATTCAATAATCGTATTCGAACACATGCGCAACTGCGAAGCTGTGTTTGTGTGCGTGCATGTGGTGGCGCATATGCTTGCTGTGTTGTTGCACGCAGATTAGCACGTGTGAATGTTGAGGTGTTGCGCCAGCTGCTTGCAATAAATTCTGCTAAATTCTTAATAATTAGAATTAATCAATGGCTGCGGTGAGGTGAGGGGAAATTGCGAACGGCTTTGCAGTTGCACATAGTTTCATGTAAATATATGCGCTCATGTGCTCGTGTATGCAGCAAACAAGTTTTACGGTTTGTGGCTGGAATGTGTGTGGCGAGTGCGCTTTGTGGATTGCAACAAATGCTAGTTAATCAATAAATAGACATTATAATGTTTGCGTAAAAGTGTTTGTATGTTTGTGTATAAATAGTCTCAATTTCCTCTATGAACGCTCTGTTGACATTCACTTAACCCTCCTCAGCGCCCGCATGCCTGCGAACCGCATTCACTGGGGAGCGCTTAGGTTGTAGAGCTACCCAGTTGGCAATATGTCACGTTTAATTATGCGATATAAACATAGAGATATGATAATAGATACTTCGAAAAAATAGTCGCTAGTCGTTCTTCCTTTTTGCTATTTGGGGCCAATGGGAGATTCCAAGTGTAGCCAGGTCCTTCTTCATCTGGTTTTTCCAACGAAGTGGAAGTCTTTCTCTTCCTTTGCTTCCCCCGGCGGGTACTGCGTGGAATACTTTCAGAGCAGGAGAGTTTTCATCCATTCGGACGACGTCACCTAGCCAACGTAGCCGCTGTGTCTTAATTCGCTGAACTATATCTATGTCGTCGTATATCTCGTACAGCTCATCTATACAACGACTAGCGGTATTCGGCGTTGTCAATGCGCAAAGGACCATAGATCTTCCCTTGAACTTTTCTCTCGAAACTCGTAGCGCCGACTCATCAGATGTTGTCATCGTCCATGCCTCTACACCATATAGCAGCACGGGAATAATGAGTGACTTTTGGAGTTTCGAGAAAGGGCTTTACTTCTCAATTGCCTACTCAGTCCGAAGTAGCACCTGTTGGAAAGAGTTATTCTGCGATGAATTTCGAGGCTGACATTGTTTTTGGGGTTAATCTTCGTTCTAAGATAAACGAAATTATCTACGACTTCGAAGTTATTAGTGTCGTGGGAGCCAAGTCACGAGTGCGACGACTATTTGTTTGATGAAGGAGATATTTCGTCTTATACTCGTTCACAACCAAATCCAATCGCTGCGCTTCCTTCTCCAGTCTAGAGAAAGAAGAACTCAAGGCGCGGTTGTTGGGGCAAATGACATAAATATCATTGGTGTACGCTGTACACTCTTATAAAATATTGTATCTTCTCTAATTAACTCTACAGCTCTTTGTAGTATTAGCTTTGTGAGGATGTTGTCCCTGGGCGTTCGGATGAATGGAAGTTCACGCAAGTGAGGAAAGTTCTCTTAGCGCCTTTCACTTGGGAGTCCAGAAACGATTCTTTTACATATGCTCATGACTTCCGGTGTTAGGCCAAGTATCCTCTGGGGATGCAAAAAACATCCGCTTGAAGACGAGCAAACGTGAGAAGGCGAATCATTCCTCCAAGGGTTGCGCCCCGAATCAGCACACCTACCATGTGCAAATTTTTCCTATAGGGTACTCTAAATGGAAGCAATTATTTATGTGTGCATGTTTTCGAATGAAATTTATTTCTAATCGAAAATTTATGAGTGATTGCGAAACCACAGCAACAGTTGCAACCAATCCAGCTGATTATAGATGCGCACATCCATGCATAATCATGCAACTAGAACTCTACATCTGTAGATTACCTTAGGTCACGGCGATAGTTGGCCTCCACAGTATATAGATGGCCACATTTGGGTCGTAAATCCTGTTGTTATGCAATATGCCCAAGTGTTTGTTGGCTCATCATCTAAGGATTGTTGCTTGCTGTTTGCAGTTAAGCTTTTTGTTTGACCCATTTGCCCTCTACGAAGAGGCAATTTACATAATCATGCGTGCAGTTTTGCATAGCCGAAAATTAAGCTTTTAAATATGAGCAAAAATTGTTGTTGTCTATGAGTAAGAAAGCTGCTTTCATACGAGTTGTTTGATTTAATTGCAATGCAAGTAGTTTATAATAGATTAACTGCAGTTTGCTTTTCTGCTTGTATAAATTTCTGACCGGATATCTATGTGTTTTGTTATGTTATGTGTATATTCATAAAATAATAAAGTGCAAATTTAAGACTTAAAGCACACTGCAAGCATTTTCTTGGGACCAACTTTTCAAATGACTATTTAGGAAGTAGTGCTAGATGGACTTCGATTAGGCAAAAAAAAGTATTATTACACTGTGTGTGATGTTTCAGAAAACAAATGTTAATCGGAAGGAAGCAGCTCCCAGAAAAATTTTTTGATTGTATCCTGAACTAATTTTGCCTAGTGTGCAGGTGCATTGTCGGGTAACAAGCAGTATTAACTAGGTTTTAGAAGCTCATGATATATCACCCCCTTCTGAACCCACCAAGTACAGACCATTGCCTTCTTACCGATTCGATCTGTTTACTTAGTTGATGTTGTTGTAACGGTTATCTAGTCCCGTTAGGGTGGTAAGGTTCAGATAAATTGTAATCAATGTCATCCAACTGTAGGAAACGTGCTGTTTCGACGGGATCGGACCATAGGGTGAGGGGTGTCAGATGTGTAGGGTTAGCTGGGAGTACAAAGAGGTAGCTAAAGTCATGCGAATAGGTGTTTAACCTGCTGCAGTATCCAGAGGGGAACTTCTTCTTAATTAAAAGGGGGGTCTCTCATCCGAGGCTTGTTGCTTCCTTTCATTGGGGGTGTGTTTTTACGTGGCGGGTCCCAAACCCAGCGCACAACCCTATGTAGGGGATGTTTCGCCTTCTCACATTAGCTCGCCTTCGAACGGATGTTCTTAGGCTACCCAGAGGATACTTGGTCAAAGACCGGAAGTAGTGAGCTGCTTGAGCCATGTGTAAAAGAATCGTTTCTGGCCACTCCCACGTGAATGGCGATTAGAGAACTTTCCTCACTTGCGTGAACTTCTACACATGACTCCATCCTCCAGAAGGGAACTGCGCAAGGGTTATTCTTGTCAATGGGTGCTGGTTTGATTACGAGTACGACATTCACTGATAGGGAGTTGGTGAAGTTGTTTATGGCTTTACTGTGAATAGTGGTTAGTGCAAGTCTAAAGTTAGTTGCGTCCGAAGTTTGGTCAGTGTATTGTCTTAAGTCGTCGCCTTAGTTGAGAAAGAACCTCTTGATGCTAGGAGCATTCCGTTATAGTCCGGAGTGCAGTGTTCTGACATGCTTAAGGCTTCCTCGTCTGCGTTTCATTGCAACCAGGCGACTATATTAGTGCAGCGTAGTTAAGGCCGACCGGCCGATTGCCCTGTATGTTGTCAACAACTTGTTTCTGTCTTTTCCCCAGCTGCTGCGGCTAGCGACTTAAGGATTTTTTTGCGGGTGTGTACATTGGCAATAAACGCGCACATGTGAGCAGTGAAGGAGCACAGGACCTAAACTTCTAATGTTATTGACCGTGGCAATTTTAACGCCATCGACTGCAATATTAAGGTCAAGTCTGTACTCCTACGTCCAGTTTGTGAATATGGTGGCTGTGGATTTAAAGGTGAGAGTGTTAGGTTTCATGCAGCAAGGGAGCGAGAAAGGTCGGAGACTCAGCCGTTTACTTTTCAGCACATGCTATCGATTGCATTGCCCGCCGTCTTTGTCGTGCAATCATCAGCGCACGAGGTGATAGAAAATAACTCTGGTGATTGAGGGAGTTTCGAGATGTAGAAGTCAAACAGCAGTTGGGAGAGGATTCCCCAATTTAATTCTTCTGAATTTAGAGATTTTCCTCGATACAGTACGGATGATTGTCGACCGTTTAGGTAGTTCATAGTCGACCTCTTTAACCCTGGAGGCAACGTAGATTTTTCGATTTCCTCAAATAGCATTGGGTGTTTAAATGTGTCAAAACCTTTTGACAAGTCCAACGCTACGAAGATCGTACTCTCGCACTGTGGTTTTTGGTAGAGGCTATAAACTATCTTGACGTTAATGATGTTAAGTGCTGTGCACTTTTCGTATGCTGGTGGTTTGCTATACTCGGGTGGTGCGTGAAGGTTAGGAGTAGCAAGGCCTCAAGTGTCCTCACTACTGAAGATACGAGAGTTATCATCAATTCATACGGAAGCCAGTTCTACGTTAGGGGAATAGACCCGAATTTTATCCGGCTAAGGGATCTTCTCACGGATATCTAACCTCGTTCGGATCGGTACGTTTTAGATCTTTTTATACATTCGATGTTAATGGTTGTGCTGGACTTTTATTTGATTTGCTCCGTCTAAGATTCTTAAAATAATCTATTTTTCATCGCCAGTTACAATTGATGATTTCCCTTTGTGTCTTTGAAACCAAATTTGACAAGTGTTTTATCGGTTTTTCGGTTTTTCGGTTTTCCATTTGTCTTTTCTTTGAAAATACGGATTTTTTTTAGTAGCAAGAAAGAGTATACTCCATTTTTACTCTCTTTTACTGGACTATCTGCAGAAATATCAAAGAATAACTCCGATTATATATACATGCTTCGAGATATTCAGAATATTAATGAAGTTGGAGAATCAGTTAGAAAGATTGCTTTGCAAAGTGAATTCCTGAAACCGAAGTGGAATAATATTTATCTTCATGCTCAAAGGCCTTAACGAGCTTTTAAGCTCCGGAAGCTCATTTGCTCTGCTACCTCTAATTCATTATTCATCATTCTTTTAAATTTTGTTTTTTATTTACAATCTTGGCTTCAAAAACCCCAGAAAATGCTCACTAGCAAGTGTTTGTGAATATAAATGATTGTCAATCAGCTTGTAACTACTTTCAAATTATACTTCCTTCTCCAAACAAACCAAAGCCCTGTATTAGCGCCATCTGCTGTGAATTGATGCGCATTACAATTCCAGAAAGCAACACAAAAAGCGTGTGGCATTAGTAACGGTGAAGGTAAATTACCATTCAATTGCGCACACACAGTTCGAAATTCGTTTGAAAATTTGATTTTAATACGAATATCCGTAATTTAACTTACATTCATTCGACAAGATGGCGTTGACGCAGGCGGGCGGAAGGAACACGCCCGCTTCTAATTTGCTTTCAGTGGCTTTTTTTCACTCACGAAATTATACTCGCATTCGGAGCGAAGCTTTCAAGTAATCGAAATCAAATTGCAATTGAAGCGGCGGCGCGCAATGGCTTTTGCTTCCGGCCGGCCGGGGTCTTACTCGCCTTTATTATGTATGCGCAGTGCCGTTATTCCGTCGTGTCTTGAGAATGTTGCCTTGTGTTTGATTTGAAAGTTCACCTCGCCGCTCCGAAGCATGACTAACAGACTGCGCGTCTGATTCCCAGTCGCTTGCTCGAATCCACGCTTGGGTAGCTGGCTGCTCGCAACGCTGGCTTGTTGATTTGCCGCTGCAGTGCCGGGCTGCGTTGGCTTAGCGTTCGCCTTGCGCTAATCGGAATACTCAAATTCTATTTAAACTGAAATGCGTCGAATTGAAATTCAGCACATCGTAAATAAATGCAATGATATCCTTTTGATCCTTGCAAAGGCGTGCCGGAGCGCCGGCGTTTGCTGCTGTTCTTGTAAGTAACTGCCGCTTCGGAGTTGGCAGCAGGCGCGCGGTGTGGCGGCAAGTGAGGCGTCGCCAGCACGCGTAATTGAAATTAAGAAAGTTTTTCCTACAAAGTCATGCCAATCGAAAGCGCTATTTGTTTGCTGTCTCTGTATGTGTGCGTGAGTGTGTGCTTTACTCGCTTTAGCGACAGCATTAACTGTTACATTTGAGTACACATGCATGTATGTGTGCGTGTTTGTATGCGTGCGTGCCTTTTTGCCGCTGCTGGTGCGTGCTTGGGGAGCACTTGAGTGGCGGCGCACAGATCCCTTGGCAGCGCTTTCCACAAGCGCCTGCACGTATCATCACACATACTCATATACATATGCATGGGAAAGTGTTTGTGTGCGCCTCGCACGAACTTTTATAGACAATTCGACAATTTCGGTTGGTTTAACTCCATACTCGATTGCTTGTCTCCACAAACTTGACTGTTCCTCCACATATACACATACACATATCCACACACATGCAAACGCGCTGGCAGAAGTACTCTCGTGTGTGTATGTGTGTGCCCTTGCTCGCCGGCAATTATCGCTGGGCGTAACTTTCCAGCGGGCACGTCCGCAATCGCAACTGACTCAAACAAACTTAATGAATCCTTGTGTTTTCTATCCCCCTCTCGCTCTCTACACTCTCCCACACTTGCCACATTCCCGCTTTGACTTCTTCACTGATTTTGCTAGTTTTGTTTAACTTTTCGGCTTTTATTTGCGCTTTTTTTGCGTTGTCCTTTGTCTTTGACCAGTGAAGGCTGCTGATTTCGGTGGGCAGCGGTGCGTTAATTCCGCAAAAATTCTTTCAATTCTTCCACACATACTTTTGCAACGCGCACAATGAGTGCTCTTTCATATGTGCTTGTGAGTGCTTTCAAGTGAAAAGTGGTTCCTTTTATTTCTTTGGAACGGTAATCGCAACGTGCTCGCCGAGCATTCATCAACAATCTGAACTATGACATTCGTCAAGTGATGAGCTCTTCTAATGTGTGGCGCTGTTGTATGCCAACCGAAATTGCCTATCTACAGTGGGTTCCTAAAAACGGAATGCTAAAAATAATCTTCTTACAGTAAGGTTAAGTATCAGCAAGTTTTTCGTATGTTTATAGCTTGCTTTTCACCAAATAACTATTTTGGGCCTCATCTCAGGGTGGAGTCAAGTCTTTTCTCAATAAAGAAATACATAACTAAAGTAAATTTGATACTATGTTATAACTCTATTCCGTATATATGAAAAATGTTGAGCAAAACCACCTCTTTAGTATTTAAAATTTCGACTAGTGTATATGTTCGGCGAATAATCCGAGTCAAAGCTGTTGTTATGTTATCGGATAGTTCCGAGGTTCACTACTTTTTAAAGAAAAAACACAGAAACTTCAAATTTAATGGGGAACGTTTATTATCATTAGAAAGAATATTATTTTGCATATATTTTTTGAAAATGATCTCTTTGAAATGTTGGCCGCAGCTATGTCTCAGATGGTCCATCCATTGAGTCCAATTTTCGATGACTCGTTCAAACATTTTGACTGGTAACTGGCGAATGACACGCGTGATGTTTTGCTCCAAGGCCTGCATCAAAGCGGGATTGTCCGCGTAGACTTAAGACTTTACATATCCTTGCAGGAAAAAGCCTAGCGTTGTGATATCACATGATCTTGGTGGCCAATCAATCGGTGAAATTATCTGCTCATCTAATTGTTCTCTCAATAAAGCCGTTGATTGATGCGATGTGTGGAAAGTGGCGCTATCTTGTTGAAACCAAATGTCGTCGAGATCACGAGCTTCAATTTCAGTCATAAAATAGTTTGTAAACATGGCGCGGTAACAGTCGCCATTAACGGTTACGTTCTCCAACATAATTTTTGAAGAAATATGGACCGATGATTGCATCGGCCTACAAACCACATCAACCTTTAGTTTTTTCTTGAACTGACAGCTCTTGAACCTCTTCAGATTGTTCTTAGTCCTAAATGCCAGAAATAGGCCTCATCGCAGAACAAAATTTGGCTCGAAAACGTCGGATCTTCTTAGAACTTTTCAAGAGCCAATAGAGCGAAGCGATGCTTGGGCCACAGCTTTGCAAATCATATTTGAAAAGAGATTGTGTAGATTGCTAACAACGCCACTCTCTTACGAAATTCTCCTGAATTTGATCATTTATTATTTACGCTCTTCTCTGCGGGACCTTAAAAATACGTATAATGATAAACACACTTTTTTACTCTGTTCGATCTTGTCATTTGCTTGTCAAAACGTTCGATAACGCTTCCAATGCTGCCTTGGCGCACCAACAAAGTAGGCAAGAACAACTGTCAGTACAATCTACACATTTTCAACAGCCTGCGAAACGTGCTGAAGAACTTTTTGGAGGCAGAAAGTTTTTCGATGTTCTTTGCGACAATTCCGCAGCGTATGTAGCTGCTCACTGGCCGCCTTCGTCACTTGGCGCGGCAAAACTTCGAATAAGCCAAGCAATCACCGATAAGTCACGTGGGCAGTGGCGTTGAGGAGAATTCAGGCGCGAGCTTTCGGCATTTAAGGAAGGATAACAAGAGATTGCAGGAAAGCCGTTACAGACGCGGGGCATTTATTAGTGAGTTGATTTGTGGGTGGGAGAAAAAGAGGGAAAATGATGAAAGCGAAAGGAAAAAATTAATTCTACTTACCGAAGTAAGCTAAGAGTGCGAGATTAGGTTGGGTACATCCAGCCATTCAGCGGTGGGCAGGTGAACCAATCTGAGTGTGTTTGTCTGTATGTTTGTGTCTATTCTGTGCTCGTTTTGGCATTCGAAAGGTCAAGAGAAAAAACTTTCAAAACACCATTAACACGCGTCCAGCTTCAATTATTCATTAACCAGCAAAAAAAGCTAAAAAAAAAACACAGATTCTACGAACAAAGTCAAGGTAAGGCGGGGGTAATGTGGGCAGCGACGTTAAAAGTGATTAAATCGAATGAAATGAAAAGAAAGTTTTCTCAAATGGAAATGCACGAAGTTAGAAATTGAAGTTTGGTAAAACTTTGTCGGACAAACACACACATACACCAACATAGGCACATGCACAATTCCTGTAATTTGGGGGAAAACTCATTGAACGCATAAAAGAATAATCAACGGCAATAAGAACGAAATAGCAACAATAACGGTTCATCAACTGTTGAATTCGAACAATAGCAACAACATGCTACCAGCCAGCCGGCAAGTGTGCTGTTGTACGAACGAAAATGAAGCGTAACAAGCCAGCACAGGTCAGCTCACCTTTATGCAGACCGCAAATGTGTGGCAACATCATCATCATCAGCAGCAACGTGCCACACGTTAATTAAGCCATAGCCACGGCTGAGTAGTCGCACGTAAATTACGCATAGCCATAGAAACACACACACATATATACTCACACATACACTGGTACTAATATCTAGTGTTTAGAGGAGTCCGCCTCTTGAAGCCTAAGAATGTGGCTGAGCTTTGTTTGTTACGCTGCACCGTTGGGTCCACTACTAACCGCGCCGATTGATCCATTAATCTCATTTCGACCACAAAATTATACTTCTTTAAGCATCAACAGTAGTCGGCGGCGTGGTAATAACTTAATTGCCAAACCGATATTTGATTTCTCACTTTCTCCGCCGTTTGCTGCGTGAATTCCAGTAATTTACTCATAATGTTTGCTTTATCTTCATCTGTATCGGTAGATTGCACGGTTGCAAGTCAACAATTAATGAGGAAATCGCCATTAGCACGTTGTTGCTTTGGCATCTTAATGGCCGCTTTCAATGAATACTTTGCTTCAGAATTTTAGGCTCCAAAAACTATAAATAGAAAATTTAGGTTACGACAAAAATTTGTTAAAAAAGAGACATTATTGGCGTGGAACGGGAGTAGCACTATAATTTGTAGTGCAGCTCAAATTACTAAAAAAATGTTAACTTCGGCAGCACTGGCGCTCTAATATCCTCTAAAATTGAATTTTTTATTGCATAAAATACTATGAAAAGATCTTTATATATGTAGCTTTTGATAGGTCAGTTTGTTTCGAAAGCTGTATGCAATAGTAGTCCAATCCGAATAACTTCTTCGCAGATTGAAGCGTTGCCTTGGATAATAAGCTATGTTAAAGTTCCTGAAGATACCTCGGAAAACAAAAAAGGTTCCCACACAAAGACTTAATTCCCATTCCTTTAGTTTGTATGGCAGTTATGTGCTCCAATGGTCTTCTTGGAAAAAAAGACGTATGCAAAATTTCAGATCGATATCTCATAAACTGAGGGACTTGTTCGCGTATATGCAGACGGTCATATCCAGAAGGATTTAGCTCGTCACACGATCATTTCTAAACATACTTTACAGGGTATCCAACGTTTC
Source organism: Bactrocera tryoni (assembly GCF_016617805.1). Lineage (NCBI taxonomy): Eukaryota > Metazoa > Arthropoda > Insecta > Diptera > Tephritidae > Bactrocera > Bactrocera tryoni. The sequence continues at coordinate 6,762,826 of NC_052502.1, read as the reverse complement.
CTCCTAGGAGTTGAAAACTTCGTGTCGAACTTAATATCTTCTTCTTCTTTATTGACACTGCTTAAGCGGTTACAGCCGATCGTATTCTTTTCTCCAGCAATAAATCGTATACGTCACACGATAGGGAGTTGCCTTGTCTGAAACCTCGCTTGCTATCGAACGGTTCGAAGATACTGATACTGAGGGAGTTTACATTTATTTGGTGAAAATTTGGTCGATTGTAGATTTTCCAGGTTGATGATGAGCGTCAGTCTTTCACACAATACGTTCGATAGAATCTTCTATGACTTCGGCTTTTCCCACGGTTGTTGGCGCAGATCGTGGAGTCTCCCGTTTTGTAAATTGGGCAGAGTACACTTAAATTCCAATCGTCGGACATTCTTTCGTCCGACCATATTCTACAAAAAAGCGGATGAGTGCTCCTTATTAGTTCTTCGCCCCCGCCGTTTTGTTGTTTTCAGATGTTTAATTGCTATTCAAACTTTTTTTGGGTCGACCAATGGCATGTCAGCTCCATCGTCATCAGTGAATCGAATTCACAATCTCTTGGTGTTATGCTTTCCCTGCCATTAAGCAGACTGAATAAGTGTTCCCTCCATAATTTCAGTATGCTTGAAATTTTCGGGTAGTCGCTGGTTCTTTTCGTAGCATTTTCGAACATTACTCCTGTCGGCCAGCTGGTCAAGCTCTTCGTACTCACACATTTCGGTCTCGTTTTTTTGGTCTGCGAATACTCTCGCTTCAGTCTTCAGCTCTCGGTATCCATCCTATCTCGCATGAGTTGTAGTCGATAGTATCGTTGCGAGATAGACAGTCTTTTTTTTCTTCACTGAGACACGGCACTTCTCATCGTACCAGCTGTACTTCTGCATTTTCCGAAAACCAATGGTTTCGGTTGCAGCAAAGTTTTCTTATACCCAGTTGCTGATGAGTGTTCTCAGAGAGTAGGAGTGCAAGTCGAGTAGAACATCGTTCGGCTATTTGTTGTGATTGCAGCTTCTCGACGTCGAACCTTCCTCGTGTTTTTTTGCTGCACAGAGGCGGGTGCGTTTCTTGGCTGCAACAAGATAGTGGTCCGAGTCGATGTCAGGACCTCGCAGCGTACGCACGTATAGAACGCTGGAGACTTGACTTTCGTCTATCACAACATGATCGATCTGGTGGGTGGCTTTTCAAACCGATGACAGCCAGGTAGCTTGATGAAGTTTCTTATCCTGGAATCTAGTACTACAGATAACTATATTTCGGGCTCCGGCAAAGTCGACCAGCCTCAACCCATATGGATATGTTTCATCATGGAGGCTGAATTTACCGACCGTAGTGTCAGAGATACTTTCCGCAATATGTAAACTAGTGTGGTTGTATGTAGTTATTCTTTAATTTTGTAGTTTGGTAGAATACCGTTTGATAAATCTCATTCAAGCGAGAAAACTTTGTTATGATCGTTCTGAAATAAAGTTACTAAGAATTCTAAATATACTAAGCAAACCAATAAACATGTTGGATCAATAGTCTTTCAGACTTCAGTCTCACCTAGACCAACTTGGCTAATGAAGTTATGAAGGCGACAAATTGAAAATTGAATTAAATATTATCTTTTTAATTTCCGTTTCTGAAAAGTATAGAGTTTTTGAGGCGCACAAATTGAATTTGAAAAAAGTAATTTACAATTAAGAAAATCCAATTAGTTTTGAAATAATATTATTAACATTGATAGTCCTATTAAAAAAGGTAATATATATTATATTCAACAAATTGTTCAAAGTCCAGAAAATAAATCATAAAACCAGTCGATGACTTTGAAATACTTTGTGTGCCAGAGTCATACGCCTAGAAAACCATTTGAGGGCTGTCGCGGCTGCAGCCAACGCTAAGTGCATGCATACCTTATCTAAATTTCAGTTTCGCCCACATTTCCATGGCATAATTATTAATGCTTTCAATTAAGTTCTTAACTCATTTTCGACCCTTTCATTTTCGTTGAGGCAACACCAACAACAGCAACAATACCAACGACAGCGGCCAGCTGGTGCCAACTTGGCCGAACCATTTATTAATTCGATACTTTTTTCGTTAGACTACAACCACGGCACACATACACTCTCACATACACATTCATAACATGCATATATGGCTCATAATGGGCCGAAAACAAATGCGGCAAAGTGAAAGAACAGCCGATTGCTTGTACTATACTAGAAGCTTAGTGCGAAGCGAGTTAGAAAAAAGGTCTAATTAAACTTGGCTTTAGTTACACTTAATCTTGGCCTTTCGGCAAGGCAATGCAAGGCAGCACTTGGCGCAGGTGTCTCTTATACCAAATTGAAGTTGTTTTTGTTGTGATTAGTTGGGCTTGTTCACAATGTTGTTGTTGTACGGTTGCTAATAATGCTGCTATTAATTTCCTGTTAGTCATTGCGGCATGATGAAAGGTGACTTGAGTTTGCCCCGAAAAAAGACATCGTGTGCTTGGCCGTGTGATTGTGTGTGTGTGTGCTCTTATCGGCGCATTTGTCACTCATCGTTGAACTTGGCTTAGGTGACCTTCCCAGCTTCTACGGCCACTTGTGTGCCTCAGCTGCTACCACTTTGCCTCTAGCCCTTGTCCACTGTCCGTCGGCTTGCCGCTTGTTGCCTCGCTGATGTTAATGCGTGTTGTCAGCCGAATTTGTTGTGTCTATTTTTCCTGCGCTCAATCTTTCTTAAAGAAAGTGACATTATTTCTTTCAGTAGGCTTTGCGCTGTCTGCGTCGGCCACTAGTAATGGAAATATTATTTGGCTGTTCGGGATTAATGGGAACTGGACCCAAGGCTGCTTCAAATAAATACAGACTGCGAGTTATCTTGTATTAAAACATTTTTATGGCCTTTTCTAGTTGTTTTATGGTTTTTTTATTTCTTCTACTTTTGAAAAGGGCTTCCTACTCTGGCACTTCGATGGCTGTGCTGCCAGAATGTCGACTGAAAAAAGCGCTTGACTTTGCTGTTATCTTAATTAATGCACACGAAGCGGCTATAAAAAATAACAAACCTGCTAACATGCCACAAAAAAATTCAGTTACAAACTAAAACGCGTAAATAAATTAAATAGTTGTGTTTTAAAGCCATAGACCAGTAGTTGCAAGCAGACAAAGCTTCAGTCGACCAACAAATTTGTTGGCGACCCCGCGCGCTCCGCCACAATGCGGTGATAGCGAAGGCTTGCTTTTAGTTTTTGGTGGCATTTTTAGTTTCTTAATTTATTTTTCCATCTTTTTGTTGTTTTTTCTTCATTTTTATTCACTTGCTGCATTTTTTATGCGCTTTTAATGACGAAATAAACGTATTCATTGGAATTAATGAGTCTCAAAATGTGCCACACACAAAGTGTGCTCCGTTAACATCCAAAAATATTTGTATATATATATATATGTGTATATATAATTGTCGACATATTTACAATGCCATGGTTTGAGTATGTGTGTATGCATAGACCGGCATTGCCGGCAACTAATTGAAATGTTTCAGCGCGCCCTCAAGCGGAACTAACTGCGAGGAATTAGGTAGACTTTTGTCTACAAATAAAATCTTGAATGCATTCTTTCAAATATTGAATCTATATCGGGCTGTTTGAGCTTTTAAATCAGATTAAGGTAAATTTTGAGTAACCGAGGTTTCAATGGTCTCTACATACTCAAGTCAGCCATCCTTCCATTTCGCTGTTTGGCTCCTATTGGAGATTCCAAGTGGTCTGGTCTTACCAACGGAGTGTTCCTCCTCCTCCCTTGCTTCTCCCGGCGGGTACAACATCGAGTACTCAAAATCACTGTTACTTTTCTACAGAAGCTGTCCAATTCTTTTAAGATTGGTAACCATGAAATATATCCCGCCGTCTGAAGGCTGGGTATTCGCAAATGTAATGTGCCAGCTTCTCATCATTTTCCGGGTATGTTTTACGTTCTGCCGACTCCAATTTAACAAAGTTTTGAAAGTGGGGTCTTAGAGGTAAGTGACTTGTGATGACATCTAATATTACCAAGAACTGAGTACTTACTTACTTAGTGGCCTTTGTGGAGAAATGAAATGTTAATCCAAATCCACCATGCTTCGAAGTGAAAATACCCTTCGTCAGAAACATTGACGAACAAATTAATTTCTCACTGCTCTTGGTTGAAAACTGACAAGCTATTGAAATAGAATAAAATAATAAGAAAGTTCAGATTCTTAGAAAACAAAATTGAAAAACTTAGTGTAAACTTTTTACAACTTAGCGCCCGTGGAGATTGTCGGCTTGTGTATAGCTGCGCAGTGGGTTCTCAGGCTCAGGGAAGCTGAGTTTATGAAGGGGTATGAACAAATACCCGCCGAAATTCTCTCCTCCTTCAACTGCATTTATAAAAACTTGGATCACTACGTTGCAGAGGCTACTCCTGGTGGCTTTTTCTCTGCTCACATTCCGAAGAGGGATAAGTGGATGGGGTTGAAGTTGGGAGGGAGAGCTTGTGGATCGAGTTTTCCGTAAGGAGCTCTCCATCAATCTTAGCATTAGATAGATAATAAATGAGATTTGCATCGCTTCCTAAGAAGAGCAGCCTTCACATCGGCAGCGGAGCGGTAATACTAGCGGTGAACCCTCTAACTAAACACTCACAGCTAGTCTAAGAATGCCTGACTCACTAGAAATAGCATCAATCTACTTCATCATCAGAATTATTTGTGCGCTTGGTCATTGCGCTAGCAATAGCAAAGCCGTTGACCTAGCCAGAAAGACCATTCTTTCTCCGCTCACATTGGAATGGGACCGTTTTAGATCTCCATTGACATCTTGCGTTCAAGAACTGGAGCAATGTAACTCTCGTGTATTTAGCAGACACAAGTCGATAACTCGCTCCTGTAGGATAACAAGATTCTATTGCCATAGAGTAAACCGCAAGAGATCTACTGAACTACTTGTCGTTAACAAAGTACAACTTGCCATATAGTTGAAGTTTTTACTGCACATTGTGCAAATGACATTCATGCGGTAAAGTTTCAACTCTTGACGGACGCAAGTTGTCAAAGTTGTATGGAGGTGGATGAGATGGAAATATCCAGGCACTTTCTACTTTATTGTCCAGCTTTTACAACACTGAGGCTGAAACATCTCGATAACTTTCCTTCGGCGAATCAGAAGATATAGTCGCAACTGACATTAGGTGTCTCAACAAATTTGTGATAAGCTGAAAGCGCATTATCGGTTTGTATAGGTCTTATGATCTACAATATTAAGTAGGAGTTTTAGATAGCACAACGAACCGGCGTTGGAAACTGTCTAAGTGAGATCGCCCTTATGATCGACCTCTTAATCCTACTCAAGCTTAAACTTCAATTTACTTATTTTATTCCGCTTATATGATATCAACTTTCCAATCCTACAAAAAATACTTCAAACACTTTATATAAGCCACCCTTTGCCTCCTTGATTACTTGTTTAAAGATTCCTAATGCAACGCAAATGTTTATTAGTTTATAAAGACGAGCCTTTAAGCTTTACATACTTATTTCGTGCGCGTCTTATGAAATATCCTTTCCAATTTTTCACATCTTACCACTGTCTTGCTATGCAGCAGGCTTCACGACGCAACCAACTGTGATAAATGCCAACAATTAAAATCAAATCTGTGAAAAGGAGAAAATTTGAAAATTAAGAAGTCATTTATCATTTCCGCATGCGAGGAGACCAGAATCCACAGCTTCAAACTGAAATTGGCAAACGATGGTTAATTTGGCTACACGAGCAGAAAGAGAGAGTAGCACGAGATTGGTATGTGGGAGTATACGAGAGCGTTTAGAAGGTGTGAAAATTCGGAAGGCTAAATTTCAACTTAATAATTTTGTACAGCTTAAGAACAATAGAAGAAAATTTTTTGTGAAGATCTTAGTCTCCTTGCATAGCACTAAAGTGTTTATGAGACTAGCGCACTTTGCGTGATTGCCGAAAATCAGACGCCGACGGGTTTTGTTCTCTTTGCCTCAAGCAATTTTAAGCGTGTGTGTGTTTATTGCCTTGCGACATGACAGATTGCGAACTGTCACTTGAGCTGGAATGTATTTTAAAGTATAAAATCAGAGCCTTTAGCAACAAAAGCAACAAAAATCAAGCTCCGTGGGTGGCGAAGTTGGCTGCCGAAGATTGAGCACTTAAAGGCATGTGCGTGAGTAATCATTTGAGACACTTACTGTGATACCGTGTAGCGAGAAAAAAATCACACGCCACCTTCGGAAGCCGCTCCAATATTTTACGACACTTCACTGGAGGCTGCCACGTCGGCACACATACTGGTTTATATGCGATTACATGGGGCTGCTGCGCGGTACGCACTTGTCACATTTGACTGATGTGTTATCGTTTCGATGAACAGCGGGAAACTTTTGTCTTCACCCATCTAAACGGATTTTATGTGCCGGCAACATTTCGAACATACATTTGTTGTTGTAGCTAATGTTGTATGTGCTGAGCGACTCCTTGGAGCGCTGGCGGGGCAAGTGATGGGTCTTGACTTTCATTTGACAGTAAACGTCATGCAAGCAAAGCAGCGCGTGAAGGAGCCAAACGCGTTGAACCACGCTAGCATAATTTTTCTCAGCAGTTGGCAATTTTTCTCATGTCCCCCATTTGTTCGATGGAAACTGTTCGATTGTTACTTGCTTTCAACACGCTTTATAAGTGTTTGTATTTTTAACTTGGTTGCATAGAAATATTACTTACCCACCTCCTCCGCTCGTATAGGTATAAACGCTTTTCGATCAGCCGCTGTCAAAGTTGCCGCGCGCAGTTCCGAAGCATTTGACATAAGCTACGCCAAAGCAGCTCCACCTTTTCGGATCTATTACTTCATTCCGAGCACACCTTCTCGCAGAGTTCGCTAGCTTCTTAGTCAACTGCAGCTATCATTACTTAGAATGCGTATTTACATATACGAGTATTATTTGTACTCCCCGCCAACTCTTTTCACTCACAGTCAGTTGAGTGATGTGACAGCTCGCTACATTCTGCAGCGCGGCGGTATCAAAATACGGTGTAGCTATAGACGCTTAAATTCCTCAAGTATAGTCTGAGACAAGCATATTTGTTTTTGCAATTTATTTGCGCACATAATCGATATAAGTCAATATATTTTGCCGAAGTAGGAGTAATGCATTTTATTTTTGGAAGCGAGACTTTGCGATAGTGGGCGAACATATTTTTCTCGCTTGAATTTTCTCACTTCGACAGTGGAGCCCTGTCAGATATACCATCATAGAATTTATTTAACAAATAATTAATTTTTTTTATAAAAAGAGTCCGACTGATATTTTTCACTGGATTTTGGGGGCACAAAATGCTCAACAAAGTTTTAGGGATCATATACGGTAATAAATGTAATATAATTTTATCAAATTTTTTTTTTTACAAATACATTGTGTTTGATTTGAAATCTGGAGCTGGGTATCGACGCGGTTTGACTCAGAATTAGTTCTAATAGGGTGGAGGGCTCTTGCTAAGAAACTCGGGAGCGTTCAGCCGGCGGCGCTCATCAGCAAATGTGATGCATTAAGGTCCACTCTTGCACATCTTGCCAGAAGGTGTGTAGCTGCGAAAGTTGCCAACAGAGACCTGGTTCCTAAAAGAACCCGGTTTTGAACACTCGGAAATCCTCACTCATTTTGACTTCATATCGGATCACGTGGATCATGGAGTCGCCAAATCGAACTCTGGCGGCTCCTTCTCTACCCATATACCATCGAGGGAGTTGTGGGTGGGAAGAAGCCGTTGGAGAAGAGGGACAGTGGGCTTTTTCACGTATGGGTCACAGCTTGGGGGGAAGATTTGTGGAAGGGTCTATTGTCAGGAGCTCTCTGTCCACTCCAGTTTCAGACTCTTTGACTATTATAGTGCCTTCCAGGCCGAGGTTGCAGCAATTAAGGTAGCAGTATATTTATTGCTCCGGAGTGCAGCCTCCTACAGAGAAGTGACCATCCACTCAAATAGAAGAGCGGCGATACTAGCCTTGAACTCATTAACATTGCCTTAAGGAATGGTAAAAGATTGCCTAACCTCGCTATCTATAGCATAGAGTGTCGTTGTGATAAGACTGGTATGGGTGTAAAGCTGATGAGCTAGCAAGGAAAGGCACTCTAGAACCACTATCAGTAGAATGGGAAAGGAACAGTGCTTCCGTATCCTCTTACGTTCTACTACTACTAGCTGGGCTTCGCGGAAGCTTGGTCAGCGCTGGGCCATCATCGGTACATGCGCTGTCGCAAAAGGCTTTGTCCTGATCGTAAGAGATCCAGTGATCTCTTTGCTCTCAGCTTTCAGCTAGACCAGCTTCTCCCTAGTTTTGCGGCCTTTCACGAGTCATTGCCCTATTGGCTTTCGTGCAGTAAACGGAAATCTTTCCAGACGCCATCTGCAGAAGCTGTATGGAAGCAACTCAGGTGGAAACAATTTAACACTTCCTTCTTCACTGTCTAGCGTTTGGAAGATCAAGACTTAAGCACTATGGGGCGCATACCTTAAGACATCCCACCAAGTTGGTTGGAATGGAACTTAAACGCCTAGTGCACGACGAAAGGTAATATCTGTTTGTTGCTAACCCAATGGGGTTTGGATAAAGATTCTTGCGAGCTCATCAGCTTTACAGTTTGCGCCTATTCCGCTCTGACAAGGTAACCAGACATATTTAATATGAGACTGTCACTGAGCTAAAGGCCTGTATAGCAGCTCTGCTATCAGAGTGGAAGAATACCTCCCTAAAGGAAGCATATTTGCATATCTGCTAGCTGCCACTTCTGCAAGTCCTTTCAAGACTGGCCCTTCTTCATTTCATTTTCGTAGCAAAACCCTTAAATATTAGTGAGCTAACATCCATTGTCTTACCGCACTGTTGTGTTGCAAAAGTATGTTCAACGCCTCTGGCGATTTCGGCCAATTTTATCCCATCGTACACGTGGCAAGTGCTCCAGCGAAGATTTTGCCTTCATTTTAAATTAATGTCAGCTAATATTGTCTGCCAACGCTATTATTTATTTGTTGTTGAAGCTGTTGATGCGCTCGGCAAAGAGTCTAATAATGAAGTTTAGCAGGTATCCATTTCCCGCCACTTCCGGCGATGCCAGGCACAACTAATGCGGTCCCTGCACCTCGCGCCTGTAGCACTCTATGGACTGCTTGCTGGAACTGATAAGAAAAGTGATTTTTATTGTCTGCCAACAAAGGCGCCGGAAAGTAGATACAAGTGTGTACTCAGAACGGAAAGTCAAGGTTAGCTAACTGAAGCGGCAGCAGCGCCGCTGAAGGGGGGTAAGCCAACGGGCGGCAGTCTATTTTAAATGCGAGTAAATTAATCAATGCCAATGTTTAGCTTAAAATTTCATTTAAATTGCAGCGTGTTGAGAAATTAGCAGACATTTTTCATTTCGTATAAATATTCGCCATTTCAAGTGGAGAAGTTTGTTAAACGATATTTGCTGCCATCTTGCTAGATTAACGGTATATAGCTTGTAATACAGTGCTACCATTGGGGGGGAGGAGGCAGCAAATAAGTCTTGTGAAAATTTCGAATTAATTTCCTTTAAATGAGACCAACTATTTATTGTCACCGCAGAATTGCCTAAATAAGTTAACGGTACACTTGTAGACTTGCGTAGGAAACTCGTTAGCCCACACATCCTCTTAGGTGTGCACATAGCTGTATTTATACGAACACCTGCTGTTTGCTGGGCCCTCAAATTGTTAAGCTTATAATGTAGGTAGTTTAGGTTCGCTCGGTCGCTTGTCTTGCAATCAAATGAATTCGTTTATGAATGGTGGGTGTGTGTGCGTGTGGAGCCCATCTAAATATTAGTCATTTGGGCATTATTAACGCCTTGCAAATTACATATGCTAACATTGCATTTAATTAATAGTGGCATCCATTAGCACCAGGCCAGCTGAACATGCTGTGCCCAACTAACTGTTTCTGCAACAGTAAAGCAACTTTGTAAACACACATAACACATGGGGGTAGACATCTAAATTCATGAAATATAGGTATGTTGATCTTGAACGGGCATGTGTGAGAGATTTTGGGTCATAGGGAGGTTCATTTTATTTTAAGTATTACTTTTTTTTAACCACAAGCGGTCGAGTTTAGGTTATCAATAGGCTTATCTTCTTCTTAATTGGCGTAGACACCGCTTACGCGATTATAGCCGAGTTAACAACAGCGCGCCAGTCGTTTCTTCTTTTCGTTACGTGGCTTATAGGCCAGCTATATTCAATTCCAGGAGTCCATTACTCAATTGGCGGAAAGCGGGGAGTATGAAATGGTAGAGCTCTGTTGTTCGGCGTCCTCGGCACATCGCTTAATATTTCTCGAGTTTCTCATACCTAGCTTGTTGAGATATCAGGAGCTCATGCTCTGTGCTAACAGTTACCATGATACCGAGTTCACTCTTATCCAAAAGTAGTAGCTTTTGCCTTTGTTAATCTGTTTTCTAATTCCTTAGTTCAAGTAGAGTTTTAAGAAGTAGAGTCCGTCCCTTAGCGAATTACTAAATTCGCCTTTAGCTGTGCGTGAGTGGTGCTCTCTCATTGCTTTATGGCCGGTAAGGGAGTTACTCCGACTTTCTTAGTAAAGGGAATGTTCGCTGTTTCTAAAAAGGTTAAGCTGGATCGAGTAGTTTAAGACGATTGCTGACCGGATATCAAGCATGATTTGCATGAGTTCCTAAAAAGCGTATCATACCACAGTTCCAGGACATTGGGACGACGCTTTCAGCGAGTTCAACTATGACGACAATGTTGGAGTATATTCAAACAGCTTTAGGTTCATTTATTTACGCAACTGAAACTCTACAAAGAACCTATAATCTTCAAAACCTCGTATCGCATATCGGCCAGAAGTGTATTGGAAAGCAGGGTAGCAGTGGAAAGTGTTGCCAGAAGTAAGAAATTTCACTTCTAGTGGGTGCCAGGCCACAAAGGCGTGAAATAGTGGACGAGATTGCCAACAAGAGTATTCCTATCTGGATAGGAGAGACTGTAGGAACAAGATCGGAATATCCACAGGTCACTGATCTGGTGGCGGCACACGCTCGCAAGATGGGCTGACAGATCGAAGTTGCAGGAAATGTCTATAGCAGGGCACCAGGAAAACAATGGAGTTCTCTTGTATACTTGTCCCGCATTGGCAGGACTAACCCGTCAGCATCTGGGGTCTTCACGGTATGATACACTGGAGGAAGTATCGAAAGTAAGGCTGCAGATTCTGTTAAAATTCGTGTTAAGTGCCGGCATTCTAAACGATGAATACTCCTCTTGGACTTAGCAAGTAAACTTGCTTATTGGTCTACCAGATTAATTTAACTGAACCTAACCTAATTATTATCTTCAAAATCTATAGTACGATTAGCTCTTTGCTTCAAAATAAGCCCCTGTTTCGGCGATCTTCTCTTCATTCGTCGAAAATTTCTTCCCAACGAGTTTTCTTTTGAGATCTGACAAAAAGAAATGGTCGCTGGTGATCAAATCCGTAGAATAAGGTGGATGCGGAAGCATTTCGAAGCCCACTTCATGGGTTATTTACAGCATTTTCATCGACTTGGAAGACGGTTTTCTTTTTCTTCAAAGGTGGTCATTTTTCGGCGGTTGCGTCCTTCAATCTGTCCAATAACCATTGTCGATATTGTTGGTCCTTATTTTTTCAAGGTAGTCAATGAAAATTATTTCATGCGCATCACAAAATTGTGTGTTTCCACGCTTTAGAGCAGGTTCATCGTCTGCAGACTACTCGGATGACCATCGATTGGAGTTTGGAGTGAAAGGAAAGGATGAAGACTTATTTCATCTTTTGTCACATGTCAATGCAAAAAATCGGGTTTATTACGCTTGAACATCTCCGGACATTGTTCCAAATCATCAATTCGTTGTTAGTTTTGGTCAAAAGTGAGCTCACACGGTACCCACTTTGCGTAGAGCTTTCTCATACACAAATATTCGAGAATGATATGATGTACAGGCTCGGTTGATAGCTTTAGAGAGCCGGTTATGTCTAACAACTTCACTTTATGATTATCTAATATTATTTTTGTGGACTTTTTTGAAGTTTTCGTTGGTAACAACTTTTTTTTAGACTTCCGCTGGGTTTACTGTATTCGGTGCTCATTTCGCTAAACTTAGATTTAAATATCTGCCGAAGAATATGCTTTGCCTTTTCTATAAAACGGTGTATTTGGAAGTCTTTGAGACACTGTCACCTCTTGAGCATTCTCTGACCCGTTGCTTTGTACCAAATCAGCTGACCAGCTAAATCGCCACATTCTCACTGTTTACGCACGCATACAAATACGAGTACTAGGTGCCTTAATGTGAGCCTGCCTTTGCTTGTTTTGGTTTATTTGCATGTTGACGAAATGCACAGATCCTCTGAACCAATTCTCCTCAACAGCTCCGCAATACACACACTCACACAGACACACGATGTATGTCCATCCATTGTGGCACACAAATTTGCCTGGTAAATACAAAGCATTGCATATGCCAAGGCGCCATAACCTCGATGTCTGCTTGTGTGTGTGTGTGTGTGTGTGTAAATAAATGCGGCGCATCCTTTGCAGCTGGTGCGCCCAGCTCTTTGCGGCCGCTGGAATGTGTCAAATTTCACTCTCGACTGTAGTGAGCACGAAGGACATTGTGTGGACCGAGGCTCATTGAGGCTCTAAGCACATGCACTTACGTAATATACATATGGCTGAATGGATGGCTGTGTGATGCTTTGGTCAGTCCGCCGAAACCCGGTCGTTCGGCTATTCGATCGCTGGCTGTGTAAGCTCCACTAACCCAGTGAGCCGCAACGACGAAAGCGCACAAATGCGAACGTCGAGGATGCAGTTGGGCGCGCGGTTAAGGAGGTACGACGGGTGACAGGCAATATTTTTTGAACTCTTCGTTGACATCAATGTCCACATCAACGTCCGGCAACCACAAGCACAACGGCAAGCATGTCAGCCGGGTCCATGGCAAATAACAATAAAAACAAAACAACAGTGGGGCAAGTGGGGCAACATCAGCTGGCAGAAGATGGCTCGTTGCTTTGAAAGTAGGTCAACATCACATATTGAAGTAGTTTTTAGAAATTTCACATGTGTGTGTCTGCGCCCGTTGCAAGTGAGTTGTGAGATGTGAGATGTGAGCTGTTAGTTGCTGCCGTTTTTGCCTTCGTCCTGCGCTGCTGCACTGCTGCCTGCAGCTCGCATGTCTGTGTGCCACATATTGTTTATTTATGTTTGTTGCATTGTCGTTCTATGGAATTTGCTGGCTGTGGACAATAAATTACATTTGCATGTCAGCTGTGCGCTCGGAGCGCGCGTTGGCAGTTTGATTGCTCAGGCGGCAACACCACCACCGACACACCAGCACCATGAACCAGCGCAATATTAACAACAAATACTTGCCACACACACACACCCGTACATACGTGCATGTGGCAGCGTGTGCAGCTGTGACGCTGCTGTCACTTATTGTCCCTGTGTTGGTGTACCTTGTTCGGTGGCCACCGTTGGGCCGTTAGGATGCGCTCCTTAATTTTATCCTTCTAAGTGTGAAATTGTATTTATTTGCATATGCAAACAGTGCTTAAACACACTCGTGTGTGCATGTGTTTGTGAGTGACAGGACAGAATTTAATTTAAACCTAAATAAAAGTTTACTCAACAAAGTGAGAGGCTGATGTGAGGACATCAAAAATAAAAAAAAAATATTTATGGAAGTTCAGGTGAGATAAATTCAAATATACTTAAGAAAGGAAAAGTGCTCTCTAATTATAGTTTGGCAACATTATATAGTAGTTTGGTAGTGTTGGGCGCCTAATGGCTCTTTGGAAAGCAAATGAGATATGTATGTATGTAGTATGTAGACGACATCGCCGTGATAACCACTGCGAGAGACACTGAAGATCCAGAAAGTTAAACCAGTTGATCAAAGCAGCATCACAGCACAAATGTGGCTTAATGCGCAAGGTCTTAAGTTAGCCCCTGAAAAAAGCGAGATATTATTGCTAACAAATAGACATGAGGACACCAATAGAGATGCTAAGTACACAAAAGATTGTCAGCTACAGGGTGGAAGATTAGACCCCATGCTTACCTATTGGGCAGAAATCCCATACGCTGCGGAAAAAGTGCCTAAAATAAATTTTCTACTTAGCAGATTGGGTCAAGATCGAACCGGGGACAGGAGAAGCTTTTGATGTCAACAAACCTGAATGTCTTGCTGAACGCAGCGAAGCTAAACAAGTGTGAAGCATATCTCAGTAACGACATATCGTACAGTCTCGTGAGAAGCACGCCCATCGACTTAATTAATTTATTTTATTATATACACGAGACTGGGAAGTTCTGAACCAAATTGACCGATATTTTTGCTGACGAAATTCATATCCTGGCCCTTGGTCGCGTCCTTCTTATCGGTATGAGCTTGTTACCAAGGTAAACCTTTCCAACCTTGGCAAGCCGCAATATTTTATAGCTGAACCGATCGCATTCCTGGTACCATCCGGCATCCGTTTATGGCGGTTGCTTAACATCACATCCTGCTTCACATTTTTCAGATTAGCTCGTAACCACATACATTTGGCTCTCGGAATTTTCCTTCGGGATCTCGCTCATGCTGCACACCAATGATATTGCCGTTCCGGGTAACATTAGCGTATGATTTTGCGGACGTGACGCCCTTTATTTTCGGTCTTTTAACTGACGGACCTCCAGCTGACCTCTGTCACTCAGGCTTAAAATTGGGCAAAATTGCATTATTGCATTCCTGGAGCTCCTTTGTAAGCAGTAAGTGGCGACACTATTGGCTTCACTCTACCCTCCCTGCTTAGCAGCCACGCTTCGGCAGCAGGGTTTGGTTCTGGCTGCCGTTGGTATTTGTTTGGCCTTCCAGGAGCCACTTGCCCATTAGCTTAAACATGATTTGGTAGTGCATGCCTTTGCACTTAGAGCAAGCTTCGCTCCTGTCTTTGCGCTAGCTAGTTTTGACTCGTTGGAAACGCTGCATTTTTCTGGTAACAATTAGTTTTCTTCGGCTTTATTACAGAAGAACCGCACCTCTTTAGTTTGATGTTTTAAGTGTTTTGTCTCATATTTTGAACAAACGAGTATAGCGTACATCCACTTGCGTATAGCCTCCGCTACGTAAGTAAGGATCTTATTACGGATGGTGTCAGGTATTCGCAAAGTCCGTTCAAGATTGGGGGTCCCCAGTCAGGTTGTTCCTCGCCCTGAGTCGCATGACACCTTGATCCAGCTCTTCAGTTCTTCCAATCATAGTAAGATTTCCAACTGGTTGCTGTGCTATTGAGGAGCAACGAACACCTAGATAAGAAGTCAGATCTTAGCTGGAGATCTCCCAACTACAAAGAGAGCAAACTTTTAACAGCCTATCCTTGCTGACGTCGCGATACTGTTGTATCTATGTATGTATTACTAGTCGGCACCCTCACTGTGGGTTCATCTGGGGATTTTTACCATCATTTGAGCCCTAACTTTATCTAGCTTAATCCCTAACTAGAAATTCCTAGACCTCTAGCGCCTCTTAGCCTTGAACTCGCTTGATCTTAAAGCTGACCTCGACTGACCTCTAGAAATATGTATTACTCCTTTGGTTCCTTCAAGCGGGGAGTGCTTTTACAGTTTGTTTTAGCCCGAATTCAACGCTTCATTATCTTTTTTCGTATATTCTAATCAATTGTAACATTTTACTTTTTGCCCAACAACAAAAGTGTGTTCATTAGTCAATATATAACGGTACATATGCTCGGTTATAGTCGACTATTGATTTGATTCCTCCTGAGAGCTCGGCTAAACGCTTTTGAAATGTAAATTTAAATAACTAATACAAACAAATCTTGAGGGAATCGAAATTGGAAATTTTAAATTGAATTTGCATGGCAAGCGTATGTTTAAAATTCTAACTGCAAACGTACGCTATACACAACTACAAATATACATTTATATTTTACTGGTTGCCGTGTGTACGCCATGAATCTTCCAGCTGCGATGCAGCTGAGCGGCGCAACAGCAATATTTCGGCGCCAGCGGCAATTCCTCATCGAAAGAATAAAATAGCATTTAATCTATAACACACACACACAGAAACAATGGTTGCAACAATACATACCGTATGCAAAGGCATATCCTATCTGAGACTCTGTAGGTGTGCATGCCTTTGCGGCCCCTTAAGAGCACTTATGCGGCGCAAGAAGCTTCGCGGGCGTTTAGTTGCACAGAATGTACACAAGAATTCGACAAATAGAATTGCGCAAAAATTCATAAATTATAAAATAAAATTCGCAAACGCCGAAACGAAGCAAAGCAAACAATATGGAATGCTTATGCAACATTTGCAGATGCTGTGCGCCAACGAGAATTCGCCATGAAATAAATTAGTGTGAGCAGCAACAAATATTTATATGAGAGCGCACGCGTGCATGTGTGTGTGCAACACTTTTTGGCATGAATAAGTCAAAACTTTGTTATTTTTGCAGTTGCTGGCGCTCGGTGCAGCAATTGTTGCCACCATACCCGTGGCTGTGTGTGTGTGTGTGCGCGCTTAGTTTGCCTGGCTGCCAGCAGTTTGGCTAAATTTATGCCAACGCAAATTACTTGCAGCAACGCGTTGCTGACTTTCTTAGCTAAACTTGCAACAAAAGCGTCGCTGTTGCGCGCATGCAATTTACACATACATATATGTACAAACACATGAGTTGCATGTGGCACGGTGGCAGCAATTCGTTCAAATGCGCCCTACAGTGCTTTTTTCGTTTCGTTGCGAGCGTTGCTGTTGGTGATTCATAGTCACCGTTTAATGAATAAATGCTTTGCGGTGTGTTGCAAGTAATTCACATGCATATTTTCGCATAAAAAATATGCGGAAATACATCGGCGAGTGCTATTACACTGCAAACACTATTTCAGCGCGTGTGTGTGTGTGTTTGTGTGTTGGCAACGTGATGCAATCTACGAAATCTGCAACTGGGGACTCATGTCGACTGGCTGACCAAAAACAACTGTAAATGGATTCACTTTAGCTACAATGACCGACTACCAACAACAAAAAAAAAAAAACAAACGGAAAACACAGCGGCACAGTGGAGCTGCCAAAAATTATGACGGCGCGCTCTCGGCAGTAGTGTTCAAGCGAGATATACCTATATATTGGATACAGTATTTCGCATGAATTTTTATGGATTGTATACACGAGTGTAAAATGTGTCCGAAAATTTTGAGTTTTGCTCACACAATTTTTCGTACAACTGCGTGAATGGATAGAGCTATAGGATCATGCGAATTCGTACCAGATTTAAATAAAAATAGTGCTCAATGGGGGAAAAGACAAAATATCCAATATACCATACTATCTAGTATCCGGATCTAGTTCCCTTCTACTCGAAAGAACCGGAAAAGAGAGAGAAAGAATGAGAAAAATACAAGAGAGAGAGGGAGAAGAAGCAAAAAGAGAGAAAGGTAGATCGATGCCATCAAAAAAGAAAGAGGGAGATAGTGAAACGGAGAGAGAAATTTCTGTCAAAATTACATTTTCTGACAGTTGTAGCAAAGATCTACCGAAATTGGAATCTTCTCCTAAATCAGTTGTTATCGTAGAAGTAACATATATTCACTGATTTTGAGTTAAGGGCTTACATGGGCTTAGGGCTTCCAAAAAATCGTTTTTTTTAATGTCTTATTAAATTCTACAACACCTTTACAATATCGCCCTAAGTTTTCAAGTTGATCCGAGTAACAGTTTCGGAGATATGGCCTTGCGAACTTGTGTGCTCGAAGCTAGCTAGGCTAAGTGCGCCGTCTTTAAACGCGCTTTTCTCGAAACTGTGTTTTTGAAATCGGTTGGCAAAATCTCTCAAGAACTATTCAACCGATCTTTATGGAAGCTTACACAGGTCCTTGAGATATAATTCTTAATGACTTGGACGAAGGATTTTTTTTCCATTACAACTATTTGAAAAAAAGCTCGCGAAGCTTTCACTGAAATTTTAATTTTTTCTTTCGTCCATGTTCTAAGTTAAGGTTTTAACTAAAACACGTACTTTTTTCTCTTCAGATAACCCTGTAAAGAGTTATCATGCCATCGCGGCGTTTTTGTTTTTTTTTGAGCGGTCACCGGAAATGGCGTCGCAATGGCCGAGTTGAAAACAGAAGAATTTCTTTGTGTATATGTTTGTAACAATAAAACATTCGAATAAAATATTGATTTTTTTAAATGCGAAAAAAATTGTTGAATAAAGGCTGTAATTTACCCGAGAAAAAATATGTAACCCCTTAAGATCACTCAGTTCCTGTACGAATGCGAGGTCCTTCTAGACTATAGTAGAATGCAAGAGATCCACTGTGCTACTTCATCCGTTAAGGTTTGAAATGTTTCCGGACTATAGTTGTCAAAATTGTATGGAGAAGGGTGATGTGGAAACATACAGGCACTTCCTGCCTGGATTATCTATCTCGGTAATCTGAGGTTGAAACATCTCGTTAGTCATATATTCGGCGAACTAGAAAGCAAAGCAGGCTGAAAGCGTTTGAAGATTTGTAAGGATCTTATGACCCAGTATAAAAAAGTTCATAGATACCACAACGGACTGGGGTTCAAATATGTCAACCATAAGTGAGATCCATATTAGTATCGAACTTTTAACCTAACCTAAGGTCACTCCTATGCAATAACGTTCGATCAAAGGATTCCGTTATGAATCAGACCTATAAAAACCAAGCATAGATGGTTTCACCGTCTGAGAAAAGCTGCTTTTATGGTACTTTTTTGGTTCCTCCCTATTTTAGACTACTAAATTTTTTGTTTACCGGTGGAGAAGTGGCAAATTACTTCCAGAGAGTATTTATAACAAAAATTAAACCTATTGTGAACTGTTGCTGGCAGTCGGCTCGAAACTTATCTTCTTCTTCTTTATTGGCGTACTTAAAGGTCCTTACATTTTCTCAGTTCAATGGCATCTTCTATTTCTTTTTTTGTCTTCATAAATGATGATTATTCCAAAATATTTCTCGTAATGATTTTGGTGGTATATATCTTACTTTACGTTAAAAAAAATAATAGACAAACTTGACATTTCAATATCTATCGCTGCCGAATGCAAACCTATAAATAAGGTGAGAGATGAGAATGCTGCTCTTTGGTAATGTCAAATGTCATTAAAATGACAGTTGCGCACATCAAATCAGAAATGTTAACCACGCAGTCAATCAAGGACACACAATACAGTGGAACAAACTAGAAGAAACTCTGAAGAATTTCGCTCTAAATCATGAATACGCTTTCCCTGCTTTTTGGTTTAAGTTTGTGTGAAAGTAGTCGGACTCAAAATTAAATAAAAAATGTCATTGGTATGATTGAAGAATGATAGTTGTTTACATTTTTAGTTCTAGATATATTGCAATAAGAAGGATATGGAAGAGAATTCAGAAAATCTTGTATATTAAGCGTTGCCGTGGTAAGGAGTTAAGATGTCTTTGGCATTTAATAGTAAGGAATTACTAATGAACACTTGTTTTTTAATTTTTGTTAGCGAAAGTTGCTGAAAGCTCCACTCCTTTCAATTTCAGTCACTTCATTGCGTTGATAGATAACCTCAAGCCTTTTTGAGCTGTCTCATTTGCAAGAAATCAATTTAATTTTATCACTATGCCATTGGCACTTTCCCAGATAGACCCTACCAGCAAGTCAACAACAATTTGACAAGTGTCAAGTGCGTGTCTCAGTACAGCTTTCATTCAATCTGACGCTGTTCATTCATGCCACATATATTCTGCTTCCTTTTGCTTTTGTTGAGCGCATCTTATTATTATTTCTTTTTGCACTGCGTGGTCTTAGCTGTTGATGACATATTTTTTACTTCTCTTCAGCTGCTCGGAAATCGAAACCTAGTTGACAGCCGCAATTTTCACTTCAGAACTGTAGTGACGTTGGCAAAAGGGGTATCACAGGCGCATAGTGCCAGAGCGGAGATGGTGTCTATCAGCGGTGCGGGTGCACAGTGTTTATTGACAATGTGTTGACAGTCCTTTTGGCCTTTGTGTGACATGCATATTTATTCCTTTTCATTTTTACTACGAGCTCTGTGAAGATGCGCATACAAATGAAATAATGTTGTGTGCGTTGGCACTTTCATTTGCCATAATTGGCATGTCACCAACACACACAAGCACACGAGAGCTGCTGAGCTTGCGAAAGGAGAATGAGAGAGAAGATAGGGAATGAAATCTGCTTGTTATTGAGCCCTCTGCTGCTCTATATGTCAAAAGTTAAAAATGCTGTAATTTGTAAGAAATTACACACACAAGCACAGTTATGTTCATCGTCTACTTTTCGGGTCAAATTTTGTGGATTATGTGGATCTATTTATTACTCTTCTTCATTCAATTTTCGGAAGGAGCCCATTATCGATATTGACAGCAAAAGTTTTCTCATTTCTTTGTGGGCGCAATATTTACATAACTTTCTTCTTCCTGTAAGATATTAGTTAACTAATGAAGTGTTGAATATGTATTTGTGGCGCTAAAAGTTCCCATTGATGATTTCACGCTGCTAATGCCGTTTTGCTTAGCGCCAATTCCCAAGGGCCGCCTATCATGTTAATCAATGTAATGTGAGTTACAACATGGCAATTCGCAAATCTACACCTACTTAAGACAGACAGACAGTCGGACGCATGGGCATGTCGTGCATGTATGTATGTTGTACAGGGTGCTTCGAAAAGCAGTTATATTAAGTATTTTAAAACTGCTAGTCTTATTGAATACTGTTTGATTTCTGTATCCTCCGAAGGTATACTTTATATTTTTAGTGCAACTAAAGCTCGTTTTGGATTTTTAAAACTTTATTACTTATATCGTTTGTCGGAATTGAAAGCTTCATGGAGGTTATATGTTAATATTAGTTTCAAGAAATATTGTAAATTTTTATCATCAGGCTGCTTTTCAATTTTCCGAAACAAATTTCAATAACTGTTCGTTCATTAAAGCTCGTTTGGGAGTTTTAAAGCTTTCTAGCATAGACCAGATTAAAGGTGAAACGTCAAAGTTCTAATCAGCTTCTATGCGATCTTCCGAAACAAATTTCAATATGTGTTAGTTCATTAAAGCTCATTTGGGAGCTTTAAAGCTTTTTAGCATTGACCAGATTTAAGGACAAAAGTCAAAGTTCTAATCAGCTTATATGCGATCTTCTGAAACAAATTTCAATAATTGTTGGTTCATTAAAGCTCGTTTGGGAGCTTTAAAGCTTTTTAGCATAGATCGAATTAAAGGTGAAATGTCGAAGTTCTAATCAGCTTATATGCGATCTTCTGAAACAAATTTCAATAATTGTTGGTTCATTGAAGCTCGCTTGGGAGCTTTAAAGCTTTTTAGCATTGACCAGATTTAAGGACAAAAGTCAAAGTTCTAATCAGCTTCTATGCGATCTTCCGAAACAAATTTCAATATGCGTTAGTTCATTAAAGCTCATTTGGGAGCTTTAAAGCTTTTTAGCATAGGCCAGATTAAAGGTGATCAGTTCGATAGAACCTTTTTGGATCGACCTTTTAACCTAGATGATTAAATTGGATGAACTGAGGTTAGGGTAAGTTATATTTTATTGCGAGAGAAGCAAGCAATTTTATGAATTGCGGTTATTTTGGACTTTGTAACTAAAATATAGTTCCTTGGTTTGGATGGATCAAGCCAAGCTGAGAGCTTCTAATTTCATATACAATTTATAGATTTTTAATAAATTTTTCTTATCTTTTATTGTTGTTAATGACATTCCTGTAAAGAACTACGAAGACAGCAACATTAAATATGCCCAAAAGCTTTTGGCTTTGCGACCACCCTGTCCACGCAAGCTCCTCTAACTTTTCCTCACAAGCAAGTGAGAGCGAGTGCAAGTAGCCGCGTTTGTTTGTACTAAACATATGTATGTACTTATGTGAGTTAGGGAAAGTGTGTGGGCGTGGGGCGTGTCAGTTGGCGCGCTGACAACCTTAAATGACCTCGTTACAAGTTTCGCCTCCCTGCTGCGTGAAACTGTCGCAAATTACGCCGTCACCGCCGCCGTCAAAACGGTGGAGCGGTGGCACCATCATCGCCGTCGTTGTTGACAGCGGCGGAAGAAACTTTTGTCATAAGTGCTGAGTGACAATTCACTTGTGTCACATGTCGCTGACATAAGCAGCAGCAACAGCTACCACATATGTATGTATGCCTGTGCATTTGTTGTTTTGCTCGCGCCGTGTGTGGTGTTGTTGTGTGTCATTTCCTATTCATTAGTACAATGCACAGCTGGCGCGTTTAAACTTTTCTGCTAACGATTGTTGCCAGTTTTCACTTTCTTCCGTTATTGGCCGCAATTTCGGGACTTTAATGTTATACACAAGGATTTAATTGCTTGTTATGTCGTTCTGTGGTTTAGCGTGCGGGAATTGTGACAGCTTTAGCAGTTTGTGGAGTTTATTTAATTTGGAAATACAAGAAAATAATTACTTTAATTATGGGTAAGCAAATTTTTGCTTTAAAAATGCCTGAAATGTCTGCAATGTCATCAGCAATTAAGAACTTCTTTCTCGATTATTTTTTGTGGACCGATAATGATTGATTTTTAAAAAGTTCAAAGGAAAGTGGTAAGAATTATTTAGAAAGAGGAAAACTCTTATCTTCGACTGAAAGTAAGCTTAATACCCTTCACAAATACAAAGATTCTTTACAAGAACTCGAGTGGACGGTTTATAAGGCAGCTATGTGCTATATTTTTCCGATTTCAACAATTTGTTTTGAATATATTTTTCTTTGAAAATCAGTTTGTAAGGCATCTATACGCTATAGTGGTCCGATATCTCAAAAATTGGTGGACTAGTACACGTGTATACGACAACAGACGGACATGGCTAAATTGACAGATTTATTTATATCTTTTATAGTATTTCCAAAGCTTACTTTTCATGGTAAATTTAGCTCCTTCAGGGTATAAAAAATAAAAGTTTTCATAAAAACTTGGAAAAAAAGTTTAATTTTTTTCAACTGATTTCATGTTTGTTGATTGGAAAAACGGTCTTAAGGCTATTAAAACGCCATTTTTTTTGCTATTGTCCGTCCATAATTGGTGTTCTATAAATTCAGGTTTTATTCCTGAAACATTTTTATTTACGCCATTGTATTGGGTAGTCGAAAGTCTTTTCGTAATTCTAATCAAACCTCAACTAATTTTTTTTTATATTTATGAAGCATTTTTATATTTATGAAACCATTTTGGTTGACCACTTTCTGCCATTATTCCACTTAAGACATTATTCCATCAGTAAGGAACTTGTCTGCTTTCTCGTCGAAAAACTGCGACAAGTAATTTTTTCAGGCTTTTCTAGAAGCCAACTTTACTCTATTAAGGGAGTTCTGCATTGATCGAAACAAATGTAGTCCGATGGTGCAAGGTTAGGGCTATATGGTGGATGCATCGAAACTTCCTAGACAAGATCTGCCAGTTTTTGCAAAGTCATCAAATATGTGTGTGATCTAGTGTTGTCCTGTTGGACGACGAAGCCCATTATGTTGATACGTTCTGGCCATTTTTTTTCGATTGCTTGCTTCAATCTCATCAGTTGTTGACAGTAAAATGTAGTATCAATCGTTCGACAGGCTGGAGCAGCTCATGGTGGATGATTCCTTTCCAATCCCACTAAACACTCAGCATAACCTTTCGAGGCGTCAATCCTGGCTTTGCGACCATTTGTTGAGCTTAACCACCCATTAGCCATAATTTTTTCGCACATTATTGTCGTATTTGATCCACATTTTGCCTCCCATTTCCATTCGCTTCATAAATAGTCCCGGATCTTGGTCAATCTTTTCCATATTTTCATCGACTTTGTCAACGATAGGTCGACCAGAGCGAGGTGCATCTTTCACATCGAAATTACCAGAACGAAAGCGAGCGAACCATTGTTGTGCTACACGAACTGATACATCATCGTCTCCATAATCTTCAGAAATTTCATTGGTGGCTTGCGTACCATTTTTTTCTTTTTTATACAAAAATTTCAAAATATAGCGATTTTCTTCATTATTTTCAGCTGTAACTTTTTTTTCAAATTTCCCGAATTTTTTTTCAAATAAAGCTTAATACATATCTCAACTTTCCAACACTATATGACACAATGTGATTGGTAGCACTGAAGATATACGACTGCAACGACATCTATTGACAAAATACGAAAAGACTTTTCGACTACCCAATATAGTATATAGCAGTGCCATATCTTTGTTGTTTGACCAGGAGCTGATCACCGCGATCTGAGGCTATTGTCTCATATTGAGAGTCGATTCGCAGAGCCTGTGCCGCAAAGAACGCCTAAGTATCAATCAAAAGGCTCTCAACCCTCGACGAGAGACTATTAAAAAAATTTTTGGGGCGATAATATTGAAATTCGTTCAAGTCAACGATTTTTATTGGTTTTGGTTATGGAAAGAAAATTTGGAGATTTCAATTTCAACTTTTAACATTATACATTATTTTTTAGGTGTTTCTAAATACAACTAGAAGCACTACCTTCCTAAGACAGGCCACACTGTAAGTGGACAAAACGAAATTGATTTTATTTCTGGTTAACTCTTTTAAACTATCAATCCTCGATTTTTTTTTTAAGAGATAACTATAAGATAACCGTAATAATAACCATTATATCTTATGGAAATTTGCCATAAAATAACTTAATATGTTGAATAGATCCCACTGTTCACCCGATTAATGTAAGAAAAGCAAAAGGCAAAGGTCTTATAGCTTTATTTGCACTTCACACTGAAGACATTTGTGTTTTTGCGGAAATATGTATAGTTTCGACATAAACACCAGCAGCCATTGCCTACTTGTGGGCGACTAAGCTCATGCATGTTTACCGTTTATTTGTGACAGGCAATTTTAGAGCACTCCAACTACAAGGAAACTACTCACTTCAAATTCACACGAGTGTGTAACAAATTTGGCGCATCGAACTTGGGCCGACGAGTGAGCAACGGTCGGTGACATTAATTCGCTGTGCTCGGTACTTGCTAGTATTGACACATGTATTTTTACATCAAAACAAGCTTCGTCAGATGTATGTGTGGTTGTGTGTGTGTGTGCTTTTTAATGCGCTTTTGTAGTTTCGCAGAAAGTTCTAAACTTTGACAAAAGGCGACAGCTTGCTCTGCATAAAACAAATTCGTCCGCTTGTAGTTTGTGAGTTTGAGCTTCGGCAAGTGATGGCTTTCGAGCCAACGATTGACATTTTTGGACTTTGGATATATTTATGTCACTAGCTTGCGCGTATGTGTATGTGTGTGTGAGGAGGTTGGTGTGTTGGAATTTTGTTTTGGTTTTGTGTCAATGACTTAATTTGATATTCTACACCGTTGCCTTTGTTTTTGTTGCTGTTACCAGTCTATATACACTGTTGACGTGACGGACTTTTCCAGCGATTTTGGTGAAAGAGGACCCGTAGTGGGTATTTTGCATGCTTTTGAGCGCCTGTGATCGCTCCAGCGCAAGTGAAATGTGCAGCGATGCATGGACGAATGGGTCGAGAATTACAAAGTGCGTTGTTGTCAACTTTGTCGTGCGCAAGTTGCCAGCAATTTTGTTTGTTTAGGTTCAATTTTACAAGCTAGTCCAAATTAATGAGTGATGGGCTCAAATTAAAGGATTTAACACTATGAGGAGGCCAAATTAGTTTGTTTGGCAACTGTTGAACCCTGTTACTACCGATTGCAACTGCGTAGTGAGTTGCTTGGCGAAAATACGAAAATGCGTTGTAAAGCCAATGCTTACGTCTTTAAGAATTGCTTACAAAGATTTTGAGAGCGCAAATATGTCTTTCAATTAGTAATGAAGAGGAAGTTGAGATTTTCTTTCATAATTCGGTTCAACTGCTTATTCACAGATTCTTTCAGAAGGCATTCTAATTTTCACGCAGTCTGAGGATGGAGTGTGCTAGAGTCGTGAGCTCTTGTTATCTTCAGCAAGCAAGCGTGTGGGGACATGAGTTGAGAAGTTTTTTGAATTAAATTCTAAGGTCATACTGATCACTAATTTCACAGAGGAAACACCCTAGCCCTACTTCGAAATGGGACCGAGTTGGATCTCCATATTGGCATCTTCCGTTCCGGCACTGGACCAATGAACCTCATGTGTGCTTAGCAGGAGCTGGTTGACGATTCATTTCGCTCATGGTAGAACCCAGGAGATGTTCAATTTGTTGCAATATTGAGGGATTTTACTGAACACTATCCCTAGGCATTCATGCGGTAAGGCTTAAAATCATGTCGGCCGCTAGTTGTCAAAGTTGTATTGAGGAGGGTGAGGTGGTGACATCCAAGTACTTTCTCTTACATTTTCCAGCTTCTACAAGACTGAAAATACATATCGGGGAACCAGAAGGCATGGCCAAAGCTGAGATTAGCTGTCTCAATAAATTTGTGGTAAACTTAAAGCGGTTTGTCGAGTTTGTTAGGGTATTATGATCTATTATGGTTTATAGAAGTATTATGTACCATAATGGGGCGGCATTTGAGCTGAATAAGTGAGATTCCTTTTAGGATATAACCTGGGCAAATCACAAGTGCATTTACAATACTTGAAAATTTTTCGAGGATTTAGAGAAAAAAAGTTGGTGTTAGTGTTGGTACTAAATTGAGAGAGAGCGCCTTCAGTTTATGAGTTGATAGTACTGTGTTTAGACGGATTAATCAAGGACGCTGTTTATATGACGATGGCAGCAAATTTGCCTTGCCCGTTTGCAGCTTGGTACTCTCTAATTATTTCTTTGCATAATAAGGACAAGATGAGCTAAAATTGTACTCGCGCATAAAGAGATCGTAATTGGATGGCTTAGTCCCACAAGCGGATTAATTTCTCCTTTCTGAATAGTTTAATTTTAAACGGTTTATAGTGTTAATTATCTAATCCTGCTAAGCTGGAGGTCCAACAGAATCGTACACTGCAGTAGGAATTTTGCTGGATTATCAAACTCAGTTCGTTAGAGCTTTATACCTATGTTTTATGAAGAGGGCTAATCCTAAAGTTCTTGGTATAATTTGTGAGAACTCCTTACGGCGGTGATTTAAATTGAAATAGCTCATAAAATTTAGTTCATATAGGTTGACAAATTTTCCAAAATCTCTTGCACCTTTGTTTTTCGTTTAGGGATCGTTTCATTGTGAAATTTTCGATACATTGATTTTTTTTTGTAGCATTATCGGATAGGATTTTGGTAGTTTTGAGATCAGCATACGAGCCCTAATAATCATGTATAACAGAATTTTAATCACGTTCTTAGTATTTGAGACTTTAAATTATCGATTATTGGCACTCAAATTTTCATAATGAGTAACTCAGAGTTTCTTGAACTTTTTTGTTTACTTCCTGTACTTAATTTGTTGTGACGTATTGTACGTAACACGTCATGCTATTTCGAAAATTAGAGAATTACTAGATTCAAATTAATAAGCTTCAATAAAGCGCTCATGCCAAAATGAGCGCTTGATCGTTTCTAATTTTGTTGATAAATCTGCTACGCAAAATTCATTAAAAATTTGATAAATGTGCAAAGACTTCGCAAAGTTTCAGCTCATAAATGAAAAATAAGTGAATACAAAGCTTTTGAATTTGAAAAATGAATCGCTTTCGTTAAGCCACCACAAAATACAGATTAAATCGCACTAAGCCGCCTCAACTGGACTTAAGCTGCCAACGAAGCGCTCGCAAAGCTAATCGAAAGCCAAGGCGAGCCAAGCTGTGTTGTTGCTTGTATCGGCGTTGTTGTTGTTGCGAATCACACATTTAACCAAATTAATGGATTGCATGAGAATTTATATATGGTATATCCGTATGCATGTGTGTTTGTATAAAAATATTTGATTGTGACTTTTTTCGATTTTTAATTATCTTCGGAATGTTATTTTCTCGTGGCAGCGATTTAAACGCATTATCATTTGCTATTTTTTCCATATTCTAGTTGCTGGTTAATTTTTCTAGTGTGAACAGCAGGTTGTCGCCGTTGAGTAAGTGGTATGCAACATGTGGTGGCACGCAGCTCGCAGCCCGCATATTCACCAGCGTGGGCCATATATACACGTTTACTTTGTAGCCAATATGGGCACGGCTTGTTGATTAATTAATGATCGAAACAGCGGGGCGGCTAACAAAAACAAAACACGCAGGCGCACACAAACAAACGAGCGCGCAATAGAACGCGCGTAGTTAGTCGATTAGCCCACTGCTGTGTGGTGAATGCTCGTTTTAGAATCGCTAAAATTGGTCCAGCGTGTCGCCAGCAAACACACACATACACACATACAGGCACACACAGATACACACGGCCATCAGCGAGCGCATGGCGGCCAGTTGAGGGGCCTTAATCGAGGCTTTCGCTGCGTGAAGATTGATCGCCTGCAATTAATTTGCATCGGCCTAATGAAGATCTTAATTATGAGATCGCTTTTTACCAACAATTTATCAACGCGGCTTCAACTTGTTGTTTATTCGCCGCTAACTATTCTGACTCGCATAGAACGAAGCTTGAGTTGTGGCTTTGTGTGCGTGTGTATGTGCATGTATTGGTATGGCGAGCGCTTGATGAAAAATGCTAATAAATTGGAAATGCGCGCAAGTGCCAATAATTTTTCCATTTATTATTTTTAATGCCTGTGAAAATTACACGCGTGTCATTAAAAAGTGCAGCAAGTGTCTGTAATTACACGCCGTCGCTTTAATTGCAATGGCATGTGTACACAATCGGATAGCTCATTCGCACATTTTTACAAACACACCACACACGCACAAGTCAGTTGGTGACAGCTGCGCGCTGTATATGCTTTTGACGTGTGTCTGTGTGCGTAAAAATACTTGATAATTCCAATTAAAAATTATGCGCTTTAATATTTAATGAAATTAAGGACACCATTTTTATAGTTTTCATTAAAATGAAATGGCACATATTTACACAGGCATATTACGCGTGTCATCATGCAAGAGCATAAAAGCACAATACACGCGTAAGGTGGGAACAGGTGCTGCCGCGGCTCGAAATGGCGTAACTAAAGGCGTGTAAAATATTTTGTGCTTTCTGCAGCGCTTTATGCTAAAAATTTATAATTATAAAAAGTGCTGCGTATCGAATCCATATTCGTTGATTGGAGAAAGTAAGAATTCATTCTGTGGGAATTTCATAATGAATCCAGCTTCATATTCGAAATATTTGTATTAAAATCGGAAAAACGAGCATAAATTACAGTAGTGAAACTTTAAAAGGTACGGTTTTATGTAAAGCATTTTTCACACCAATAATTATAATTCATAATTCAAGTCAAATATTCTGCGTAGAAGACTAACTAATTTGTTTTAAAAAAATTCTCAATATACCAGATTATTCAATAAGTTTTGTCGTTTAATAAGAAAAACACAATTTTGTGATTCAAAATACACTTTATTCTCCTCCTCCATTCAGTATAATCTGCCTGAACATTAATACACTTGCTACAACGATCCTCCAATCTGTGCTTCCCATCTCTGAAGTGGGAATCCGGAAGGTCTGCAAAATACACTTCAACAGCCGTTATGACCTCTTCATTTGATGAAAAACGCTTGCCACACATACATTTTTTGGGTTCTGGAAACAAATGGATGTCGCTGGGGGCCAAATCTGGTAAATACGGTGGATACAATTCGAACTTTAATTCATGGATTTTAGCCATTGTCAAAATGCTCTGGTGACACGGTGCTCCGGTGGTTGTCCTGATGAAAAAGGAGTTTTTTCTTCTTAAAACGGGTGTTTTTTCCCGAATTTTTTCCTTCAACTGGTCCAAAAGGTTGCAGCAATATTCAGAATTAATTGTTTTAGCAGTTTGCAAGTAATCCAGAAACAAAACTCCTCTCGCATCCCATAAAACTCATGCCCTAACCTTCTTGGACACGAACTAGTTTCAAAGCCGAACAACCAGGTTCACACCACTTTTTAGCATCTTGTTTTGATTCAGGATCATGGTGATAGACACAAGTCTTATCCATAGTGATGAATCGACGCAGAAAATCTACTTTATCCTTTTTAAAACGCTCCAAATGTTGCTGAGAAAGTCGCAAAATTTTATTAAAAATATGGTTCACACTGCCTAATGAGATGTGTAGAGCCTCTACTAAATCTCTCTCTCCGTCAATCGATGATCTTCCAAAACCATATCCTGTATTTTGGCTATAATTTCTGGTGTTGATGCGCTTTTTGGACGTCCCTTACGTGGATCGTCTTCAAGGCTTGTACAAACACGTTTAAATTCAGCAATCCATCTTTCTACTGTTCTAATTGTAGGTGAACAATCGTTAAACACTGCGTTTGTGTATTTATTTTGGTGCTACACCTTCCAAAAATAAGAATTTATCACTGCACGATATTAAATTTTTTCGATTGTAAAAAAATACTGTGACACGGCGACACTAAATTCGCTTGTAAACTAAGAATGAATTGACAGATTGAAATGCGAACTTCACATAAGTATGTTCATATGAAGAGTGTATTAAAAAAACAAAAAGTCAATCAAACAGCAACGCTCGAGGAGCTCGAAGACAACATTCAGCGCACTAAAGCCGCAATTCCAGCCGAAAAGCTGCACCGGGCCATTAAAAATTTGCGAAAATGGGTGGAGATATGCAAACGGAGAAGTGGTGGACATTTGACCGACATTTTGTTCAAATCATAACGAAACAACAAAACCCATTTACTAGTTAATTTGATGTTCGGTGCTCAGGAAAAGGAATCGACTTCTTCTCCTTTGTAGAATAAACGAGACATTTTCAAATAAATTTATTTATATATCAGTTATATTAACCGTTATAGTCAGCTATCCCAAAACACCAAAGCTGTGATATTCGGCTAGGTTTAGATTAGGAAAATTAGGAATCAGTTACGGTTTTTTATAACTTACAAATAAAAGGATGGGCTTCATGGGCTGGTATGAGTTTCATCCACTTTTGTTATATTAAAGTTTTATTAAGAGGACATTAAGCAAATACTGTTCCTTTCATTTAAGGTCGTTTAACCGACAGTCAGATGCGAAATTCTATTCCAAAGTGATTGGTGACAAGAGTGCACTCCATTTCTTATCTTATCGGACGTATATATTGGACTAATATTGTTCATACCTCACTTTACATGATTAGTATTATATTTTATTATTTATCTATAGTATCCTAGATTATTTCCTACTTTTGAGAATTGCCATTTTATGGGATATGTGCGTGGTTAATGCAGTACCAGAAGAGTGAAAGGGGTTTTTCGAGCAAAAAACAACACTTTCTGAACAGTTTTTTAAAGAAATATTTCATTAAAATTTTTTTGTTATAATATATTTAAAAAAAATTTTGCGAAATTTTCGTAGGAAAATACTTTAAACTCGGCCATTACGAAAAAAGGTGTCTCTGCGTTGACAACAGAACTTCTTGCAGGATCATCTGAGGTAAGAAACTAGGACACGTGTTTTAACTAAGGCCAAAAACTAAGTATTTGAACAAAGCAGTGAAAATTGTATTTTTGGAAGACGTTTTTGCAAAAAAATGCAATTTTCGGTGAAATTTCTCGAGCTTGATTCGGTGACAATAGTGTATAGAAACATAATGTGGTTTATACTATATAATCTGAATTATTTTTTCTTGTATTTATGTCAAACGTTTAATTTTTATAAATCGTAGTTTAAAGAGCTCAACCAAAACCAGTAACAACCTTACTTTTCCGTGCTTGAAAAGCCCACCGAAATACTCCGACGCTAGTCCTCGTCAGTGGAGGTTTGGCAGCCCAGCAGTTGGGCTGCAGCCATGTGTGGCCGAGTGTATAAATCAGCTGGGACTTCATAAAAAAGTCAACAAATGTAAATAATTACAGCGAGTAAACAACAAAAGCAACAAGCATGAGTGGTATTATGCGTCAGGCTGCGTGATGATAATAAAAGCAATAAATCCATATTTTCATATTTTTTTCCATTTTCACTTTTTTCGCGCTTTTTACAACAAAGCAATAAAACGGTTAATAATTCAGTGAAACAACGAAAGCTGCAACAACAAAAAAAGTGAAATGACATTAAAATTTTTGTAGAACACACTGCGCCAAGTAAATGAGCATGTGCACATGTGTGTGTGTGGCTGTGTGTATGTGACGCCCGCATATTAAAGCGCAGAGCTGCTGCTGCGACTTGCAACTGGGAGGATTTTAACGCTCTTGCGGGTTATTGCCCGCGCATGAAAAGTCAAATGTCACCAAATGTTCACACAGCGCGGAAATATGAATGCGAAACACTTTTAAATATTTAACCGCTGACCCGGTAGGAAATTGGTGCTGGGAATATGATGCGGAATTTTATATAATTATTTTACTATTTTTATAAAAATGTGGGGAATATGAGTATACGTAGCAGGTTTAGAATCTTTAAATCCAATTTAAAATTTAAATTTGCATGGAGTAATTTTTAAATTTTTTCGGAATCGATAAAAAGCGAATCAACTTCAAGCTCGTTATTTCCGATCCTTTTCTCCTGCTTACCTTCTAGTTTGGTTTTACACGCTTCAAGACTGCATTGATTCGCACAGGACCTTCTTTGGATGCCTTTGGCAATTTTATCACATTTCCGAGTAGTTACAGTTTCCCGTCATTTACACCGTCTATGAAGCGAAAAACGCATAAACTGCCACTGAAATTGCATTTACATACTTTTGCTGCACTCACACACACACACGCATACAACTACAGCTACCGCAAGCGCAAACACTCGGCCGTCAGTGGCTGCAGCAGCAGCAGCAGCGACGGCGGCATTCAGTCAACACCGCGAAAACCATGAAGTGAACAATGACGATTATCATTACGCGCGTATTATTGCGCCGCCACAATGTGCTCCGATTATGAATGCGAAATGTATTTAAACGCGCGCATAAATTACATTCACCAAATGGCCGGCAAAAGGAGCAAACACATTTAATAGCTGTAAAAAAGGAAGTGGAGCACAAAAACGCCCAGGAGCAGCGCTAAGTGTCGCATGTTCACATGTGTATGTAAATAAATAAAGGCAGTAATAAATGTATGTGTAATAAATAAATATAAAGACACACACACACACACACTTACATATAGAGGACAAAGCACACAATAATTAACGATTTAATAATGTGCAAATAAACTGCCGCAACGCTGCGACACTGACAGCGCAATGGGCGGCGGGCAAATGCGAAACGACAAATGCCAAAAGTGCTGTGACAATAAATACTCAACCGTGGCGGCGGCAATAATGACAATGGTCATAGCCAGCGCAGCGAGTCAAATGGCAACAGCGGAGCGGCGGGCGGGAGCGAACTTCTACAAAGGCTATCAACGAGCCAGCAACGCGGCTTAAAGCTTGCAGGCACTGTGTGCTGAGGGAGAGCAAATATGATTTTTGATATTTAAAAAATATATGAAATATAATTCGAATAACTGTTGGTGGTACCGGTACATGGAGCTTACATGCGGATATTAAAGGGTGTATTTGTAGGCATGTGGTTTTCAAGAGAAAATGAAACGAACATAACTGAGTGTTATTGCCAAGAATTTGTCTTTAGCAAATGATAAGTGTTTGCCATTATGTTTCAAAAATGATTTTTGGCAAACACTTTTTGCAGAAATCGGCGCTGTATGTCAGCAATAAAACCCTCATAAAATGCTTTTCTAAGATGTCAACCGTCCTCTGTGGAAAATTTGACAGCACTCATGTGTCAGTCTTCTGGTAAATGAAAAGCCGTCAGCGAAGCGTCACAACTAAACATACTTATAAAGCAGATTAGCCGTCAGTCAGTCCGTATGGTAGATAAGACTTAAAGTCTTTCTTTCTCCCATGAAGTAATACGTGTTGCTATATATATTTCTGGCCTAATAATGTAAATAGGCATATTTATCAACGAAAATGGTTTTCTTTTATTTTTTTTTTTTGTTTTTTTATTATTTTTTTTTTGCAATCGTTTTGTTTCGGGCTCATACGCATAGATCCATGATTCGTCACCGCTGACGATCTTATAAACGTCTTTTGAAGCACCGCGATCGTATTTTTTCAGCATTTCTTTACACCAATCCACACGAGCCTTTTTTTGAGCGCTTGTCAAATTGTGCGGGATCCAACGAGAACAAACCATTTTAACGGCCAGGTGTTCATGCAATATCGAATGTATGTTGGTGGGAGAAATGCATAGGCATGCCTCTATCTGAAGGTATGTTACATGACGGTCTTGCATTATCAGTTCACGTACCAGTTTTTCACAGTGCTATAGGATGATGCTTCATAGCCATACAAAGATTTTAGTTCATCGATGCACTCTTGTCGTGATAATCCATGTCGAAAGTTGTGAAAAATTATCGCACGAAAATGTTCACGAGTTAATTCCATTTTTTGGCCGAGATGAATTCTTTAATTCCCTGTAAATAAAACAATTCACGATTAAATGACAAAACGTTCTGAGTGATGTTATGCTAAAAAATGTCAAACTTTCCAATGGAAATGTGAGATTGCACCTGGCAACACTTAGTGTTGCCCTAGGCCAGAATATATATAGCAGCCCTCGTACCTAATTATTTAATACGGTGGTTCTGTGGGAGAGACATGAGTTGTGAGTAGGTTAGGTTTAGCGGATTAAAGTTCGGTATTCCGGCTTTCGATGCTTCCTATATATGCTATATATGAATATAGTAGCATATATTATCTGTGTAATATAGGGACTTCACATAATCCCACAAAAATCAGTACAGTAGTGTGGAAGCGTACGAGACCACGCCTTAGGCCCACCAATTACACCAAAAGTTCCCTTAAATCTATTGATTGTTTCGTTGGCTGTATAGTATGTAGTTGGTCAGTATTGGAACTAAAAGTTGTCCATATCAACTTCCCTCAAATCGGCCACGAAAAATGAACTAATAATCACTCCATAGCGCTTCCTTTTCACTATCACATTATTGGCGGCTTCATTTTTGAAGAAATATTTGTTGCATATGATTCTCTTATCGAAAAAAATATTTTAAACTCAGCCATTGCGACGCCATTTCTGGTGATCACTAGCAAAAAAGATGCGCCGCGTTGACAGGATAACTTCTAACTAACTTAGAACTTGGACGAAAGAAAAAAAAAACTAAAGATTGGATTTTGGCAGACATTTTTCCAAAAAAAATGAAAATTTCAATGAAAATTTCGCGACATTTGTTTTCAAATAGTTGTAATCTAAAAAAAATCCTATGTCTCAGTCTTTAAGAATTGTATCTCGAAGATCTGTGAAATATTTCAAGAAGATCGGTTGAGTAGTTTTCGAGAAATCTTGCCTATAGATTTAGGGCAATATTCTAAAGGTAATGTAGAATTTAACCAAAATTGAGTTGGCCTCGTCGATAAATTGATGTTGATATGTTTGTAAGACACCCAAAAAAGCACCCGTTGCAAATGCCAGCAAGTTTAGGGCTGTAAAATCCGGAGAGAAATCTTTGAAATATAAGTTTTTTGGCATTTGAGGCCGAGATAAAGAAATACAAACTACACTGTTACCGTTTTAAGTGAACACATGTTCTGACCGATATTTTTCTAAGAACATGACAAGAGTCCCTTAATTTGGGTAACATTTTTAACTTCATGTAGGTTGAATGTATTCTACAATTACTCGTATTGTTAAATATTCTTTAATAGATATCTCGCACCCAGTAACAGACATGTTTAGTTACCATCGGTATTATTCTCGTTAATAATTTTATGGTCTCATAAGACCTGAATTAGTTAATGAGACTTTAAACAGATATCCCAGCAGAGTGTTAGGTAACTTTTTACTTATAAGCCTCTTCTTAACAGCAAAATTTTGAAAAATGAGCGCTCGAAAAATTATTTCTATGCACATATTTGATATGGAAAACAAGTAACTAAAGGAACTTTTGAGATACTGAACACATATGGTGAAACAGAGATCCACTTGGTATAAACCAGGAGCTGATAGAATGTGACGAAGGATGGTGAAATGCAATAGTAAAATTTAAGAATTAAGTACGATGAAGGAATTCAACGGAGTAAAACGTGTTTTAGCTCACAGGAGAAGGAATAACGACTTTCCGAGCATAACGCGAAGAAAATTTTAACCTCAAAGTTTCGTCGATTGCTCTAGACTAGGGTAGAATAGAGCAATGCACCAGGGAAACAATCGAACATCTCTTGTGCACTTGATGTAAACATATGGGTTCCCCTCGGTATCATACATTGGAGGAAGTATCGATTGTAAGGTCGCAGAGTTTGTTAAAACTCGCTTTAATCGCAGGCATCCTAAAGGATGACTTCTCCTCGTGGACCTAAATAGTAACTGCACTCCATTTGATATCGCAAAGGACCAAAACTGATGGGCTCATTGGCCTCTTTTTTTGTGGGTGGTCTTGAAAATATGGGCTATATAAGAGAGTTTTTAAACAACCTAGACCTTATCATCGAAGATGTTGGAAAGGTTTATATAGCACAAGAGCTTGTTCAATTAAAAGTATCTAAGTAAGTATACTTAACTATAATTACATTCGTACAAGCTTTAATTTTCTCTCACATTGTAGTTTGCTAGCAAAATGATTTAGGATCCCACATAACAAAAATTTAGATATCGTTTCGGAGTTTTTTCCTTAGAAAAAAGTGATTTTATTAAAATTACTTTTGGTCTCAGGTTGTTTCAGTGCCAGAATAATTTAAATCAAATTTCAAATATAGTCCAAAACAAAGCAAAAATAAAAAAAAACAAGAAAAAACATTAACTTCGGCTGCAACGAAGCCAATATACCCTTGACAGGTGTATTTCTTTTAGTAACTATGTGTTCTGTTTGTATGGAAGCTATATGCTATAAAAATCCGATCTGAACAATTTTTTCGGAGATTACATTGTTGCCTTAGAAAATAATCTATACCAAATTCCGTGAATATATCTTGTCAAATGTGAAAGTTATCCATACACGAACTTGATTCCGATCGTTCAGTTTGTATGGCAGCTATATGTTATAGTGGTCCGATATCGGCCGTTCCGACAAATGAGCAGCTTTTTGAAGAGAAAATGACGTTTGCAAAATTTCAAAACGATATCTTAAAAAACTGAGGGACTAGTTCGTATATATACAGACGGACGGACAGACAGACAGACGGACATGGTAAAATCGACTCAGCTCAACATACTGATCATTTATATATATACTTTATAGGGTCTCCGACGATTCCTTCTGGGTGTTACAAACATCGTGACAAACTTAATATACCCTGTTCAGGGTATAAATATAAATGATACCAAGTTGTTCTGTGCTTTATTTTGGTTTTCAAAGTCAACATACTTTTGAGCCACACTGTATATAAAAAATGC
This sequence comes from Bactrocera tryoni, assembly GCF_016617805.1. NCBI lineage: Eukaryota > Metazoa > Arthropoda > Insecta > Diptera > Tephritidae > Bactrocera > Bactrocera tryoni. The sequence goes on along the minus strand of NC_052502.1, from coordinate 6,725,400 downwards.
ATATAAAATGTTAATCTAAAATTAATTTAAGGGCTGTCTTATATGTATAATTGTTTTTAAATTGTTCACAAACTTTTTCCTCACAAAATTTCGAAACTGCACCACAGTGCAGCTGAGTTTAGCACTCAAAGCATTTAGCCACCGCAACTGTTTGCTGGGAAAGAGGCCGCGGATCGCCATTAAAAAGCGCAAGTGTGACAATATTTATAGCGTTTTTGTGATTTTGCTTCTTTTTTTTTTGTTTGTGGCTTTTTATAGGGACATTATTTTATTTGCGTTTTAATTTGATTTTTTCGCTGCCGTCAATGCGCGCGCGTGCTTTTTATATAATTGCAAAAATGCAAATTTCCAACCAGCGCTAAGTAAATAGAAAAAAAATAATAATAATTTAGTTAAAACCAGCTTGGCTTATGTATGTCATGGACCGCAAATGCATAAATATTTTATGATTTTTGTTTTTAACAATTTTTCAAAATTAAATTTCATTATTATTTGAGCCTTCACAAGCGCTGGTGAATTAATTGGGTCACACGCCGCCGCCGCCACAGAGGTCAACTTGCGTTGCTGAACCCATAAATATCCCGCTAATATATGAGCGCGCTGTCTGTGTGTGTGTGTGTGTGTGTGTATGTGTGAGTGTGTATTGTAGGTGTCATATGGCGTTTGCTGGCGATATTTCACTTAAGATTTGTTTAATTTGCCTGGCATTTGGAATCTGTTTCATTGGTCTGTGTTTTGTTAGGAAATTTCGACCGATGACTGGTTATACATACTATTCAAGTATGGAAATTCTAGTATTTCCTTCACTCCCTTACAGTTGCGTACATTTACATATGTACATGAAAGTGTCTTGAATAAATATAAGTGTATATATCAATTATTCTTTGGCCTAAAGTGGTTCTCTCACAACCTCAATCGCTCTTCTAATTATTTCAGCGTCTGCGCCATAATTAATCACTATTTAGTTGTTGTTGGTGCCTCCTACTTCAAGTGTAGTGTTATGTGGCTACATTTTTCGAATATTTCTCAGCTGCATTTATGAAAAAGTACACTGGATGGCCATAAAAGGAATAATATAAATTGAGATATTCAATGCGCTCGCCTTTCCTTGTCCGCCCCTTTCCCCACCATTTAATTTAAATTTTTGGGTTTCGCCTGGCGCTCCATTTTCTCATGTTTAGTGGGTTAAATTGGAGTTTTCGAACAACATGTGTTGAGTTCAATTAGTTGGGTTGTTTTGTTGGTGAGGTGCTCGATGATTTATTATTACCTTAGAGTTGAGGTTATGGACCCATATAACAGCTGGCGCTTAATGTGAGATCCTAAATATATTTTCTTCTACCGTTTGGTTTTCGGCTAGAAAATTTAAGCTTGTGTTTGCCCGATACCCCTAAAAGTCTATAAGCTTTTCGAAAGTGACTGCAGATTTGAAATTTATAAAAATAAAAATAACGTTCTGAAAAGAATGTTTTTTTCGCTTTTCGACCAATTTAAGGTCAACACAATCCGCCTACTGTGCGTACTTTTCGGAGCACTACCACCCATCTTAAGACTCAACATTCAGAATTGCATAATACGTGTTTTCGACCGAATAGACCACGTCCAGCACGCTGTAAAGAAAATAAAGCAGCCATAGCTGAGAGTGTACACAAAGAGCGTGGAGAGTCGATTCGGCGCTGATCGCAGCAACTCGGACTGACGTATGGAACGACTTGACACATTTTACGTCGAGATCATAAATTAAAATACGTACAATATAAAGCTTGTGCAAGAACTAAAGTCGCTCGATCTTCCAAGCATCATCGCTTAGCTGCTCTATTGGCTTCTGAAAAGTTGAAAGAAGAACCGACGTTTTCGGGCCAAATTTTGTTCTGCAAAGAGGCCTATATTTGGCTCAATGGGTATGTAAAGAAGCAAAGTTGCCTCATTTGGGACGAAGAGTAACCTGAAGTGATCCAAGAGCTGTAATTTCATCCAGAAAAACAACTGTTTTGTTTGATTTGTGGGCCGGTGGAATTTTCGGTCGATATTTCTTCAAAAAATATCGCGCCATGATAAACGACTATTTGATGACTGAAATTGAAACTCGTGATCTTGGCAACATTTGATTTCACAAGGCGACGCCAATTCTCACACATCGCATTAGTCAATAGATTTATTGAGAGAACACTTCGGTGGGAAGATATTTTAACATTTTGTGTTTTTCCATTGGCCAACAAGTTACACTTTTTCCTCTGGGGATATGTAATGTCTAAAGTCTATTCGGACAATCCCGTTTCAATTCAAGCCTTAGAGCAAAACATCACGCGTGTCATTCTCCAGTGACTAGTCGAAGTGCTAGAACGAGTCATAAAAACTGGACTCAACTTATGGACCAACCGAGATGTAGAAAAAGGAAACTCGAAACGGGTAAAGGCTGATTTCTTCTATATTTTTATACGGTGACCCTGGTATATTAATTTTAAGAAGGAAATGTTTAAGACCCTATAAAATAAATATTTTAATAATATGCATAAAGTGCTGAGTCGATTTAGCCATATCCGTTTGTCTTTCCGTCCGTCTGACTACATATAATCTAATTAGTCCCCTAGAGTTTGAGATATCGATCTGAAAATTTGCACACAACCCTTCTTCCGCAAGTAACTGTTCATTTGGTGTAACCGTCAAACCAATATAGATGCCATATAAACTGAAAGATCTGAATAAAGTGTTGCTATGAGAAATTTTTTCATTTGATGAGATATCTTCAAGAAATTTGGCACGGGTTCCACTTATTTCTTAGTGTTACTCGAACTAAAATGAATTGACTTTGAAGACTCATATCCGTTTTAGTTCTCGGGATTTATTTCAAAATTGTATACATGAAATTAGAGAATATCTGGTTCTGCTAAGATAAGGGAATATCACGCAGCCATATCAACAGTCGACAGGAGAAAATAATCTCTTATTAACTGGAGGTTCCGCTGTGGTTAGATTTTATTGATTAGTGTGGATGGATGCAAGGAAATGCTTAAAGAAAGTAAAAGGAATGTTTCTGGTAGCCCGAAAATTCCAAGAATAGCTAGATATTTTGTTGTGAGACTGAGAGAGCACAAAACTTTTCTGTTTGGGTGTTGCGAAGAGAGTTTCAGTGTGTCTCGACTCCTAAAGGCAAATACAAAATAATATGCTGGACTTGGTGCAAACTGATGGATTCAGATTCGATCGTCGTAATAATTTTTGGACAAAGCCTTTTTCCCAGTTTTTAAATTTTCGACACATACATATATTATAAGGAACGAAATATATATGTTTTTTATTTGGAGTCCTTTGAGACCGGTAGACAATACAAATACAACAGTGAGCTTTACTTGCATGTAAAAACCCTCTCCTATTAAGTGCTTCGAAATCAAAAAAGCTAAGTGACTACATATGTTCTCTGTATGCACCATATATATGCATATGTATGTCCAAGCATGTATGGAAAGAGAAGCCTGTAAAGCACTACCCAGCATACGCGTTGTGACCAATGGGCGAATGATTAATAAAAATCAGCGGGTGGTCAAGAAATTGGAATTGAAATTGCAGTCAAATTGGAAAAAAGGAAGACTGCCGTTTTTATTCCCAGCTGAACTTTATTATTTCGCGTTCACTCGCTGCTGATGCAGCACAACAGGTACGAGCGAGTACTTGATTTCGAGCGCATTGTCGGCGAACCATCGCATGTGTTCATGTATGTGTGTGTGTGTGTGTGTGCGAGTGCGGCGGCAAGTGAGGCTATGGGGTGCATGTAGATAAATCATAGCGCTCTGGCATTGTTGTTGTTGTAGCGCTCACAGAACAACAGCAGTCGCAGTCGCGGCAACAACATCGATCCCTCACTACCAGAAATTCCAATAAACGTTTAATGAGAAAACGCTGAAATCAGCGCAGCAGGAGCGAGAGGCAGAATACAAATGAAATGGAAATTGAAAAACAAATAAGCGGTCGCAATAAAATACACATTAAAAGCTGGTAGTAATGCTGCTGGCGCGGCGCTATTGGAGCGCGCGTACGTGTGGCAACCACGAATAATTTACTCGGCGCTCAAAGTGGCAGTGGCACGCACACATACACATGTGTAGGTATATGTATGGAGCTGAATGCTTATCAGTCCGAGTAGCAGTTAGGCACTCGTTGCACATATTGACGTGTATGTGTGTGCGTGTGTCGCTTGTTGGCGGTGGCGTGCCTGGCGCAGCGGCGCAGGCGCACGTGTGAAAGCCAACACAATCGGTGTGCATTTTTTCCTCAATCAAATTCACGCACTTTTTATTTGTTTAAAGGCATTTTAATGTCATTTACATTTTACCGTTTTGGACGCGCGCAGTCCTTTTTTGTTGTAGTTTATTAGTTGCAACATGACGTGCATTTAATAAATCGCCAACAGTAACAGCCAAACACCAGCAACGGCGGCCGTGCAGTGGCACTGTCCAGCTCCAGCGGCTGATTGGTGTCCTTTTTATCGCTCAGCCGCCTGCCGCGTCTCCATCGGGCCAGTTAACTGCCGCATGGCGATTCCACTGAATATTTAATAATAAATTAATCCGTTGGTAGCTGCTGGAGTGCTGTGGCTGTGTGTCCTGCTGCGGCGCCACATAGCCACTTGCATGTAACAGTTGCATTTCTTATTGTTTTTGTTGTAATATGTGCTGTATTTTATGAGATATGTGCTACAAGCGGCGCAGTTTTATTATTTTACAATGTATGTGTATGTGTGGCGGCGGTGTTCGATATATGCGGCTTTTTCGCATTGAATTCATATCGAAGCTGCCATAAAGCAGTTGAAAATCAAAGCGAATACATTTTTCATTACCTGCAGCGTTTTTATATTGCATTCCATTGTTTCTGTTATTGCTATTATTGTCATATTACTTTCATGCAGTGGATTTTTTCCACATTTCTTGCGGTTCGATGATTTTCGTGTAGAAAATTAATACTTTTTGTGAGCTTGAGGATCGAAGTGCGCGATTATCTGGTAAACTTGCTAGTTTTTGCATCTTTCGATAGTCCATCAAAGATAAAACACTAAAGTTTTATATTAATGCCCAAATAGTTTCTACAGCATTCCAAAATGTGGTCGCTCAGTTTCATTATCTCTATCAGTTACCTTTTAACTCGATTTTTTCGAAACATCACTAATTACTCGGAGATCATTTTTTTCTGCATATTCTGTATGGTATAACCATATGTTTTGATCCGAATAAACGGCACAAGTTTTGCATAGAAATCAAATTCTTTTTAAACACCGCCATTTTCTCATTTTTTTAAACAATCGGGCAACATTCGTTCTATTTTTACGGGCCTCACCCGGACTCCCGCGACCTCATGGTGTTTAAGAGCAGGAAGAGATAGGAAGAGACGCTTTTTCTACCTTGGTCGGGTTGGACTTTGTCTGTTGGAATACACACCTTTTTCATCTCTGGCATGCTTTGGGTTCGCCACCCGGTCCTTCACAATGAACTAAGTTGTCAATTCTACCTGCTTTTAGGTTTAAACCGCAGCCGTCACGAATCTCCCAAAAGAGCCCACGAACTCCAAAAGTTAACTGCTCCCTGTGGTACCAGATTTAAATCTCCGGTCAGACCTTGTAGCTTTTGCTACTATCAGTTGAGCACTTATCAAACTCAATGTCTGTGACATTTATCGCTTGAACTTCAAATGTCTTTTCATTAGAGGGAATATTATAGCACTATTTCTGACAAGCCTATGCTGACATTTCAACGCAAGCCCAATAACAGACATCGTTCATATCATACGAGTATCTTACGACAGACATACCTTACCGCTAGCAAGCTTCACCCCCTGCCCGCTGTGAAATGTTGTTCTTATGTTTCATCTACGGAGAAGGTTGGAATCACTGCAACAACGGAGGACTTGTTAATTAAAATTTCTTTTTTATTTTAGAGACTTTGTATTTTTGAAAATTCTCAAATATATCTTTAAAAATTTAAAACGACTCATTCAGTCGTTTTTCTTATACCAAAAAATCGGTTTTTTTAGGTTGGTATAACTTAAACTTTACAAAACTATTTTTGAAAGCCAACATTTGTGTTATTTTTACGTCAAGACGGTTCTCTTCCTAAACTGATTTTCCTGACTTAACTTTTTGGAAACGGGAACTATAATAGTTAACTTATATTCGGTGCAATAGGATGGTGGACAGGGGTACGGAAACCCACCTACCGGAAGCCAATGGAAAGAGTTCATTGGCTCGATGCGCTGTGCATAAGGTGGCTATTGAGCTGGTACAAAACCCGCCACCTACAGACCTCTTCGCTGAAAACTGCGCAGCAAAATGGCGGGACGATTACTGACTGCAGGGGCACTCACATATAGAACTTTCGAGCATAGTGAAGTGGGTAATGGTGGTTGGGTAAACACCGACTACTTATATGACCCCACTTTTCACCTGGGATAGAAGGTTCAAAGTAAGTATAGAAAAAGATGCCCAACGTAACGCTCTAAAAGTCGTACGGATGGCTCGAAAATGGACGATGGAGTCCATACTAGAGTAGTTTAGTCTAGAGTTAGGCAAAAGGCAACCGTTTATATTGCCGGACCACTGCAGTATATTTCATGTTGAGACCTTTGTTATTGTGAAAGCCGCGTTGCTAGCCTCTAATGCACCTGCAGGCAATTGAAAAGTCAACATCTACGTAGATAGCCAAGTAGCAATCAAGGCAGTATCGTCCAGAAGTGTTTTGAAAAGCAGGGCAGCAGTGGAAAGTCTTGCCAGAAGTGAGTAATTTCACTTGTACTAGGAGCCAGGCCACAAAGGCATCGAGGACAATGAAATACTGAACGAGATTGCCAAAAATGGTGTAAGGCTACCCATGCAAGGGAAACCCATGCATTGCATATACGACGATCTTGACAGAAGGATGATAAAGAAAAAATTCGCGCCAAGCGCAGGCATCATAACGTATGACTACTCTTCTTGGACTTAGCAACTGAACTCTAACTAACTCTGAACTAACCTAACTTATATTCGAAAATCCTTAATACGACCACACTTGGTCTGTCTCTGGTTCCAATATGCATCTTTCGAAAGAGTGTGGATTCTATACGAACCAACGAAGGTACATTGCATAATTATTTTGAATGAAAAAGCTTTAGATTTCATTTATAGTAGAGCTTCTAACCGAAATCCTATTGCAAAATGAAGAACGTTCTAATAGACGCTACACAAATCTAATTAACGTTTGTGGTTCCATTAAGGGAGAAGAACAATATTTAGTGACAACGATGAGAGTTAAGTATCGAACGAAAACGAAAACATTACTGACATAATAGTTTATTTGATCTTCAACCTGCCAGAAATTTAGAAATTAGATCAGTCTTAAACAAAGACATAGATACTTACTATATATAGTTTCTTCTGCCATGACCGCTCACTTTATCGTATCGATATCACAAAGCTAAATTTTGTGCGATGATTATGTTAGTTTATTTCGTCTTGGTTTGGAATCAGTGAGAACCTTGTTTGGGGTTGATTGGTTGAAAAGGGCGGCGTATGAGCGCCAAACCGCAAGCCTCTTAGGTCATCATTAAGCCCATTGAGCACCTAGTGAGAACCTTATTCCAAGCTTTTCCGTTTGAATTTCGTTTTTTAGCTAGATATGTAATCACTGTTTTTTTATTTCTGATTACGCACTTACTAGACTAAACAACTTGTTACAAAGAAATCTTGTTCAAGGTGATTTCTTGGCCGAACAGAAGTGTCCTCCTGCTCGTTGAAAATATAACCAGGGTTTAGCTTTATCTTCAGAGTAGCTAAAAAACACAATTATTTTGACCGAGAATCGACACAACGACTTATCACATCTCCAAAAAACAAAAATTTTCTCGATGGAGGTATTCCTGAATCATTAATTTACTTCAAATTATTTCAAAATGTTAAAAATTTTTGTTTGCCACTTTGCTAATTTAATAAATTGCCTCATTTGGATACTCGTTTCTATAAACAAAACACGCTGAACACGTCGGCTTTTAAAATTCCCTGAACAAAATTTTCAGTGTTTACAAGACATTTTCTAATTAATTGCTTAACAACGTGGTAAATTAAAAATTCGCTTGTCCCAAAAGTGTACGCATAACTTGTTTCACGGAATTCGCAAAGAGAAAAAAATGGGAGCGAACAACTTGAATACCAGAAAGTGAATCATTTCCAGCAGCTGAACATGCAAACACGATTGATGGTCTCCATCTAGAACAGGCGCAGGCGCAGCGTTGATTCACACACACACTTCGACATGTATTCGTGTAGCGAATGCGTAACAGCGACTTGACACGAAACGCCGAATCGCGACTGACCATTTGAGCGGACGGACACACTCACTGCGCGCACAGTGAATGTGAAATTTGCATAAGTTATGACAGGAATCAATTTCTTGGTTCGCCAAAAATAAAAATTACCAATAATTACGTGGCATTAATTTAATTTTCGTCTTGCGGTCGGGTTCGCCACATTCTACCCACTGTTGTTATTATTGTTGCTCTTGAGCTGCTGTAGCACGCCTTTCGTGCTCGTGTCGTAAAGCCGGTCAGCGCGAGGGTTAGGGATGTGCTTAAATTCAATGATCGATAATTCTATAATAATGGACGCCGTTTTGAAAGCTCAATATTTGTGGAGTTTTGCAAGTTATCCTCAGAAGTCTTTTTTGGTTAAGTGGTTGATGACCTTATGAATTGTTCGAGGGCAAGATTTTGAGACTAGGCATGTATTTTATAATATAACGGTTAATAATAATTGGAAGCTTCAGATAGAGCACAGATTAAGGACATATTCAGGGTCTTATAAGAGATCAAAAGACTTAACTTGACTTAAGTGGACTTAATCTCTTTAAATGTACATATACCCAGAGAAAACGTTTTTCTTAAGTCATTACGCCTGAGATTAGGTTAGGTTAGGTTATGTAAATAGGCTGATATTCATGAGACCGCGAATACTCCCCCTTGGACTGCTACTCCAGCGAATTGTCTGGGTTCCTAGAAAGTATGGAAACCAAGATGTTTCAACTTTAGTCTAGCGCAAGCTGAGCTTGCAGAAGTAAGTTTTAAATGTTTCAACCTCATCTTCCAAAATCTTCAGCCTTACCGTGTGAATGACTACTAGTTCTATGGATCTGTTGCATATCACTTTGGATCTGAAGGCTTTCGCATACCCCACAAGTGCTGGTTTCTGGCCAATGCTTACTCAGCCACCGCGAGGACCTTAGATCCGTCGCCGTAGTGTACAACGACTTAATGCGATTTTTTTTACAAGCTCATCGGCTTTGCAATTTCTCACGAATCCGCTGTGGCCAGGCACCCAGGCAAGTTTTATGTAGAAGTAGCTCGATGCCAGAGATGGAACTCCTTGACAAGCTTTAAGCTTACTGGCAGCGAGCTCTGACAGCATAATGGTCTGGCAATCTGAAAACAGAGCTTATTGAGAGCTCCCGACAGCTCGGTTTTAAAATTCGCGACCACCGCTGTGGCCAGGCATCCAGGCAAGTTTTATGTGGAAGTAGCTTGATACCAGAGCTAGTAAGGTCATGAACTCCTTGATTAGCTTTGAGCTCACTGTCTGCGAGCTCAGACACAACAGTGGTCTGTCAGCCTGAAACAAAAGTTGATTGAGATCTCTCGACGGAGGACTACAAGCTTCCATATATCACTGGAGGAAGTTGCTGATAGGTGTGGATTGCACGGCGTAGTGATCCAAGTTATTACGTGTTTATCGTTTTAGTTCTGATGTGGACAATTCTTGATGCATTGAAAACTTGGATCTTACAGAATATTCTATATAAGTAACTTTATGTAAGGTTGGCCGAAAGAGTGTTTAAAATGAAGAGTTTACGGTGAGAAAATTTGATAAGGTTGGAGCTTTCGGGACTTAAAAAAACAAAGTGATTAGATCTGAGAATCCAGACACTCCCTAGTTTTTCAATAATAAACTGATTTGAATTTCAATAGTCTTTGAAGCTTTTGGTAACATTCTGCTCTGATAATATCATTTCAAACATTTTCTGCCTTCAACGAACTCCGGACATCCCTAGCGGTTCAGCGCATGCGCGGCAACTGTCCTCAATTCACTTTTAAACATAATAAGTACATATATGTAACTTCTGCTGCTGTTGTTGTTGGCTACACACAGCAAACCCGATGTTGGCATAAATAAACTTCTTATTTATGCTTGTAGGATGTCCACAATACCCTAATTATGTCTATGTACATATGTATGGATGCCCATGTTATGCCGTCTTATGCGCGCTTGTCATTCATCGTCATGCGCGGCTGCAGCCACTGCCAGCGCGACGGCAGGCGGGCAGCCCGGCTAAATGGAGGTGGAGCTGGTACGCAAGCGCGTATAAATGGATAATTGCTGCTCCATGCAGCAGCAACAACAACAAATGCATGCGAGTACTTGTGCGTTGTAGGCACGTCGTTCAAGCAATGCTCCCGTTGTTTTAGCTTTATCTGCGCGCTTTTATTGCCGCGATTTGGTTAATGTTATTTCATTAGTTGTTGTTATTGTTGTCGGTGGACATTTTCATATGTTGTGAATTTTTGACGAAAATTATGCAAATTACTTTAGTGTTATGAATTATTTATAAAAATATTATGGAAGCACATCGTAAATTTTGCTACCAGTGAAAAGGCTGTACGCTCTCGAGGTGTAATTGGGGTTCGGTGGAAGTTTGAACGCGTGATTTAATAACTTTCGAAAGTTGTAAATATTCTGCGGTGTAGTTAAGCAAGTTGGGCAGTCAGCTGGATGTAAGTAGGCAGCAAATTTTGTATAAAGGTTCTCAAGAGCCAACGAAGAATTCGTTTTTTTTTTTTCAATAACGATTTATTGTCCTGAAAATCTTCAAGAAAGAATACCATATTTTGAATGAAAATATTTTATGATCCAAATGATATATGTACATATATATATATGTACTATTCCATTATTTTTTTAGTAGAATTGACATTGTTCGCAAAAACTATTAAATATGTAGATAAAATCGAATATGAGCCCAACCAGACAACGAATCAAAATTTTGGCTTTGTGATTGTTGGTGAAGATGGAAACTTTGTCTAAAAAATGTTCAGTCAAAACCATACACAATTAATTTATAAGACAATATATTTTTTGGTTAGTTGGACATTCTAAACGAGTTGTCTTCTCGTCGGCTGGTTGAGAGGAGCGAAAACATTGAGTTTATTATTAAAAGCATTTTTATTTTAAACTAATCGCATAGCTGATTATCCCCGAAGAGCATATGAAGAATGTCAGAAACATTACCACTCTTCTTTACTTTGCTAAAGGTAAAAATGGTCACAGACATATTGGTTGTTGTCCGAGCTACATACAAGCCCTCTTAAAGGTAAACAAAAGGGTCAGTGAACTCACCAAATATTCTTGATTTGAGGTTGTTGGTCTTTAAAGGTAAAAATGAGATAATGATCTCATCAAAGTTCGCCGACCTTAGCGTTGTCATCCTCGCTAAATATAAACAAAAAGGGTCGTTGTCCTATTGGTTGTTGTCCAAGCTAGATACAAATCCCGCTGAAGGTAAACAAAAGGTTCATTGACCTCACTAAGTCACTGTCCTCACTGACCTTGCCTTCAGCATTGTTGTCTTCGTTAAAGGTAAACAAAAGGGTACCTGAACTCACCAAAGTTCGTCGAACTCAGGCTTATTGTCCTCGCTGAAGTTGCGCAAAAGAGTCAGTGACCTCAGAATCGTTCTTCTCCCTAACGGTAAACACGTCGAACTCTGGGTTGTAGAATCCGCTAAAGGCTAACAAAACTTCGTGGTTGTAGTCTCACTAAAGGTAAACAATCGGGTCATTGACCTCGTCGATCTCAGCAACACATTACGAAGTAAGCTTAGGCATATTCTGGTAACTAAATAAAATAAGGTAGTCTAGGTAGTCTTTATTTGCGATACATGAATGTTTTTTTTCTCTACCTCTTTCCCATGTGCATATACATATACCTCTGAGTAAATGTAAGTAATAAGCAAGTGAAAATGTTCATTTGATTTAATTCTGTTTTCCAAATCTCTTCTAGCTTTCCAACTTCATGCACACTAATCTAGCTATCTATTCTTCCACAACTCCCACACACACATATTTACATTCCCAGAAAAAGCGAAGAGCCATTAGTTTGGCTTAGAGATATCTACAAATACGTCCTTATCACAGCCAAAAGCCAATCCGTCCTGAACTCCACGGATGACATGTCAACCAAGTACTCAACTTCATGAACAACCAAATAAACACGCAGACAAGAGGCAAGCTGGTTGAGGTACACAGGCAGCCCCACAAGATTGACTCACTGGCCGACGAGCCGATGATTAATGAACGCGCGACGCTTTGACAAATGGAATCACAGCAAAATCCAATGAATTTATCAGCCACAACAAAGAGGAAGCCTGTGACGTTGAGCGACTACGTGCGAGACGCTCGACGGACGTGCAGATAATGGGGAGCTGGAGAGCGGAGCAGAGAAGTTGGCTTATATAGAGTTGATTTTCATATACAGAGTAATGTGCCGTGGTCGCTGCTCGAAGGAAACTGCCGGATAAGCGGTATTAGCTGCAGTTGGGGCACGCCCTGGGTGCATGGATTGGGAAGTGCTGGTTGGTGGAGCGCTTAGAGTGTACTCCGTTTGATGCATTTGAAGTGCTAAGTAGCAAAGAGAAAGTGCAGAGCAACCAGCGGGTGGTAGGACATACAGCTTTGCATTAGTTGTTGTTTGGATTAGATTAAGTGGCAAATGACTTAGTGGGAAGACAGGCAGGAAGTTGTGAGCTCTATGCCATGCAAAGAATAACTCTACAGCAGTAAGAATTAAAGTAAGAATCGAGTGGGAGAAATGCAACAAAAGAGATGTCACATGAAAGCCCAAAAGAAGTTGGAGTGGTCTAAGCTGAAAATCAAACAATCGCAGAACTCCAATGCAGACACTCTCTCGCATGCCCTTCTTTTGCCGCTGCGGAGTTAGTGGTTGTCGTTACAGCTATTGCTGATGATGACGATGATGGCCCGGCTGTCTCGCCGGCATTGGCTGCTTGCTTGTTGGACTCTGCGGCAGTGAGTGCATTTACATTTCGGCATTTCTAAATCCATGAAAAGCGGATTATTTACGATATGCCACACAACTATGCCGCCGCAGCGTCCGGTGCCACCCTTGCTTAAGCGGCCGAACGTGTGGCAGTGACTTACGTTAAATTATTGAGCAGATAAAAAGTGGAAAGAAGAGAACCGAGCACGGGGAGCAAAACCAATGCAGGCATTTTCCATCAAAGTCAAACGACGACCACAATGGAGTTCGTATTCGCTCGCCGCCGCGCTGATAAATTAGACTAAAGATAAGCATTTGGTAGATGAATGAGCGTGGCTGAGCGCATAAATAAATACGCGAATGCGGATGAGCGGGAGCGCGGTAGAGCCCTTATTAAACTGCTTACCGCTGCGCTGCATTCGTTACGCGAACCGCGATTTGTCACTGCTTGGGGCGCACGCAGAGCTCATGAGGGGTGCGACGTGTGGGTTTTAGGCAGTTCGAAACCTAGCGCCCAAATAGGGGCGCAAGTACACTGTTAAATGGGAAAATGTAAAAAATGTTGGTAAACGAAAAAGATTTTTAAATAAAAGACAAAATTACAACTGAGACTAATTGCAAGGAATGCTGCGAGCGGCGTTGGTACTGAGTAGGTAATGCACTGGGGTTGGTGAGTATTAAAACTTTTTAAAACAAACTTTACAACTGAAATGAAGCAGAAAGCTACTGCCGTTCATCTCAGCTCAGAAAAAAGAGGAATAAACAACAAAAACTACGCATAACGGGTGTTTCAAAAGTGTTTAAAAGCAAGAAATTTCGCTATTTTGTTCTGTTTCGGTGTGAGTGCTTAGTCCAACTTTTCTCTTACCAATCCTTCTATGCATAGACTTTTTCAGAGCTTCCTAAATTTTTATATTTCGTTCGAGCTGTATGACTCGTGGACTCCTCCTCGTAGTAGAGTAATTTGAGTTTCTTGAAAGAAAAAAATCTCAGGGAGCCGTACCTTTGGAATAAAGTGAAGATGTTTCTTTGGAAATATTCTATGTATTTTCTATTCCGTATTAGGGAAACTCTTAAGTGTGTTGAGTACCTTCAGATGTTGAAAGCATCAGGATTGTAACAACTTCAAAAAGCTTTGTTTGTAAGAAAAAATTTCGAAAATACTGAACACGACTAACTATTTTGAAAAATCAGGAGTAAGCAATAGTTCTAATTCTCGACTGCGTTCGCTGTACTGTTTATTCTTCTTCTTCCATATTGTCATAGACACCGCTTACAACTGTTTTCGTTCTTTGCTTTCCTGTTTTTTACTTGGCGGATCCCAAACCCAGCATACAACCTTCGGGAGGAATGTTCTTCTCACTTTAGGTCGTCTTCAAACGAATGTTGTTTGACTAAACGGAGCATACTTGATCTAATATTGGACGTCTTGAGCTATTTGAGTAATATATAGTATAAAAAAATCGTTTCTCGCCTTTCCCCAGCGAAAATCGAGGACTCAGAGGACTTTCCTCATTTGCATGAACTTCTACACATGACGCCATCCTCCAATTATACTGTTTATACTTGTCCATAAAATGTTCCTATATAATTGGATTTCTTTCTTCAAAGAAGTACCTTGAACTCTGTCAATGAACAATAAAAAAGACATGCATTCTTACTTCGTTTCAAAATAAACTTTCTGAGTTTAGAGGCCTTAATTTATTGTGTAGTTGGCAACTCTCTTGCCTACCCTGTATTTTTTTGGATTATGTCCAGCTGGTAAAACTTTTCACAAAATCACCAACTCAAACCATACAAAACGGCACATTAAAAAGTACAACTTTATGCTTTCGACCTCTTTGCCCATCATCATCATCATCGCTCAGTCGCTCTTTCGTCCGGTAAGTGGTGGATTTAAATAACAACCGGTCCGGAACAACTGACAAAGCTGTGAACTCGCACAAATGCCGGGCGGCTGATGCAAATGCAAATTCAAAGTGCGTGAAATGGCCAGTCAGCCATCTAGCCGAGTTGTCAGAGAGTGTCGGCAAGGAAGGTAGGCAGAAAATCCAGAGCGCATTCTAATCCTTTTCGCAAAACCCCTTGACAGCCAAAGACAAATGCACACCAGCGCAGCATTCCTTCCCTATGATCCCGGCTTTAGCGAGTTGAAGGCATTCAAAAAGCTCGCACACACAGCGAAAAGGCTTAGAAAAAAGCATTACCTTTTGTCCGGAATGTTCGAGTGTGTCCGAAATATAGAAAAACTCATTTGGCCGGCCACAAAAGGCGGAGGGCGTAAAAGCTGTCAGCGGCGACATGGAAAAGTGTTGCAAGCACCAGCAGCGGTGGCGAGCTGCTGCATATTCCGGGACATATTAAAAATCCACTCTCCACTTAGTTGAGATGACAGCATTTATGTTTTACTGGTAGCCGAGGTGTGTTGCACTTGCCACGTGCGCACATACACATGCAACATTGAGCTTGGGTCGCCACAATTTTGTAATTAAAACGGAAACAAGCGCGTTGAATGCGGCTCAGCCGTCTTGAGCTATAATCTTGATTTATATCATTGTGCGAATGAGTAGAAACGCACACTAGTTGTTGCAACTAAAGCTACAATAACAACCAAATTGTAGGACAACATTTATTGCTCCGTGGCGCTGCTAGTTTTGTTTGCCGACCGGTGCTTAGCGGGATTTTCCGAAAAAGATTAAGTTACTTACACCTCGCTCGCACCGGAGCGCGTTGCACGCGTTGTAACACCAACCTGCCGCACTCGCTGGCCACCCAAGCCACTCGGCTGACGGTCGTTAAATGCAAAATAATGAACTCCACTTTCCAGCAATCGCCGTGTGGCGGCATCCGTTGTGCAGCGAGCGAGCGAGTGTATTGTTGCAACTGGGTGACGGTGATGAAACGTGTGGCAAGTTGTAAATTAATTGTTGCAGAATTAATATTTACGTCGGTGTGTTGCACAACTTTTGCTTTCCACTTATTGCTGTGATATCGTTGTTGGTATTATTGTTGTTGTTATTGTCGGAAGTAGTATCTATCTTGTTGTCTGGCTGAGGAATTGCGGCTTAAGTGAAGAATACAATTTATTATTTGAAATAAATTAGGATCAGCGGGTGCAACACATTTGTTGGGGAAAATGGAAAATCGGATTAAAATGCAAATTTATGTGAAGTTGCAAGTGAGTAAGTGAGAGTTATACTCTTTTTATACTAAATGTGTTATGCTGACAAGTTTTTCGGTCTTGCTTTGATGAAAGTTGGTTTCTTGCCTTCTAAGACTTTTTCTCGGGTTTTACAGAGGGAAATATAGTATATCCTTCCATCATTCAAAGTCGAAAAGTGGTTTGCGAAGTACTTTTGATCATTGTTTCATGTAACGATATCAAGACGCTATAGCTTTTATCTCATCTAAGGTTTCTCCAGTTTCTAAAATCAAAAAATCTGTAGAAAACAGGACTTGAGTTATGATTATTATTTATGTGAATTTATGCTGAGGCAACGAGGATGATTTAGAGACCAAATTCTTGACTAGTGATCGAGCTCTTGCGCCATTTTCGATCATGACTCT
Source organism: Bactrocera tryoni (assembly GCF_016617805.1). NCBI lineage: Eukaryota > Metazoa > Arthropoda > Insecta > Diptera > Tephritidae > Bactrocera > Bactrocera tryoni. Next base: position 6,708,770 of record NC_052502.1, on the reverse strand, counting down.
ACTGAGTGCTGACAAAATTTGAATTTGATTTCCTCGTATTTACATATGATTGGACACTATTAATGAACCTTTTGCCTGAGCCATCAAGTGATAATATATCAAATAAACATATTAGAGTTTATTTTTAGACATTTTGGAGTTGAACTGGCGACATGAGACTCCCAAGATTTTAAATTCGTTTTTATTGAAACGCTGTTTTCAGAGACATTGAGTAAACATTTTCCGCAATGACTGAACCGTGTGACTTGAAATTTTTACACGACTTTTTTAGATACATAATTTCGATGATATACCATAACAGACTTTGAAGTGTAATTTTTTTCTCAAAAAACGACTTCTTTTTAGAAGCCGCCAATTTGTTGAAAATAAAAATTTTGACTAGCCCTTCGATTATTAAGTATCTGCATTCATCTACTATAATAAAATATTTTTTCAGAGTTTTGAGCATTACTGGAGCTTTACGAACAACTCCAATGGCGGCTCTTGAACTGGTGCTAAACCCGCCACCTATAGAACTCTTCGCTGAAACCTGCGCAGCAAAAACAGCGGGACGACTACTGGCTGCAGTAGAATTTACATATAGAACCTTCGTTCATAGTTCGGTGGGTAATGGCGGTTGGGCGAATATCTACTACAAGACCCCACTTTTCGGAAAGAAGGTTCAGAATAAACGTAGAAAAAGATGTTAGGCATAAGGCAACCTTTTAAGTTGCCGGACCACTGCAGTATATTTCAAGGCCATTGCTATTGCGAAAGCAGCGGAGCTGGCCTCGAATATACCTGCAGGCAATTCCAGATTCAACACATCTGCAGCCAAGCAGCAATCAAGGCAGTAACCTCGTATCGCAGATCGGCTAGAAGTGTCTTGGGCAGCAGAGTAGCAGTGGAAAGCGTTGCCAGAAGTAAGCGTAAGCAACTTCATTACTGCTGGGTGCTAGGTCACAAAGGCAATTAGAGCAATGAAATAGTGGACAAGATTGCCAAGAATGGTGTACCACTAACATTCGAAAACGTGATCAACATTGGGAAACCCATGAATTGTCTATACGACGATCTCGACAGAAGCATGGTGAAGAATATCAAAACCCGATGGAACGAGCTACCAGGGTGCAAGACTGCAAAAGTCATGTGCAAAACGGTAGATCGGAAGTACACAAAATTCCTATTGGCACTCGATAGAAGAGACTGTAGGAACATGATCGGAATACTAACTGGTCACTGTCTGGTGGCGACACACGCCCGCAGGATGGGGCTGACAGATCGAGAAGACTGCAGGAAATGTCTAGAGCAGGGCACCAGGGAAACAATGGAGCATCTCTTGTGCACTTGTCCCGCATTGGCAAGACTACGCTGTAAGCATCTGGGGTCCCCACGGTATGATACACTGGAGGAGGTATCGATAGTGAGGCCGCAGAGTCTGTTAAAATTCACGTCAAGCGCAGGCATCCTAAAGGATGACTACTCCTCTTGGAGTTAAAAATTGAATTCCATCTGGTATCGCAAAGGACCAAACTGATCTATGCGTGGCTTATTGGCCTACTAGATTAACCCAACCTTACTTATTTCTTTTCGGAGGTCCTCCTAGAGATTACCAACAGTACAAGAACGCGCCATAAGCATTCAATTTTATAACCAGAATAACTAAGAAGGGCTTCATAAGAACATGTATAAAAATTGGACAATGGGCGTGGTACCGCTCACTTTTACAGCAAATCATATGCTGCAGGAACTACTTGACCTGTTTGTACCAAAATTGAGCTGTAAGAAGTTCTAAACATTTCTATTATACTCTATGAAAATTGGCAAAATCAGATTACAACCACGCCTAATTTCTATCTGATTCCTTGAATTTACAGTATACACACCCAACATCAATGATGTTATCAAAATAACATTTTGAACAAATATTGCCTTCATCTTATGTTCAAAAATTTTCGAAATTGGACTATAATTTTTCAAGGGCCTATACACCAAATCTTGGATTTTTTATGACTTTCACGAACTATTGAACAAATTGTCAATATTAAATCAACTCATTTTGTGGAACGGGCGAAAGAGGTGGTAAAAGTGATCCCCCAATATACTTTTTTCATGAGAAGTACCTTTCAATAAAAATTTTAAAAATCATTCAGTGGTTTCTCTGGCTGAAGACATTCATCAGTTTAAAAACATTTCTAATTACCTACCCATTACTCAAGTCCTCAAAACTGCAATCTAAAGCCTTAATAGTTACTTAAACTACAAACACATATACCCACATGTATATGTACGTAAGTATGTGCGGGCATAAAATTCGAAAATCCTGTTGAATGAATTGCTGTTATTAACTAATTGCGTACCCCAAGAGGATTGACTTTCACAACTGCATTACTTCCGCTGCAACGAACGGCAATTAGCAATACAAAATGTTTGCATAAAAAGCTGAAATTATTTTACAAAACAAAAACAAAACCAAAAAAAGAAATAAAAACAAAAAAAACTATACTACAGAATAAAGAAGAAATACAGAAAGCCAAAGCACCAAAAAAGCGTTCTAATTGATTTCTTTCATTGACACAAAGAAAAAAAGCGAGAGGGAACACGAAGTAAAGTGAGGCAAAAGTCAAGTAATTTAGGCGCAGACCGGCCGGCAGGGCGCTGGCAGGGGGAGGTGTGTGTGATTTCAATGCCAAAGCGGTTGTGGCACAGATGAAAAATGAACTGTACTAAAAATTCCGAAATGCATGCATAAAATAAATCGAGAATAATAATAACAATAAAATGCAAGCAGCAATTGCAGTCGCATGAGCGAGCATGATGTATTGTTGTTATTATTCGCTGGTTGTTGTTCTTGTTGCTGTTATGGTGTATTTGTTTGTTTGTGGCATTCAAATGATGAAAACACTGAATAAATCAACCGAGCTAAACAAGTGAGACGCTGGACGCAAACACACACACACACATACGAGCACACATGCCCAAACATATTTACAAATAACCGTATGAGAGTTGCGCGAATGAATGGTTGAATAAATAAATACTGGTTTGCTGGCTGCCTGCTGCAAATATGCACTTTTAATTGACCAAATTGAATGTAATTATTATTAATAGCGAAATTTCTCAATGCGCGCTGAATGCCAACCGATGGAGTGAGCGGCCAACAGTTCTTGTGCTCACACACCCAGCGAGCACCCAAACCTTTACTCATACACGCACACACAGACACAAATTCTATATATCCATACAGTCTGACGACAATGTAGGGTTATGTGAGACCTGTAATTAAGTGGCATGGTCAGGGCATAGCTGTGTGAGTTTCTGCGTGAATGATCAATGCGATCACCCAGCGAGCCAAATTCTGAGTGAAACTTCAAAAAAATTTAATTCAGAAAACATTGACACGAGCCTTGAAGGATTGAACATTGAAGGCTCAATTAGAGGTTTAAATTTAGATCCGAAATATTTCAGTATTTCCAGTGCTTCTTTTTTAGCAAATGTAAACCGTCGAAATTAATTCGAAGTCAAATGTGTATCTGAATTAATATTTAATTCTAATAACTATCTTTAGAATGAAGCCCCAAAAAAGCAAGTGAAGATATATATTATAGAAGCAATGAATTTTTGCCTGAAAAGAAGTATCCGGTAAAGTACCGGACTGCTACGAATTTTAAACCACCAAAATGAATAAAAGACAAGAAAATACGCAACACAAATAGAAAAGATTTCTTACAAGAACTGGATCGGCTAGTTTTTATGGCAGCTACGTGCTATAGTGATCCGATTTGAACTATCTTTTCGGAGATTGCAGCATTGCCTTAGATAATAAACAGTTCCAAAGTTGGTTAAGGAAATCTTGTTAAAAGAAGAAATAGTTTTTACAAGCACTTGATTTCGACCATTTAAATTGTATTGTCCAACATCGGTTGTTCAACAAATGAGCAGTTTCTTGGACGTGTTCAAAGTTTCAGAAGATTCAGGACGGCATGATCTATTATGTGAGAAACTTATATATCACTTAAATGCAAAACAACGTATCATCGGAAAATTCGAAAATACAATTTTTTTAAGACGATTCACTACCTCATATATGTGGTTATGTTCAAAGCATTAAGCCTCTGCTATCAGATACAGGGTTTGTCGGGAAAGTAATAGGACTGAGTGGATTTATAAAAACTTCTTGAACCAATCCTTACAATTCTTTAAAAACTTTTCAAATAGACTCCTTCTGCGTCGATGCAGCGCTGCCAGTGCGATTTCCAAGCACAACAGGCGTCACGGAAGGTATTCTCTGGAATAGGCTTCAGAGCCGAGGTGCATGCTAGTTGGATCCCCTCTGTCGTTTCAAAATGCTTACCTTTCATCAGCCTTTTCATCTTGGCTGTAGAGCGGCTGCGGTAGCGTTCACAAGAAAGGTGGTGTGAGCCGGGGCGTTGTCGTGGTGCAACTTCCAATAGGCTGCGATGTCTTGTCGAACTCGATTGACCCTTCGTTTGAGGCACTTGAGAACTTACACGTAAAACTTGGCTTTGACGGTATGTCCAGGAAGAACAAATTCATAGTAGACGATGCCTTTGATGTTTGTCGAAGTTACAGGTCTCCCAGCTTGGTGTTCATTAGCGGCCTCTCCCCGGCCTTCTAAAAATGCCTGGTGCCACTTCTTGCTAAATCCCAGATGTTGATGATCCCCTGCTGACCTGCTTGATCATATCAAATGTCTCTGTCGCAAATTTAGAGAGTTTCACACAGAATTTAATCGCGTACCTCTGTGAACGAACCTCGAAAATGTTTGTCCTTACTCTCCAGGTGCTCGGAAACAACCAGCCGCTCGTTCTTTAGCTAGGAACGCCCTCTACCGAATCCACGAATCCAGTCGGTGCGCGCACGCTCTAAAGTACAGTCGCGGCTGAAGAAAATCAGTCCTATTACTTTCCGAACAAACCCTGAGGTCCCGATATAGAGCTAATCCAGAATACCACACATTTGAACTTTACGCAGTCGACGTTTTCGTGTTGGACGGGCCTCATGGAAAAGTGGTTTTGCGACTGACAGTTCCAACATCGAAACTTACATATTCACCGATGAATGAAAGGATGAAATTGGAACAGTATCGGTCTTCTTCTGTAATAATACATACACAAAGCAAAATGACTACAATTTAGTCTTTCAAGCCGAAATTGTGTTCATAACAGAAGGTTCCCATTGGGTCTTTGCTCTAATCAGCAAGTCCATAAATATTCTAGTGGATAGTCAAGCGGAAGTCGAGGCTATCCGTATCGCCTTAATTATAGGATAGGTTACTCAAGCAGGCAATAACTAGACTCGGTTAAAATGCTTAGGTAATGATGAAGGTTGCCCTTAAGCGTAAGATATTATTCGAACTACAAAAAATCTTAAAAAATGTCTTCAAATAGTCTATGAAACTTAAAGAAAATTCCGAATGACAGGCCTTGGACAAACTGTTATTAATGTTGATATTTTTCGTTAGCTTCCTAGAGTGAGAAACAAGCTTTAAATCTAAGATAAGCCAAAAGTTATGGGAGTAAATATTTCCAATTTCAACGAATCTGTTCACTCTTTGAAGATACTAGGGATAAGTTGAGTTCAAAGTATTATCCAATTACCTATGTTACTTGGAAACTTATCAGAAATCTGTTTCAAGCGGAGAATGTCGATTCCAGCCAATTTTTCCGGTACATCGAAGTTATGAAAATTCAAGATTTTTCAACCTTAACCCAAGGTTAATCTCAATCAAGAGCTTTCATGTCGCCCTAAAGATAAACGTTGAAACAGTATTATAGCACTCCAGTTTATATATCCGCTAGATTGTATTTAACCAAAAAAAAAAAACAAGTAAGGAAGTTTTAGGACTTACAAACAACCTTTGTTGCAAGAGTATAAAAATTTATAACTGAACTGAACTGATAGGTATTGAAATACAGTTCGTGACGTCATGAATAATAGAATAAAGAGACTTCTTTTACAATTACTATGAAAGTTTGACAGTTCGTAACGTTGAGCACGTAGTATATTGTTATTTTGTACTCTTTGATTTTTGGTTTTTGTTAGTATTTCCGAGGAGACATTCAATGGCCATTGATTCAATGATACTTTAGTTTTTAGAAATCACAGGGGCAAAAGTGTCAACACTCATTCATACTCTACCTAACCCTGACCTTAATTAAGAACAAAATGTGTCAGTTCAACTTTTTCCTCCTTTTCACTAACAATGTTTTTAGTTCATGTGGCAATTGCCGCGCCGTCCGAGCAGAAGTAGGCGTAACGCTCTGCTCGCGTTACAAAACCGCGCATTCGAGTATTGAAAGTCCATGAAGCTGGCATATTCTTTCGCTTTTATTTCTGCGCAACGCAGCAGCTTGATTAGGGTGAGGCGCACGGCCGAATGAAGTTTTCTTTGCACGCGCAGAGCAATGCAAACTAATTCAATCCTTTGCACTGCGATTCCCTTTCACCAGCACGCGGTTGCCGGCGTTCATAGTTTTCCCCTCCGCTGCTGGGCCGCAAGAACAAATTGCCGCGTTATTAGTGCTTCGGAAGGACTGCTCGATCCATTGAATGCAGTGCGGTCACCTTTTAATTAACAAACATTTTGTGGGTCGTTAAGGTGCGCGCTGACTTTCATTGTCCACCAGCTGGGCGCGCCCTTTCGCCCCGCCGTTCAGCGCACAGTTCTCACAGCTTTTGTTTATAAAGTAGTTAGTTTTCGCTGGGTTGGCATATTTGTTCAGCTCCTTTTCGACGTGCCGTGCTGCTTTCGCCTTTAATCTTATGCAGTGGCATGGCTGATTGGTCGCCGCGGCTGCTAAATGAAAAATTAGTACCGGCGCGTACGTGATGTCGGCTAATTGAACGGCCAGACGGACGGGCATCAAGAATCAAGAAAATGTGACGCATTTTGGTGCAATCAAAAGCCAAAACATGCGCGCCACGCTATAATATTTCTGTACAGACATACGTACATACATATGTGTACACTTATTGATATTCTGTTTACTTTTGAGGGGATATTAGCTGCCACTTGCGCCAACATATCAGCTGAAGAATACTGAAAGGCACCGCATACTTTTTGCTGTCGAAGCGCACATAACTCAAAAACGATGCTGCAACAGCATCACACGCAGGCACTTTAGATCAAAGATTGGCTCACAGTCCAGCAGAGTGTTTGCTTGTTCCTCAAACGCCGATTTCAATAAATTGAAAGATTGTGGTGTCTACAATGCCACAAGTTAATTAATTTTCGTTGGCATTGGAGGAAAAAAGGAGCATTTAGAAAATACTTTCTTTGTAGCCGACCCCCATCAACTTTCAAGATAGCGCGCAGACAGCACACACACATCCCTCAGGTTGTAAGTATCCTCTCATGCTCGCCTCGTCGTGTTGTTGCTCCTCTACTTCTGCGATTCTCACACATGGTCGCTTGAAATGTCACTTGTCACTTGCGCAACGCAATTTTAAATAATCAACTTGACAAATTGCCTCAAATGAGTGAAAAATTGACGGGACTTGCGTACACATACACACACTCACAATTACATTTTCATTTGCGTTTGTCATGTCGCGAGTGTTGCGCTGCGTTGTCATCGGATTCATTTCGCTGTTGAAAGGAAACTCAATGCGCCGGAAAATCGACTCGAGGAAAACGTCAACATGTATGCAAGTGTCTATGTGTGTGTGTGAGCTTGATTGTTGATATGCCATTAATGCACTTATTGCGTTTCCTTCGTGTGTCTTCAACTTTTCAATTTGTATGTAATGACAAATTCGTGTTCTGGAGAAAGGGCGTGGAAATTGATAGACTGATATGGCGATATTTTAGGCGACATTGTTGATTTGGAATGAAAGAATGCTTCATTATTGACTTGAATTTCTTCGAAAATGTAGAACTGAGCATACCACAATGTGTCACCCGATCTTATAGAGATTGATGAAATAATAAAGTATGTGACTGCAATTAAATATTTGGTATGTTTCCTTCTGATGTAGGGAGTCTTTACCAAATATTCATACAACGTACCCTCCAGGAGTGAAGGATTAAAAGTTTTGGTAAGGATTGATCTTAACTAAAGTATGAAAGTTGTGAGATATACCACTGGCTTTGCTCAGGATCTTAATTCGATTCGCCATGTGTACTTAATTTTAGATACATCTATTTCTCTTCAAAGAGCTATTTCATTTGTCAGAGCAGTCGATGTAGGACGACTATAAAAAGTAGCTCTCATTATCTTCATAGAGTATCTTTATCCTTATTAAGTAACCTTAAATTGACTTGAAAGTTGTCAAACAACATGGTTGGAGAGATCTAACAAAACGTTTTCTCTTCTCTCTCCTTACGAATTTGCTCTGCACGAATCATAGGCGAATTCTTGGTCATTAAGTTTAGAAAAATACATATCCGTTAAATAGTAGACTAAACTCAAAAGTAATCCACATTCCTGTAAGTGGAAATACCACAAATCTGGATCTTACGTAGTCGAGGTTTTTGCCTTGGACGAGTCTTAAACATTTTCAGTTACAGCGACTGTCATTAGAAACAAGTATAACAATGAATTGGACTTAAAATCCTACAATGCTGAAAGTGATGTTGATGAATTATTGAAAAAATTTGTTTGAACAATAGGGAATAACAAATTGGCAATGCCACCGAGATTTAAGACCTCTAAGGAAGTAAACACAACGTTT